>NC_139614.1:26471003-26787138 GCF_964270895.1 Podarcis filfolensis | reverse complement strand
GCCTGCGTCTAGATGGAGAGAGTTCCCAGATCCACATCACAAGAGAGTCCGTTGTTGCTCTCAGCGCAGGAAACTCAGATCTACAAGCAGAGGGATCAGCCATGCTGCCTGGCCTGTGATTTGTCATGGCTTGTTCTTCTCAGCCTGCATGGTTTCCTCCCACTTCCTCCCCCTGTTTCCCAGAACAACTTGCCACCCATGATGCCTCCCCTTCCACTCACTGTAACCCTGTCAACCTTCTTTCACAGAGTCGGAGGATATTTCCTCGAGCTCCGCTTCTCCCCCGCTTCTTATGCCTTTTGCAAAATGACCACCTTTCTCCCACAGTCTACATAATCCAACACTGTAGCCCTAGCAAACCCTGTTTCACACATTCAAAGGATTTTTCTTTGATGAGCCATCCAGACTTTGTCCCCTGTTAATGACCCACACTTTTATGCATTCAGTACAGTTTTAATGGAACCTTGATTAAATTGTGGTTTTAGTAAATCCCATAACAGATATAGATAGATAGATGATAGATGATAGATAGATGATAGATAGATGATAGATAATTTTCTGTGAAATAATGTAATAACTTTGGTGACAGTGATAATGTTTGGCATACTAAAGTCAACTGTTTTGCCAGTAATGATTCAGATCCCAGTTCAACTGGAAGGCCATGAGCCACAGGCATCCTTAGTGAATAGCTGTGAATGCAGCCCCAGGACTTGGGGGCTCTGCCCTTGGGCTGTCAATGGCTGCTGTGGGTAGAAGGGGGATGATAAGCACTTATGATGCACCTCAGCACATTGCTTAAGCAAAGTCCTCTGAGCTGCCGCTACCACTGCTATTGGCGGTGTGGCCTAAACCACTGAGCCTTTTGGGCTTACTGATCGGAAGGTCAGCAGTTCAATTCCATGCAATGGGGTGAGCTCCCATTGCTCTGTCCCAGCTTCTCCCAACCTGGCAGTTTGAAAGCATACCAATGCAAGTAGATAAATAGGTACCGCTGTGGCGGGAAGGTAAATGACATTTCTGTGTGCTCTGGCATTCATCATGGTGTCCCGTTGCACTAGAAGCGGTTTAGTCATGCTGGCCACATGACCTTCAAAGCTGTCTGTGGACAAACGCTGGCTCCCTCGGCCTGAAAGCGAGATGAGTGCAGCACACCATAATCTCCTTTGACTGGACTTAACTGTCCAGGGTTCCTTTACCTTTTGCCTTTACTTATTGCCATGCACAATAAGCTGCAAAACTGAAACCTTCCTTTCTTCCCAGGGGCATCTGTGGTTTCAGCTCACTACGTGCAGAATGCAGCAGCAGTGGATGTTCAACCACCAGCTTGCCTTTTGGTTCAAGATATTAAAGAAGAAAATAATAATAATAATAATAATAATAATAATAATAATAATAATAAATAATAATAATAATAATGATTTATATCCCGCCCACTCTGTGTGGCTTCCAACAAAAGATTAAAATACAAGAATTCATCAAATATTAAAAACTTCCCTAAACAGGGCTGCCCTCAGATGTCTTCCACAGGGCAGGCGCCACTACAGAATGGTACACGCATTGTTGTGTTTCCTCCCTTCTGTGCTACCAGGGCTCATGGGCACCGGTTGCCAGTGACTGCAGGCCTAGACATTCTTAAATGTCCCTCTAAGTGGCAGATTACAGGAAAGCATGAAAGTCCTGGAACATCAAGTCCAAAGGGTGGATCTTAATTCAGAGTTAATTAAAGCCGGAGCAAGATGATTGAAGAGTGTATCTTCCTAAATTGCGGATTAAACTTTTAATATACCGCGCTAATTGTGTTTAAATTTGCTACTTTGTTTCCAATTATTTAAGTGTTTTGAAATCACTGCAAGAGCGCCTTAGAAAAATATGTACTCAAGAGCAAATCCGTCCGGGAAAATCTGGCACAGTTGTATGGTGTTTCTTCTTCTTCTTCTTCTAAATAAGTGCTTGCCAAACCTGTTCTTTGATCCAGCAAAACAGTCATAATTTAAAACAAGGCCTAGAGGCCTTCAAGGAATCAGGGAGGGATTTCATTCCTCTCTCCTTCCTCTTTTCCCCAAGGGGACCACTTCACCTTGCTCAGGTTGTAATCTACAAAGTGCAGCTCCCACACAAGCTGAATGGAAATAAATGGGTCTGTTGGGGGGGGGGACACATACACACATAGTGTGCCTTGTGTGGAATGCAACACCTTTTGGGAACTGCATTCTTTAACCAGATGCATATTTGCAGATTCTGCCATGCAGAGTCAAAGGTAGGATAAGATGCCTAGTTCTCATTTAAACGGTCAGAGAATAGTTACAAATTAAATGTCGCTTTTAAAAAGGAAACAAAAAGGATTGACCAGAGGAAACAGCCTTTGTTTAACATTATTCAAATTTGATAATTTTATCAAACTTTCTATCTCAAAGAAATATTTTCCACACGAACTTGTCTGCCAGGATGCTTGCTCTCAATCCCAAAGCATTTTAATCATGAACAGAATGAGCTGTATGATCTGGACTCACTGAACATTTGAGCAGCATAGTGTAGCGACAAATTCGGAAGTGCAAGAGCTCATCATGGCAGCCTGCAAAGGTACGCCAAAAAGGACTAAAAAGACCTGAGGTGGCTGCTGCTCACCCATGATTATATAAATGCGCCCACCCACCAAGGAGCAGTGATGCACAGCATAATAGGACTGGCATAACTGAAAGGACTGGTGTAACTGAAAAGCTATGCATAGTTTCCTAGGAGTAAGCTCAATTAAACTCAGTATTGCCTACTTCCAACTGCATAGGCTCAGCTTCTGAAACACATGGTGCATTGACAAAAGATAGTGAACCAGCTGAATTGCAACCATTAGCTTTCCATCGGAAATTCTGTCTTGCAAATAAGTGTTGCTCTTTAAAATGCTAGCATGGAGTGGGACCCCCTCTAAAGAAAAGGAAAGATGTATGCAGCCTCTGTTTGATGATTTCCCTCATTCATTCCCTTAGTCTTCCTTTTAAAGTCACCTTTGCACTGCAGCAGAATTTATAGTTAATCACATATTGCTATGCAGAGCAGTGCATAGATCTAGACTGAAAGTATCAACTACCACTTCAGGTATAGCACAATGTTTCTGAATGTTTCTCTGGAGGTGATCATGATACCTATAGGATTAAGATCAAACAAGTTTTCAGTAAGTAACATTGCATTACTCCTGGAAATAACTCCCACTGAAACCTGTGGGACTTACTTTCAAGTACACATCATTAAGACTAGACTGTCTCTCATAAATGGTTTCCAAATAATTGTTTGCTATGATACTTTTTGCATATACATATTTGTTTCTCTTTAACTGCAAGGTCAACAACTCAATTATGGATATGAAAGTCATTATGCTTTTCCTGGCTCATCTATAAAGCCAAACATTATCATCGGTAATCATATTTTGGCAGTCACAAACCTTGCTGATGACGCACAATCTAGACCTTACTTCATTTCATTACACTATAGCACCTACTAGTATTGTTTAAATATCAACTTTCCCATTTTGGGAGACATCCAAAGCCAGTTGTGTTTTCTGTCTAACTCCATATCAAGATAACTCATGGAAATAATGCTCCCTTTTTTTGGTAAGCATCTAACAATCTCAAAGTGTCTGATGTTCCACAAAGCAGTTCAGTAAATGAGTGTGTGTGTGTGTGGCCGTGTATGCATAGTTCACTAGAGGCCATCCAAGGAACATAACACATCTTATCTGTCTATCTTTTTGTTCCAGAAGAGCTTAAAGAAGCGAATTGTCTTGAAACACGAGGGCATTTCTCAACTCTTAATGAAAACCATACAGTTCCTAGTTCTTCACATTACAAGTTAGGCTATTTGGAAAGCCCAACAGCACACATGTCTTGAAAGCTGTGATCTCCGTAAATAAGAGCTCAAGTGAAGCCATCAAGACAGTAAAGTAAAAATCTAATGCTTAATTTCATCTGAAAATAAGGTGGCAGAGACCATAATATAATGCACAACTTCTCCGCATGAAAGCCGCATGCTCCTAACTTTCAAAATGACATCTGTACATTGGTTCAAAGCACAGTATATTTAACTTGCATCGAGAAAGCAATGACGCAGTTCAGATATTTACTGGGCAATGAGCCTATTTGATACCATCAATCATGACATCCTTCTGGACCGTCTAGAGGAGCTGGGAGCTGGGAGCACTGTTATACAGTGGTTCCTCTCCTTTCTCCTGGGCTGTGTCCAGAAAGTGGTGTTGGGAGATGAGTGTTCAGACCCCTGGGCTCTCACTTGTGGGGTGCCTCAGGGTTCCCTCCTCTCCCCCATGCTTTTTAACATCTACATGAAGCTGTTGGGAGAGATCATCAGGGGGTTTGGGCTGGGTGTTCATCAGTATGCAGATGACACCCAGCTCTACCTCTCTTTAAAATCAGAACCAGTGAAGGCAGTGAAGGTCCTGTGTGAGTGCCTGGAGGCGGTTGGAGGATGGATGGCGGCTAACAGATTGAAGTTGAATCCTGATAAGACCGAAGTGTCCTACACCCCCTAAATTAGCCTCCTTCCCTCAGATTCCCTGCAGGGATGCTAGTATTGAAATAAGTTTCAACTGCAGTCAGCTTCTATATCTGAAATTGCAAGGAGGGGGTAGCCATTTTCTCTTTTAGGCACCAAAATGTCTTGAGCCAGCCCAGTTCCTCTATCATAGCAGATGGAATATTACCTAAACCAGGATACGATCACCTGTATGGGTGAGCTCTGCATCTATGGTGGGTTTCAGCTCTCAGCCAACCGTGTAATAAAGGTTGTATCTAATTCTAATCCTACTCAGAACATTCTTTAAAATAATGAAAATGACTAACTTGGGTCCATTAATTTCAATGGATCTTCTCTGAGCTTGAGACAAACCCTGAAATTTGCCAAAAGCTGTTGGACATCGAAGAAGAGCGTTGGCTCCAACATGTTTCCACTTAGGAAGCTTTATGACTGCAACATTCACAACAACAAAGGATGCCATGATAATTTATTCCAATTTTCTCAGTCTATGTGCTAGGGAGATTATATTATCCTTACATAAATATAAAACAGATAGCTTTCATCAGAACTCATCTTTCATATAATGGGCTTACTTACACCAGATGTTTAAATGAGATGATGATATAGGATGGAAATATTTTCAGCCCCAAATGTTTCCATACCATGTGTCAAGGTTGTACAAAAGTCAGGAAAAATACATTCAAACAATGGTTTTCAATCTGTGTTCTGGGTAAAGTTTCAGTTCCGCCGTTTATGAGGGCTTATCAGAGTGACCTTATCCGCTTAATATCAACCTTGCTCCTGAAGGTTTCCCTTTTGGCAAAAAGAAATTTATTTATTTTTCAGTGAAGTTCTGGAGAGGGTAAACTATTGCTGAGGAAGATCTAGGCTGGAACTCTGACAGCAGGATGGACTAGTCGGGCATCAACATTTTATCCCTACTACAGTCCATATATGGACTGGACTTCATCTATGTTGTTGACTTTGGAAGAAAAATTACCATTTGCACTAATGGAATAATTTCTTCCAATGCAAACAGCAGGTACATGGTGGGAGGGGGGATCTGAATTGTGACTGTAGTGGAGATAAAAAGTTAAAGAACCCTTGCCTCAGAGTCCAGATCCCTGCCCCCCCAGCCCTGCCTACAATTTATTTTTTTAAAGTTATTCACACAATTGCCCTTACTGTAAGTGGTATCGGAGGCAGCAAGGTCAGAGGCAAAATCCCTTTGTTCCGCTGACATGCTTTTAATTTAAAAAGGAAAGAGTGCCTGTTATTTGCACTCACAGTTAATGCACAACTCATTAACTTAATGCGCAGCTCGTTAAGGGAAAGGAATTTCGCTCAGGGACAAAGTACATCCTTTCCATGCAGAAATCGATGGTGTCTCTGGGTAGGCTGGAGAAGGATTCTGGTCTGAAACCTTGATGGAGCAAGATTGTTTTCTCCTGCTCTGAGGGGTAGGACTAAAACTAAGGGATTCAAGTTGCAAGAAAGGAGATTGCGACAAAACATCAGGAAGAACTTTCTGATGGCAAAAGCTGTTCAACCATGGAACAGTCTCCCTCAGGAAGCTGTGGGCTCCTCTTCACTTGAGGTTTTTCAGCAGAGGCTACACGGCTATCTGTTATGATGCTTTAGCTGAGATTCCTGCATTGCAGAGGGTTGGACTAGAGGATCCTCAGGGCCCCTTCCAACTATGATTGCTCAGATTAATGAGCAGGATTGGTGCCGTGACTGGTTGGACGCAGAGAATGGTAGGAGGAACCAGCTGGGGAACCTCCAAGGGCAGAAGGCTCAGAGGTGGGGCAGCGGTGGTGGGACATTGATGGGTGGTCAGAGGGAGAAGACTGGGAAGAGGAAGTGTTGGAAGGGATAACAGGGCTTAGTGAGTTGGGAGAGAGACCTCCAGAATCAGCGGCAGAAGCAGGAGAGTGGGATGTGGGAGGCCAAGAGGCAGAGATGAAGAGTCATGAGTTTCTCCCCCTCCTGCTGTCGCAAGCTTCTCTCCCCTTCCCTGCTTCTCCCAGAACCAGGAGAGGCATGAAAAGGATGGATGAGAGATTGGTGGTGTACACGAAGACGCAGTCTCTGATTGCTTGGGGAAAAACCCTGGAGAGGAGGGGGCTTAGACGGCTGTGAGGACATGGGTACTTACAGTCTTGGCAACGGATTTTCATGGAGTAAGACCACTGGGTCATGGTTCTGCCTACCTCATAGCAATCATTACATCTTTGGAGGTTTAGGCATTGGGTGGAGGGGAGGTTGTGCTCTCTGCCTCCGCCTCCCACTCCAGATGTTAAACGGATCAGGGAGGAGTTGCTTCTGTCCATATGCCCAGGCAGGGGCTTGGGCCTCAGCACTCCTCAACGTAGCGATTCCCATGGGGGTCCCCCTATGATGTCAGTCATAGGAATCCTCCACTTGGTGTCACTTCCGGCAGGTGGTGCAGAAGCAAATGGTTGCCCAGTGCCTATGCCCAACCTCTTACATCTGCAGTCAATAAAGTTGTGGCCTGATTTGACTCCATATAAGCTGTGTTGTGTCCTTCATTCCTACCCAGTCGAGGAGGTGGGGAGTGTGGAGTCTGGGCATGCAACTGAATTTACATCCCTCCCTTCCTCCATCCCTGGCTATTCAACTTTCTCACAGTTCCAGCTGCTCCCCTACTGCACTGTGCATACTTTCCTGTGATGCAATTAAAAAGAAGAAGATAATGGCAACGATTTTCACTTTTTGGCAAGTACAAAAGGTATAAACAACAGGGCATGAACATGCCACTAAGATGCCAGAAGTGAAGGTGTGTGCGTCAACGAGAACACATTTGTCTTTCCATATGTCAGCAAATCCTCATAGCAAAATTCTTATGAGCATTTTTGACAATTTGGTGTTGAAACATTTAAGACAGTCAATTGGCTTCATAATGGAAAAGATACAAGAGTTGTCTGTGGTTTCATTAAGGCACATCTTGCTTTGGTACCTGAGGGTCTGAACTGAAGCCCACTGACATCAACGGAGGTATTTCCGTTGACTTCAAGGGTCTTGGATCTGGATATTTTTTTCCTGCAAAGTAAAAAATGCTGTCGAAGAGTGCCCCCCAGGTGGAAACATTTTTGCTTCCTCTCTTATTCCTAGCATGCATGTTACAATATGAATCAGGATAGGAGATGGGAGAAATCTGGAGGGTAGGATGTAAGATGAAAATGATGAAAAACGTAAAAAGGAAGGAGTGGCATTTAACCATTAAGAAGATAAAACTATTTTTGCCAGTTACAGCAAGAAGAATGGCAGCCACTGTTCATGTGCCTGCATCTGAAATGAGGTTTCATTAACTTTTCAATTGCTTTTGCTGGCATCGAGGTTATGCATTAGAAAGAGTCAAACACACTTAAGTAGTTGCTTTTTAAAATAATAATAATAGGGATCTCTTATCAACCCGGTTGAAATACTCCAAATTGTGGATGATTTTCTGCTACTCCTTTTGCGCTCTGCCTCTCAGCATGGATATGCTTTGTGTGTGGTAGGAGTATCTCCCAAAAGCTCATTCCTATCATCTAAAATCTCAGACATGCATTATGTTTTCTCATTTTACAGCTATATCAAGAGCGAGCTTCTGCAAGCTACCCGCAAGCATGTTTCAAGCAATCGCCTTGATCTAGAGAGCTCTGTGACCTTGGACATGAATGCAGGTCTTGCGTGCACAAAAGCTGCCCTAATTATTCCAGTGGAGTGGGAAGATCTGCATATCCAGACAGATGCAAACCATATGCAGTCAGAATGCCTTGGACTCAGCTATACAGCTGCAAATAAAACATTTAAAGTGTGTTTTAAGTGCAAGACACAATGTGACACTAGATGGCGATGGTGAGCCTTATGGAAAATTCAATGTCTTTTTAAAAATGCTTTTTAAAAAAGCATTTTCAGAATGATTGATTGATTTTAAAGCTTTCAGAAACTTGATTTAAATGTTACAAAATAAATAAACAATACAATTATACATTTCAGTTATACATTTCTCTTCTTACATATACTGATCCCAGTATAATGCTCTAGAACATATCTTTGCCCCAAACCAGTCCTTTTCACCTTAAAATCAGAACAATTTTTATATATGTGTAGATTCCACCTTGGACTCAAAACTGACTGCAACTAAAGTCCAAAACTTACTCATTAAAAGTTAAAACTTGATGGTAAGATGAACCCAAAGCCACCACTGTGATCTTGATCACCATTCCACGGCTGATCACTAATTCAAATTCTTTACTTAAACATCAGACAGGGCCCTTCTTGATTAGGCCACTGGAGGAGGGAGGTGCAGTGCTCTTTTATTGTTAAGGCTGGAGGCAGACAGTCAGGGATCCACAGGAGGAGAAATGACCGCTGGGAGGAGCGCAAAAAAAGAGACGCCATGGTGCATCTGGAACAGTGGAAGCAGATGCCTTCATGGGCCCCAGCTGCAATGAAACATGATCTCTCCTGCATTGGTCTCTACAGCCACCCCAGGCACTGTAACTTTCCAAGGGTTTGACTTTACCCCTGAAGGCATCCTCTTCCGTTGTCTCTTGTGACAGACTAATGCCAGCCATTTTGGCCAGCTATTCTGTATTGTCTCATATGGTTTCATGTTTCCATTTCTATATATTAGTAATCAAACTACAAACTGCATGTGCAGCCACTTCACGCCCCGTTGTTGTTTTACAGAAAGCAGTTCCCAACTGCCGGAGAGGCAAGCTGTGCACCGGTTGAGAAACAACAGCTCTCATCATCAGCAGACCCACCAGCGCATTTCTTTGGTGTCCACTCTTCATAGCAATGATCTGTGAACCCTCTGAGATAGTTCAGAACGCAAGGAGCTATAATAAGGATCCGCATTACATTATTGCAGCTGCCTCTGTGGGAAAAGTTGTGCAAATGGAATCTTTAATTGAGAATCATGAGATTTCTCTTCCCAAGCTGACTGGAGGAGGGCTGTGGTTCTGAAGGAAAATGGTTAATTTGCACACAGAAATTACCAGCCAGGTTCAATCCCTGGCTTCTGCAGGTAGGGCTGAGAGAAACCCCTGTCTGAAGGAAGGGAAAAGGGTACTCAAGACAGGTGTCTGAAGCAAAATAAACAATATCCTTTTAATTAAGAGACCGTGCTCTGACCACTCACGTTCTTCAAAATAAAATCAATCCTGAAAATATAGGGTGTGTCTAATAAGCCAACATCATCCTGGCCACGTTGCTCAGTCCAAAGTCTGGATGAGATCATGCCTTATTACTGTTAGCTGCAAAGCAGCCTGTTATCCTCTAAGAGCCCTGGAAGTAAAATAATAGTTCTCCCAGGCTATCATTAGAGAGGCCTGAGAACAGGGGTGGCCTTTGTAATATGGCGTCCCTTGCGAGGCCAACATTTGGCACCCCCAACTAGATCTTCTCCATTATGGATCTTCTCAAGTTTGTGCCCACTCCACCTGCACAACCCTAGATCTAGTGCTGCTGGAAGGTGGAAGGACTTTTACTTCCTTTAAAAGAGGATCCTATCACCTTTCATTGAGAAGATGGTGAGCCAGCAATTGTGGCAAGTACCCAGGAAGTCTGAACTCCTCTTGGAGCAAACACTAACACTACTACTACCAATAATAATAATAATAATCATAATTTATTTATACCTCAGCAATCTGGCTGGGTTTCCCTAGCCACTCTGGGCGGCGGCTCCCAAAAGAATATAAAAAAACACGATAAAACACTAAACATTAAAAACTTCCCTAAACAAGGTTACCTTCAGATATCTTCTAAAAGTCAGATAGTTATTTATCTCCTGATGTGAGGGCGTTCCACAGGGTGGGTGCCACTACCGAGAAGGCCCTCTGCCTGGTTCCCTGTAACTTTGCTTCTCGCAATGAGGGAACCGCCAGAAGGCCCTCAGAGCTGGAGCTCAGTGTCTGGGCTGAATGGTGGGGGTGGAGACGCTCCTTCAGGTATACTGGGCCGAGGCCTTTTAGGGCTTTAAAGGTCAGCGTCAACACTTTGAATTGTGCTCGGAAACATACTGGGAGCCAATGTAGGTGTTTCAGGACCACAGCATGGATGGTGGTGGAGGGGCCATATAATACAGTATGGATGCCCTTCAGTGCTGGCTGGGGTTTGTACTTCAAAATATCTGGAGGGCACTAGGCTCATGAAAGCTGGGGGATAACCCATTGACAATCCCAGTTAAGTCCTGGAAAGGCCCACGTTGGATTTTTCTTCCCTGACTTGAAGGGCTGCATCCCACATTTCTCACATTTCATCAGAGGTTCCTCTTGAAGACACTTGGCAGAAGCAGGGATGCCCCTGGGTATTCTGCAACAGGGTGTTTCTTCACAGATTAATTTAAAAGGAAAACAAATTAAAATGGAAAACTTAACTCATCTGCTTTTTTCTTTTTTCTTTCTTTGCCTGCTGTGTCCCCTGAACCTGCTGTTTCTTTTCTAGTCTCTACTTAGATTCCCCCCCATCCTAAATGGATGAGGAGAGACTGTCCTTCTTTTTTTGGTGCATGTGTTCATGATGTTTGGTGCTGATTTACAGCAACAAAAAATATAATTTAATGCAAGCCTTCTCCCTTCTTCCAAATTTCCAGTTTGGCTGAAGATAAATCACGTTAATCCCCCCCTGACTGTGGGTTGGGAACAACAGTTATAGTCAATAAATTTCTCTAGATGGTTTCCCAAACATGCATTATTCGCCCAGCCTTTCCCATGAAGGCAGCTGTAATAATATAATATGCTTTGTGTACAAAGTTCATTCCGAAATATCTCCAAGGGTTTACAAACTATTATTATGAAGAAAAGACATCAAAGAAATGCACTGGAGCTGACAAGGCAGGCTGCTGCTTTGCAACTGAACCATGGTTTGTCTCTTCAGTCGTGGAAGCTACTTTATTGAGCTTCCTTCCTGATTTGCTTGCACAAAGCTTATGTGGAGGTTAGATTATATATTTACTGAGCATTTGTTCTGATTTGTTTGCAGGGAGAGAAATGTGGCAATGAGCCTTGATCCTCTTTTGCTTGCAAGGTTTTTTTATGTCTTTCTATAAATCATGCACCCATTCCACACTTTCCAATGTACTTCCCCAACACTTTTTTAACTGCAAAAGGCCTTTAAAAGGGGGGGGGGTGTTGTTGTTGTCATTGCTGTACAGTACTAGAGTGACAGAGTACTTGAATTCACTTTAATAGTGCAAACCTAAATTTCCATGTATGCATCTGAATTCTTCTTACTGACAGCCTTGGACCATTATCTTTTCCCCAAAATAACACGTGCAGTGTTTATGGCTTGGTACACATGAGTCCCCGTCCCCCCCAGAATCTTGGGAATTGTAGTTTGTTCAGTGTGCTGGGAATTGTAGCACACTTGGGTGTAAATTACAGTTCTTGGGATTCTTTGGGGAAAGCCATGTGTTTTAATGTATGGCGTACATTACTAGGGCCAAGCTAGATGCAACAGCAACGACTCTGTACTGGTGGAGTCTCATTCTGAAAGCAAAAAAGACCTAACTTATGTTTCTCTGTGGTTCTTTTCACCCTGCCCAAGCAACAGCTGGTATCAGAGTTAGGCTGATGAGAGAAGCTGTAGGGATGTACGTTGTTTGTGTGTGAGAGGGAAAATCCACTAGTCTGCTTCTCAGCTCAGACCCGCCCCCCCACTTTCTACCTGATTGTGGCAGTTCCGTTCTTAAACAAGGCAGAGGTGCTGCTGATGCATCTCCTTTGGCTCCCAAACAACTGCATTGGCTGAAAGCAACTGCGTTCAATCCACCGTCCCAAACACTTGCCAAAAACAAGCCACACATGTTGAATAACTAGAAAGACTCATATTTTGTAAACAGGAAATTCTGATGGCTGTAAAAAGAAAGGGGCGGGGGGGGGGGGAAGAGAACAGCATGGAAATTTCAGATTACTCTGACCATGAATTTGGCATGTTAAGAGGAACATGAAGATGCACATATGAGGACGTTGGTCAAAGTACAAACAAGATGATGAAAATGGCTGAGTCACACATGCAAGCTCTTAAAGGATGCTTCAACAAATATTACAAGGAATATCCTCAACCACAGGCTGAATGGAAGCACTGTGTGGTCCTGGGACACAATTTTCTAATGAAGAAGTCTTTACGTGTTGTTTTTTATGTGGAGTCTGTCTCACCAATCTGTTCTGGCCTTTCATGGAATGAGGGACCTTGGTTTTGGTATTGTTATGAGTATGTGGGTGCTAGGAACCCTAAATCCCTGGGTCCAGTAGTTATTAATTAATGCTTGGAATATTAAGACTGGGTGCCAATATTAAGACTGAGTGTGTATGAAGCCAGTGTTTCTTAAGCCATACTCCTGTGTATTGAGCTGTGTGCTAGACGCTATTGATTTCCAGCAATCAGCAAGTATTAAAAGCTAATTAAGCTAGGCAGCACTGCCACCCACCCTCCTCAGCTGCGGCACACCACACACGTGGCAGCATATCTGACCAGGCAGCAGAAAGCATCCCACCTTGGCTGCGGCTGTAGCAGCTCCACCTCTGCTGTCAGGTCAGGCCTGACTTGACTGCGGAGGGCAGGAGGAAAGTGGGCAGCAGTTTCCCTGCCCTTCCCCTACCCTGAACTGTGGCGCACGCTCCATCGCTGCACCACAACAGTATGAACCCCCGGGCCCTACAAATGTTGAAATTGTAGTGAAAGCCGTGGGGTGACTGTCAAACATTCAACAAATGTGACAAGGTTGAAGCCACTGTGCAGCCATCTTGGTCTGAGGCTTTGTTTGGACCAAGAGGAGACCACTGACTCTCTTAACTGCGCAGGCCACGATCATACAGATGCTGCTGCTCTCCTTCTGAAAATATCATCTTACCTCACCTATGTCAGTCCCAACCTTGCCTCCCCTTAAAGACTCTGTGGCTTACGCCTAAATATTGCACAATAGCCAGGCCCCCTAAATGGAAGGCCTACTTCCATATAAACAGGACGCAGGTGGCGCTGTAGGTTAAACCACAGAGCCTAGGACTTGCTGATCAGAAGGTCGGCGGTTCGAATCCCCGTGATGGGGTGAGCTCCCGTTGCTCGGTCCCAGCTCCTGCCAACCTAGCAGTTCGAAAGCACGTCAGAGTGCAAGTAGATAAATAGGTACTGCTCCGGCAGGAAGGTAAATGGCATTTCCGTGCGCTGCTCTGGTTCGCCAGAAGCGGCTTAGTCATGCTGGCCACATGACCCGGAAGCTGTACGCCAGCTTCCTCGGCCAATAAAGCGAGATGAGAGCCGCAACCCCAGAGTCGGTCACGACTGGACCTAATGGTCAGGGGTCCCTTTACCTCTACAGTCGTACCTCAGGTTAAGTACTTAATTTGTTCCGGAGGTCCATTCTTAACCTGAAGCACCACTTTAGCTAATGGGGCCTCCTGCTGCTGCCGTGCCGCCGGAGTACAATTTCTGTTCTCATCCTGAAGCAAAGTTCTTAACCTGAAGAACTATTTCTGGGTTAGCGGAGTCTGTAACCTGAAACGTATGTAACCTGAGGTACCACTGTACTTCCATATAAATAGTTAAGATGGACACCCAGCTGTGATCCAGCCATTCTGCTTAACTTTCACTAACTCCCTGGGCTCCTCCGTCACCTGTATCTTCTGACAAAGATGACTGAGGAGAGGCTTTTGAGGAGAGGCCTAATGGCCTTACTTCACCACTTTCTGGTCAATACTGCACAGGTTGAGGATTTTTATCCTCCACTTCTTTATTAGTTCTGCTATATTTTATAAGGGGTGTGTGTGCGCTGGTAAGTATCACCCATTTTGGATATAGCCAGATATACATTTCAAACTCAGATTGAGATTTATACCAAAATTCTTCTCAGTCAGTTCTAAGGAGAGATGCTTGAAGAATGCCATCTAGTGGCTACAAGCAATGTAAGAACAAATACATTTTTTTGGTTTCATCTGCTGGATACTGTACTGTATGCTTGCGAAACTACTACTATTTATGGCCTGCCATATACTTTTAAATCCTATTAATGACGCACAGTACACACAGGTATAGATAAATATGCACACAAACGTAAGCATTTCCTTATGTACTCATTTAGAATATTTCTAATCCTCCCTTATTGCTAGCAATCCCAGGTGTGGTACAGTAAACCAATTTAAAATCAACAATTATATCCAGCCAATAATAACATAAAATCAACAGCTGCCCAGCAGGAAGGATGTTTAAGAGTGATATTACTTGTAATCTGTCTTGAGAGGATTTGTATCCTGAAAGATAGGATTAAATAACTGACATGAATGAATGAATGAATGAATGAATGTCCAGTAAGAAATTAGTAAACAGCAGACAATATATAAATACTGTATTTTCAGCCTTGGCCTAGAACAAATACCTTACAAATGCCTGATTGTAAGAACAAATACCTTACAAATGACTCGCCTGCATAAGCAAGTCTTCAGCTGGTGACACAACCCAAAAAGAGATGGTGGCAGCTGTATTTCAAAAGGGAGGGCATTCCACATACAGGATGCTACCACAAAGAAGGTTCTCTCCCATTTGCCCCCCCCCCCTAAGATATCAATGGCAAAAAGATGTTTCCAAATTTATCTGGCAGGGGAAGAAACCAAGGATTAAGTATAAACTATTAACAGATACCAAAGAAAGAGGTGGCTTCTCTCTGCCAGATTTGAAATTATATTATGAGGCGTCATGTCTCTGCTGGCTACGGGAGTGGATAACCTTAAAAAATACAGATATTTTAGACCTTGAGGGTTAAGATAATAGATTTGGTTGGCATGCATATTTATGGTATGAGAAGACCAACATGCATAAAGGCTTTTTGAATCACTTGGTAAGAAAAGCAATTTATGGTGTATGGGAAAAATATAAAAACCTGTTAGAGCAGAAGACACCATGGTGACTTTCCCCAGTGGAAGTGATATCCTTGAAAAAGACTAATGAATGCAAAAAAATGAATGGGCAGCCTATAATGGGCAATGGGGTAACAAGAAGGGCCTCTCCTGGCAATCTTAACACATGTGTGGGTTAATTCAGGGGAAATGATCCTCAATATTTAAGTCCCAAGTGCTGCACAGGACTTTATAGGTCATCTTCTGCATTTTGAATTTCACCTGGCTGCATACTGGCAGCCGCTCTTCCAGGATCCTATAAGCCTAGGTTCCTTGAGAAGATGGCCTCCATCTTCTGTACTGACTGAAGCTTCCCACAGAGAGTGTCATAGTAATTTACTTGATCAGACATTCAAATATGAATTTTCTTATGGAATTTTTGTTTCGTGAGAAATACAGAACCATAAACCGGCCCAGCGCTACCACTGGGTAGAGTGAGGTACCTGCCTCAGGCATCAGATTTGGAGAGGGGGCACCAGGGAGCATCAGCAAAGTGTTGGAGTAAAAAGCTATGTGTGCCCCACGGCCTGCCCTGCACCTCCTAAGCAAACTTGCTTCCCTCAGAAATGCTGTCTTGTTGACAGCGCTGAAGTAAAGCTCAACTGCCAGACCAATTGGCTGAAATTGCTTCATGCCACAAAATCTCTTGGGCCAGCAGTCTTGCTTATTAACTTAGCTCTGCTTAGGGACTAGATTTATTTTTTTTTAACCAGCTCATGAAACAGATTCACAGTGAATGCTAAAGAAGAATGTGCTTAACCTGGCATTTTCTGTTTCCCAACAAGGGTTAGCGAGAATAAGGTCTCAGATGCAAAGAATATGTAATAACCACTTATGTTGAGCTGTTGACAGAGAAGGGGTGCTTTATGCCAGTTTTCAAGTTTGATGAAAATGGGTGGCATTATTTTTCTTTTGGGAGCAGGAGGGGAAATTAAATTATTATATTGCCTTGAGGTACTGAGAGTCATAAGTAATATGAAAGTGGCAAAACATCAAGAACACACATTCAGCAGGATCCCAGAAGGTGAGTCAGGAACCAGGAGTTGTGGGTCAAGCAAGTACTCATGCCCAGTGGCCTGAGAATAAAACAAAATATAGGTCTGAGAGACAAGTCAGAAATCAGGACTGATAAGCAAATCAGGACCAAAAGAGAAAGCAGGAGGCAGAAGCAAGCCAGTCATCAGGACTTGAGGATACAGGAACATCCCAGAGCTCAGGAAAACCTCGTTGCAAGGCTCAGTAGGAGCAGAAAACCCTGCTATTACTCCTTCGTATCCAGAAGATCCCATGACTAGCTAGAGTGAGCAGAGTCAGTCTCAGTCCTGAGGGTACTTCACTGATGTTGCTTCAGGAGGTGACATGATGCCCTCCCTTGCCTGAGCTCCCTTCCTTCTGCATTTCCTCAAGGCACATACAGTTTTCTTAAGTAGCCATAGGGATGGTTAGGGATGGACTGCCTCAAAATTTCTCTCAGGCCATTGATGGCTCCTTCAGAAGTTGATAATATGTGTTCCCTGGTCCATCAATGAATCTGGAAACTAATTGTGCAAGTCTAGTTTCTGAATCAGTGACATAGCGTGGTAAGCAGAGGGGCACACCCCACCCCTGAGTTGGCAGAGTAGCCAGGCCAAGAAGGCGTGTGACCACCGCCACCAGGAGCAGCAGTGGCAGCAGTCATGTGCCTCACGGGCTCCACATGCGACCCCCAGCACACTGCTCCACCCCAGCTTCCCAGTCCACCAGGTGGGACAACACTTGCCCTGCTCCGGGCACTGGCAACCCACGCTATGCCTCTGTTCTGAATATTGCTTCATCTACTATTTCATATATAATGGGAGTGTAATATGTGAATCTGAGCGAGTTAGCTACTATACAAAATAAAGTAGGCCCTATCCCTATAATGTGTACAAGTGGTGACAAAGAGCCAATACTCCAAACACTGAAGATGAAGAGCCAAAATTAGTTTTGATGAGCTATAAGGTGAGCTAGTCTTTAGTGTGACTACCTAAGCAGTGATCCAGGCTGAAAATAGAAACATATTCACTACGCACCCAAGTTTCAGCAAGCATCTTAATGTCGTCAAAAAAGACTTCAAAGTCAAAGCCTAAGGCATCTGCTCCCAGAGGCCTAAAGCTGCATCTTCTCCATTTAGAAGTCTGCTGTTCAGTGATTAATCCTGCTGTTGGAAATGTTCGTGATGACGTAATTTTCCTATAAGAAATGAAAACTTTATTTCTATTCTTTTCTTTTATCATTTGATCTGTCCCCATAGAGTTCTAAAGTGAGAGTTTTGGCACATTTTAGTCTAAACATTTTTTTTTTCATGTGTGAGACTTATAATAAATACCCCGTTTTTATGTGTAGTTGTGCTTCAAAGTCACATATGTTCTTCCTTGGTGTATGGGACGACCGTGTCACTCCAATTACCTAATGTAGCTTTAGTAACTAAAAAAAGGAAAAGAAACATGATACACTGATATACGTGCTATGGTTTATTTACTTAAAAGAAAACTGCTGATAAAACAGGCACCATGGATACTAAATCTCCATGAAAACTAAATTTCTTTGACACTATTTTTAGCTCCATCCATTTATCATTTATTTTACAGAGGTACAGACAAGGGCTGCATTCATACCATACATTTAAATTACCATGATACTACTTTAGGCAACCAGGGCTTCCCCCAAAGGATTCTGGGAGCTGTAGTTTGTTAAGGGTGCTGAGAGTTGTTAGGAGACCCCATTCCACTCCCAGAGCTATTACTCCGAGAGTGGTCTAATAAGCAATCCCTCTTCTTTTCAGAGAACACTGGGAATTGTAACTCTCTGAGGTGAGTAACAACTCTCAGCACCCTCAACAAACTACAGCTCCCAGAATTCTTTGGGGAAAGCCATAATTGCTTAAAGTGGTATCATAGTGCTTTAAATGTATGGTGTGAATATGGCCAAGGAGATACAGGCACATAAGTAATTCAGTCCATGCCACCTTCCTCAGATTTGTTTGTCCCTTGGGATTCTCCCCAGGCCACATTTTCCATCAGCCCTTCCTCATACCCTGTTCGAGTGTTTTCGCCCGGCTGAAATGTGCCTTTGAACTCTAGTAATACTTCTGGTAGGCCTGGATAGAGAACTGAGGCAGGTGTGTAGAAATACAATTGTTTTTATTTGTAACTGTTTTTAGAACTGTTTAACTATTCTAGAGTGTTTTTCTTTGTTTTAGTTTTTGTTAATTGTGCATCTGTTTGCTGCCCTGGACTCCTCTGGTGGGGAAAGGCAAGATATAAATTCAGTGAATAATAAATCTGATGCAGAGGACACAACAAAACACACATGACCAAGAATATGACAACTAGAACTTGCTTTTCAACGGTTGGCTCAGCACCCTGAAGGAAAGACAGTCAGAGTTTTGATATTCCAGCCACAAAACAACACCACCCTTCCCTCCCTCAGCCCATCGCAAGCACTCCATGATTGCTGTTCCCCTTTCCCTGCCTCTCAGTGGCTGGCTTTGCTGTGATAGTTGACTGGGAAGCGCAGTTCCAAAATGGCAGCTGTTTAAGCTGCAACAAGAGCCTGGAGTGGGAGCAGGTGAGTGCCTTCAAGCACTTGTCTGTCCCCGTGCAGAGAAGCTTTGTGTTCATATGGTGTGTGGAAAGGGATGCCACCAATAGACCACTTGAAAAGATAACCCCAGTTACAAATGTGCCCTTTTTCTAATTCTGCATGTATCTCCTTTCCTTCATCCATGGGCAAGGCTTTGTGAGTTCACCATAAATGCCAGGCTGCTCCTCATCTTCACCAGTCTGGGGTGCCAGGTGGAGAGGCTGTCCCCGAGTGAGCAACTATAAGGCCAGCTGACAGATGTGGTCGCAAGGTGGAGAGCACATCCGCCTGCTGGCCTGATGCAAACATGCCAGAGGAAAGTGAAAGGAAAAGAGGTGGAAGCGAGTTTCAGGTGTGACAGTTTGAAGGAGGCCAGTGTGGAAAGCTGTCGCCATGTCTTTAAGGAAGGTTGAGTTAGAATGTCAGTTAGACGCAGTCAAGCTGGATTCTGCTTCTCCTCCTTTGTGAATGAAGCATCCAGGGGAAGGTTGGTTGGTTGGCGAAGGGGGAGATTATGCACCCTGCGTCAAGCCTGAGAGAGAGGTCTTTGAGAAAGCCTGGGGAGCCACGATGCAGCAGTGCAGAGGCTGCTGAGGTAGGCAGATGGATGGTCCACCTGAGGGTAAAGCAGCTTCTTCCTGCATTATGAGCCAGTGTGATGGAGTGGTTAAGAACGGTAGACTCGTAATCTGGTGAACCAGGTTCGCATCTCTGCTCCTCCACAGGCAACTGCTGGGTGACCTTGGGCTAGTCACGCTTCTCTGAAGTTTCTCAGCCTCACTCACCTCACAGAGTGTTGTGGTGGAGGAAGGGAAAGGAGAATGTTGGCCGCTTTGAGACTCCTTCGGGTAGTAGAACTCCTATTAGAATAAACAAGTTCCATTATAAATACTGAAATACCAAAGAATATGGATAACAATGTGTTACAGAAAAAGAAGTAGAAAGTTGATTTAATAGTGTGTGAAAGAAAGTAATAGAAATAGAAAGAAATTGGCAATTGAGTAGATTGGAAGTCTAACACAGGGTGGCATGAGGGGTGAGGGACAGTGGTGGGAAAAGTATGTGAGGGATTGTGTGTGGGTATGTATGAATATTTTTAAGGATTGTATGAAATGGTATGTTTGTTTGTATATCCATAATATGTATGTATAAATGTATAAATGTTGAATTATTTCAATAAATCTTTTAAAATTAAAAAAAGAGAATCCTTAGGGTAGTGACAAAGTGGGATAGCAAATCTATCCTCCTCCTCCTCCTCCTCCTCCTCCTCCTCCTCCTCCTCCTCCTCCTCCTCCTCCTCCTCCTCCTCTTCTTCTTC
This sequence comes from Podarcis filfolensis, assembly GCF_964270895.1. Taxonomy (NCBI): domain Eukaryota; kingdom Metazoa; phylum Chordata; class Lepidosauria; order Squamata; family Lacertidae; genus Podarcis; species Podarcis filfolensis. The sequence continues at coordinate 26,766,798 of NC_139614.1, read as the reverse complement.
TTCTTCTTCTTCTTCTTCTTCTTCTTGAATTTCATGACATGGCAGGGGTGAGGAAGAGACCAGCAGTGCCTCCTGTGTTGTAGAGGCAGCATGGGGCGGGGGGCTTCTGAAAAGGCTGCAATTGAGGCCTCTGAGGAACATGCCACAGCCATCGCTGCCCCTGTGGCAGCAGCAGGCAATGCCTTCCTTAGAGGCCAGATCTGCTGTACCTGTGGATCCTGCCGCCCAAGGCAGCCACCGCACTTTGCCTCATGGGTGGGCCAGCACTGCAGATGACATCTGTGTCTTAAACGTCTCTGTTGCTTGGTTTTGTTTCGTTTTGATCTGTCGATGCAAGATTGGTAGTCTGAATTGCCTGCCAGCTGTAGTTCAGCACATCAAGGAATCCTAAAGCTGGTTTAAACAGTATCATGCTTGCATCAGTCTGGTCTGATAAGAAACTTTGGCAGAAAACGTCCAGCCAATTAAGAATGATATCATATGAACTGGCCCTAAACTCATGTTCAGCCATGAGTTTATTAACTCCCATAGAACAAGGCTCCCCACCCCCATACTCTTATAGCTATGCTTTGAATATATGATTTGTAGGAGTGAATCTTTTTTTCCCTTCCAAATTCCCATGACTCTAGACTGACTAATCACGAAAAACAAAGAATTAATAGCTGAGAGCTATATAGCAATCCTCATATCTATGTTTCTTCCTCTATCTTCCAGGAGCCAGTGTTGCCCCCAGGCATTCAGTGCTGTCTTCCCCACAAATATGTGGTAAGGCACGTACTGAAGCGAAATGAAGTAAGGAGGATAAAAACTGGAATGTAATAGCTGTAGGTATTTTTTCTTTCTTCTATTCAAGAATAGGCGAGAAAGAGATCCTGTGAATTCAATTTCTCTTTTTATATATAAGAATATATTTTGTTTAATTATGTGCATTGTTTCTGACACAGCATTTGTTTCCAGGCTTTAGGAAAACAGTTGAAAATATGTGGCTATAAGAAAAATAATGAAGTTACCGATTTGTATCTTGGTGAAAAGTAAGTACCGTATATTCTTCTTCTTCTTCTTTTGCTGATTTAAGGCACTGTTCTGTTAGGCTCAGCTGAAAAGAATCAATTTTTAGACTGATTACTCTTTAAGCAATAGAAAACAGAATTTCTTTTTGGTTCTGTGAAAATAAAATAGTTTGTTTCCAGGACCAGTAAGTTGCCATTTCATTCTTAAATCTTTATTTTGTGAGGCCAGCACTCATCTTAAGAAAGGTAAAGGTAAAGGACCCCTGACCATCTTAAAGAAGGTAAAGGTAAAGTCCAGTCACAAACGACTCTGGGGTTGCGGCACTCATCTCGTTTTACTGGCCAAGGGAGCCGACATTTGTCCGCAGACAGTTTTTCCAGGTCATGTGGCCAGCATGACTAAGCCGCTTCTGGCGAAGCCAGAGCAGCACACGGAAATGCCGTTTACCTTCCTGCCGGAGTGATACCTATTTATCTACTTGCATGTTGACGTGCTTTCGAACTGCTAGGTGGGCAGGAGCTGGGACCAAGCAACTGGACCTCACCACCGACCTTCCGATTGGCAAGCCCAAGAGGTTCAGTGGTTTAGACCACAACGCCACCCGCGTCCCATAGGGCTCATCTTAGAAAAGGCTAAATATCAGAATTCCCTTAGTGATGTACAAATTGTGCTAGCAGAATGGTTTGCACAAGAGAAGGCGCAGGAACCAGCATAATGCACAATCATTATTATCTTCCTTACTGTAGGGGTTGCTCTAGCAGTCAGAGAATGTTGAATGTAGGCCAGAGTTTGCACATCCAAACCAGCAAACTGATTTGTAGTTTCCCTCCAAATCATAATTGCTCACCATGATTTGCTTCTGCTTTGCAGTTTAGGCATATGTAAGCAGGAAGCAGTTCATTGTATCTGCCCATACAAGGGGAAGAAAGGACCAAATAACCAGAGCGTGGTTGTTTCCACACCTCCCAAACCATAGTTTGCAACATTACTTCTAAACTGGCTGACTTGTGTTGTGTTGATTGGAGCGGGGCTGCTATAAAAAGCTAATAAATATTTAAGTCTGTGCATTAAAATCCTCCAGTACTGTTAATGAAGCACAGGAAATTCTGCTTCTGAGAAAGCTGTCATCTTGAGGAAATTGATTAGTTTAGTTGTAAATTGGAAAAGAATGCTGGAGGCCCAAAGGGCATGCAAAGACTAGAAAGACCTGCATAAAGAGGCAGGTTAAAAAAATTATTGGAATTAAACTCTCCTTGGAAGAAATGTAATGCCTTTGGGTGCAATCCTCAGATGAGTTTCTCCAGATATGTTCTATTTATTTCAGTAGAATGTCTCTAGAGTAAGTGGTTTGAGGGCTGCAGTCTGTTCATCAAAAGGGTAGGCCTGGAGATATGGGGCTGGTGGGGGGGGGGGATGAAGCCAATTAAAAATAAGTTTAAACTTTTGGAGAGAGAAATAGGAGATAACTTGCATGTGGATAGAAGTCAATAAGGAAAAGTGATTGTTGTGTGTGCATTGTGCAGAGCTCCAGCATTCTATAAATAAAAACATCATGGGATTGAGAATTTTGCCCAGGTATGTCGTTTTGTCAAGAGTCCTTTAAGCCATGGCTAAATTGCCAAGAATCTGTACCATAACTGAATGCAGTACAATGGTCCCTCAGGTTGCATACGCTTCAGGTTACATATGCTTCAGGTTACAGACTCTGCTAACCCAGAAATAGTGCTTCAGGTTAAGAACTTTGCTTCAGGATGAGAACAGAAATCGTGCTCCAGCGGCATGGCGGCAGCGGAAGGCCCCATTAGCTAAAGTGGTGCTTCAGGTTAAGAACAGTTTCAGGTTAAGTATGGCCCTCCGTAACGAATTAAGTACTTAACCTGAGGTACCACTGTATGCAGAGTATCTGTTCCGGGTTTTCTTTTTCCCTAGAGAGATCAAACCAATTGCACTAGGCTTCCTCTGCCATTGTTAGACAGGCTCTTCAAGCCTGGCAGCAGACCAAATAGAAGACAAGTGTTCATTCACCACATCATCTAGTTCCTGTTAGGTGGGAAGCCATACATCTCCAGGTATTTCCTCACCCCAAATGGTTCATAGCTCCCCCCCCCCCCCGTCTTTAATATACATTGATCATGACAAATGGAAAGTACATTGAGAAATGGCTGCAATATATGGATATTTTTTTCTTTTTAGATAACCACTTAGGGCCAAATGTGTCATGGAAGATCCGAGGTACATGGAAGATCTCACCTTCTTTTGTTTTCACCAACAGCAGTCATGGGTGGAGGAAGCTGGGCTTTTATGAGTACAGGAAGCTCCCCGCTTCAAAAGAGGCCCCTCTAACTTACTGTGATGGTAATTGTGATGCCAACATATAAGAGAAGGACCCTTGCTGCTCGTCTCACACCTGAAGAGTGCTAATGTTAATATATGAATGGACATTTCCCCCATGCACTCAGTTGCTTTGCAGTGTGATCACTCAGACCATTAAGTCTCTAATTAACTACGGTTTTTGTTTCATCCAAAACAAGCAAAACAACCCAGATTATCAGCTTCAGAAGAAGCCAGAATATTAAACCATGATATTATATCCTGGCTTGTTCCAAAGCTGCTAACCAAGCTGATACATGATCATCTGAAGTCAACCACTGATACTTGCGTTCCTCACCAAACATGAGGTAAAATTGTGGAGACTGAGAACTGTTGGTACTTAACAAAAGTCATTTATTTACTACTTTAGATGCTCAGCAACCACTGGGTGTGAATGAATTTCCATATACAGTGGTACCTCAAGTTACAAATGCCTCAGGTTTCAGACGCTTCAAGTTACAAACTCCGCTAACCTGGAAGAGTTACCTCGAGTTGAGAACTTTGCTCCAGAATGAGAACGGAAATCATGTGCTGGCAGTGTAGCGGCAGCAAGAGGCCCCATTAGCGAAAGCACGCCTCTAATTAAGTATAGTTTCAGGTTAAGAACAGACCTCCAGAACAAATTAAGTTCGTAACTAGAGGTACCACTGTATTACTTCATAAACAGTACTGTATATGCTTTTCTGACAAAAGAGTGTTGCTTACTGCCAACAGTATGTGAGCACATTGAATCAAAAAGCAGCTGTTACTGATGCAATTACATAACTGCTTCAGTGCTTATTTCTGATGTATAATAGTATATTAAAGTGGGTATTAACAACTGAAGTTATATAACTTTTGTTTCAGAGGATTAAAAGAAATCCCTGATTTATCACAGTTCCGGATATTAAGCCATTTGTGGCTAAATAATAATAAGGTAATAAATATAAAGTTTACATTATTTTTTACACTTTGGACTTTATTTTTGGCAATAAAAAGTAATGGGGGATTTTGTAGCCTTAAAAAAAAAAAGCTTAGAATTTGTTGAATTTATAGACTGGGTCCAAAGCTAAAATGCAACCCCATTCATTTCAAGAAAAGAGATTTAAACATATGCCTAACTGCCACAATGGAATCAAATTTTGGCTGTGTGTTTAGTACTAGTACAGTGGTACCTTGGTCCTCAAACTTAATCTGTTCCAGAAGTCCATTCCAAAACCAAAGCGTTCCAAAACCAAGGCATGCTTTCCCATAGAAAGTAATGCAAAGTGGGTGAATCCGTTCCAGACTTTTAAAAACAACCCCTGAAACAGCAATTTAACGTGAATTTTACTATCTAACGAGACCATTGATCCATAAAATGAAAGCAATAAACAATGTACTGCAGTCACACAATCAATCAGTCAGTAGCTGAACTGGGTTCCACACAGTCATAAAAACAAGAGCCGCAAAAACAGAAATGCAAAAGAGATAGCAAAAACAGACAGACCTCAGCATAACACTCAAAACGGAAGCGTGGCACTCAAATCGGAAGCATAGCGCTCAAAACAGAGCACATTCGGCTTCCGTAAAAAGTTTGCAAACCGGAACACTTACTTCCGGGTTTGCAGTGTTTGAATTCCAAGTTGTTTGAATACCAGGGCATTTGAGAACCAAGGTACCACTGTACAAGTATCACCATATGGTTGGGAGAAAGGGCTCTAAGGGATGGAAAAACTCCCATGTGAAATTGCTGGTCAGTGCAAACAATCCTGAACTCTCGGGACAAATGATCTGACATTTGTCAGATACTTTCAGCAGCTTCCTCTGCTTCTGTATTGCTGAGGCAGGGAGAATTTGCCCTTGGGTACTTTCCCAGAGCCATTTGCTCCCAACCCCTGGTGAGCCACAAACACCATCCTTTGCAGTTCAGAGCTATTTGGTGCCTCCGTTTGAGACTGAACATTGAGTGCATTTAGGCAGCCTCTATAGTGGGGCAGGTGCACTCCTTGGACTCTCAGGGCAGAATATATACAAGTTTAAAAGCAGAAACATGAATACATGTTATAACAATGAATCAAGAAGAATAAATAGGCAGACGGAAGGCTTTTTGAAAGTCACACAATAGCCACAGGTTCTGTCACTGGCTGCTCACATATGACTGTAAATACATACATACATACATACATACATACATACATACATTTCTAAGGCTAGGAAAAGATACTGTAAAATTCCATATAATTTGGGAGAACATACAGGTTTATCGCCTTGGGCTAAGAGTAATCACATGCCATATAATGTCAACCATGTTGAAAGGCTGCCGTTATTACAATGTTTTGCATCTTTCAGTATGCTAGCAAGCAGACAGCTTCTTTGTACAGCTCAGGCCTGTACAATGTAGGGCCACCTCTATGCTTGCTTGCTTGCTTGCTTGGGTTAATTCCAAATACCTGTTGCTTGTTTCCCATACCTGTGGAAAGTTGAAAGGCTGAGAGAGTGGAAGTCTTGTGAGCTGTTGCTGGTGGAGGAATAGACATAACGTACCAGGGAGTGCAGAAGGGGAGGGGAAAGATAACCTAAACATGAAATATAGGATGCAGAAAGACTTGTGGGGTGGAGAAAGAGTGTAAGAGAGGGATATTATATATATTTTTAAAGCAGAAGAATGAGACTGTTGGATGGGAGAAAGGTAAGAACACCACATTTACTGAATACAGAAAGTCTATGAGGGCTCTCACTCACACACGCAAGCATTTTATTACATCTATCCACTTCCACAATGCAGTTGAAGGTGGTTTACAGGCCACTGAGCATGGCTAAGTTCAGCAAGCTTGCTGCATCTTGTCCCTTCAGCCCATGTGCTGGGACCAGCTTATCACTTCCACCGTTTGTGAAAACTGAGCCATTGTTAAAGGTGCCCCAGACTTATTTGGGAGGAATGGCACGATATAAATTTAGTAAATAAAATGTGCATTCTACCTGATCCTTGTTTAACACTCTAACACTCTGTATTTTCTGAGAATCTGTATTCTACTATAACTGTGTTTACATAACTGTTTTGATTTTTACATTGTATAAATTATACATTGTATAAATATTAGGTTATGTATTGACATTTGTATTCTGTGATGTAAACTACCCTGTAGTCTTTTGATGAAGGTCAGAATATAAATTTAATTAATAATAATATTAATACTTATAATATGTAGCAGATTAAGTATTAGCAGACTATATATCCTTTGCTGAAGCTCTCCTTTTCCAGCTATATGTGGTTTGTGCCACTTCAGGACAAAGGATGAAGAGGGTAAAATGGCTGAGGTTTCAGCACACTGGATGGCATTCAGTGAAGTTTTACTAAGAGCAGACCTACTGAAATTAGTGGACCTAACTTAGTTACGTTCACTAATTTCAACAGTATGGCAATCATATGACATGCAAAAACACGTTATAGGGAGATGCTTAATATAGAGGGAAAGAACATTTCTACTGTGCATTTTGAGGCCTGTTATATTTTTAATCCGTTATATGGGAAATTTCACAGGCGTATTTAAACCCACAAAGATAGCATATAATATATGCTATATGGTATAGTTCTTCACCAATAAAATCACATGAACCTATTGTTCTAATTCTCATAATTCAGATTCAGAATCTAACTATGTTGAAGCATAACTGCTGCTTGACAGAACTGTACCTCAACAATAACGAAATCCGAGATATATCAGGTATGGCATTAACATAATCTCTTGTGAACCGGGAGTGATTCCTGTGAGCATATATGTGTTAAATTTGGTTGAAATAGACTGCAAGAAGTCCTGGAAATAAGACGAGTGGTGCTTCACAAAAATAGAATGGGGGAATGTTCTTTGGCCCCATGGAGCCTTCAGTGTGGGTTTTCTCAGGGCTCGATTTTATCCCTCATGCTGCTTAATCACAGAGTGCGGTCATCCAGAGTTTTGGAGTATGTTGTCGGCAATATGCTGATGACACACAGCTCTGCTTCTCCTTTACACCTGCAGGTGAGGCAGTGGATGTGCTAAATGGTTGTCTTGCCTCGGTAAAGAATTAGATGATAGTCAATAAACTGAAGCTCAGTTCAGATAAACTGAGGTCCTATTAGTTGGTGGCTCCCTAGCTCTGATGGCTGGGAGGTTGATGGGGTTACACTCCCACTGAAGGAGCGTGTACAGAGCCTGGGCATTTTTCTGGTGTGGAGTGCCTTCCATCAGATTCAATTGGTGGCCCGGTTCCGCCTTTATCTGGACAGTGATAGCTGAACTTCTGTTGTTTATGCTCTAATAACCTCTAGGTTAGATTACCTCAATGTGTTATATGTGGGACTGTCTCTGAAGATGGTTCAGAAGCTTCAGCTAGTGCAGAATTCAGTGACCAGGTTTCTCACTGGGACAAGATGGTTTGGAAACATAACACCAATCCTGGCTTGACTGCACTGGCTGCCAGTTAGCTTCCAGGCCGAATTCAAATTATTGGTTTTGACCTATAAAGTCTTAAATAGCTCAGGACCGCAATGCCTCAAGGATTGCCTCTCCCCATATGAATTTACTCTGTATGAATTCACCCCGTCTTCATGTGCCTCCTCCATGACAGGTCCAGACGGGCAACATGAGAACGGGTCTTTTCTGTGGTGGCTCCCTGTTGGTGGAGTGCTCTATAGAGGGAGGCTTGTCTTAGATATCTTTAGGCTCCCTTCAAACACTTTCCTCTCTAACCAGGCTTTCAGCCTTTTAACTACCTGAGACCTTTTAGCGTGGGTTGGATGTTTTTTAATGTTTAATGTATTTTGGTTCAAATGTATCCATATGGGGTTTTTTTGTTTGTTGTTCATTTGGTTTTTGGTTGTAAGTCACTGGGCAAGATAAGGAGATGTAACAAACTGAAGAAACAAAATATGAGCACAAGTAAGGCATTTTTATTGTTAATTGTTGTTGCCATTTTAGGTGCTCTGAAACATATTCATGTGTTGCAAATCCTGATGCTTCACAACAATCACCTGAAAACCCTGGAGAAAACTGTGAAAGAGCTTCAAGGAATGCAGCATCTGCAGACCTTAAGTAATCATTTACCTTTCTCTCTCTTTTTTTTAAAAAAAATAATATTTATTAAGGGTTTAAAGATTACAGAAAAAAGAAGAAAGAAAAAATGAAAAGTTAAACAGAACAAATCAATACCTTACAATACATAAGAAAGAAAAGAAAAAAACAAAAAACAACACAGCAAAACAAAAAGAAAAACAAAAACAATTAAAAACACACCCAATATTTCCATATCTTTGTCTTTCATTTACTTGTTTCATCGACCTCCTCACACCTCCCTTTTTTGTATTCTAATTCAATTAGCTATTTCAGCAAATCCTTTCCATCTTTCTCAATTTTTGTTCTATAATTTATCTTAACACAATCTAACCTTAAATTTTCCACTTTGGCCCATTAACAATCTATTTTTACTTAATTCTTTATAACATTTCTGCTAAAGCCATATAACTTCATTCCAGCATCCTTCTAACATTCATTAATTTTACAGTATTTCTGTAGATAGACTTTAATTTTTTTCCAATCTTCTTCCACCAACTCTTCTCCCTGGTCTCGGATTCTGCCAGTCATTTCCGCCAGTTCCATGTAGTCCATCACCTTCATCTGCCATTCTTCCTGGGTGGGTAAATCTTGTGTCTTCCAATGCTTTGTGATAAGTATTCTTGCTGCTATTATAGCATACATAAAGAAAGTTCTATCCTTCTTTGGCACCAATTGGCCGACCATGCCCAGGAGAAAGGCCTCTGGTTTCTTCAAGAAGGTATATTTAAATACCTTTTTCATTTCATTATAAATCATCTCCCAGAAAGTCTTAATCCTTGGGCATGTCCACCAAAGGTGAAAGAATGTACCTTCGGTCTCATTACATTTCCAGCATTTATTATCGGGCAAATGGTAGATTTTTGCAAGCTTGACTGGTGTTATGTACCACCTGTAGATCATTTTCATTAGATTCTCTTTTAAGGCATTACATGCCGTAAACTTCATACCTGTGGTCCATAACTGTTCCCAGTCAGCCATCATAATGTTGTGTCCAACATCTTGTGCCCATTTAATCATAGCAGATTTCACTGTTTCATCCTGAGTGTTCCATTTCAACAGCAAGTTATACATTCTTGACAAATTCTTAACTATGGGATCTAACAATTCTGTTTCCAATTTTGATTTTTCCACCTGGAAGCCAAGTTTTTTGTCCAAATTATATGCCTCCATTATTTGATTATTTGATTATTTTTTAATTTTTCAAAACTCTGCAGTTTTAATCTGTCTCCCTCTTGTTCCAGAATTTCCCAATATTTCGGCAATTTGGCCTCCATATTGAGTTTTTTCTGAGCCTTTGCTTCCATTGGTGACAACCATCTTGGGGTCATTTACCTTTGTCTCTCTCTCTCTTTTTCCTCCCCATGCAGCACAACACTGACAGGACCCCCTCATACATTTAGTAGAAAACAGATAGTTTTGAGGAGAAGGATTGAATAAGATATATTAGCCTTTTTTGGAAATGCTTTTTGCTGAGCAAATAAGATTCTCTAATTAAACATACCAGTATCAGTTTTAACTAGTGTCTGCATTTGTTTTATTTTACGTTACTGACAGAGCAAGGGGTAGATGAAATGCTTGAGACTCTGAAATTTCATATTAAGATAAACATGATGGTGCTGGCGCCACTAAGCGTTCCTGCATTCAAATCGCCTTCAGGGAAGTAGGATTATAAACTGTTAACCTGTTGAAAGTGAAAGTGTAAGCAATCTTTCTCAGGTTTTTTCCCCCTCCCTAAAGGAATGTGCTCATAGATCATACCAGGGCTTTCAGAACTTTTAAGAAGCAGGAACTAATTTAATGCCTGAGTAAAGTAATTAATAGAGGTATTTAATATTGTTACAGGCCACCCTAATCTCTGCCGCGTGGTAGCAAGTGATTCCAGGGGTCTTGGCACTTAACCAGGCTTTGTGTTTCCTTGGGGGAAATGATGCTGTAGTATCTTAGAAATACAGTTTATTGACACATGTTTACACCTGAGTTTTATGGAGGGAGAGCTCACAGCAATTACTGTATTTTTCGCCCCATAGGACGCACCGCCCTATAGGACGCACCTAGTTTTTTGGGGGGGGAAATAAAGAAAAAAAATTATTTCCCCCCCCCCCCAGGCAGGGGCTGGCGCGGGGGGAAACCGAGCTCCCCCTGACCCCAGCCCCCAGAACAGCCTGCTATCCGCAAGCCTAGGGAGACGCGCCGGTCTCCCCAGGCTTGCGGAGAGCTGCGCGAAGCCAGGGCACGCTCTTCAGCGTGCCCGAGGCTTCGGAATGCAGGCAGCTCTGCGCAACCTTTGGGAGCCCGGCGCGGCTTCCCGCCGGGCTCTGGACGGTTGCGCAGAGCTGTGCGGAGCCCGGGAGCACAGGCGGCTCTGCGCAACCCTCCGGAGCCCAGCGCGGCTTCGCGCCGGGCTCCCGAGGGTTGCGCGGAGCTTCTTGAAGCCTGGAGAGCGAGAGGGGTCAGTGTGCACCAACCCCTCTCGCTCTCCAGGCTTCAGCGAAAGCCTGTATTCACCCCATAGGACGCACACACATTTCCCCTTCATTCTTGGAGGGGGAAAAGAGCGTCCTATAGGGCGAAAAATACGGTATATCCCAAGAGGGGGGGTGCTGCCCTTCAGTCCCACATGTTCTGTCCATTTCCTTCTCCTTCTTCCCAGAAAACCCTGCTCCAAAAACCTATTCCAAAAACCTCTCTTCCTGTGATGACATCGCGCCCCACGGTTACCCTGACAACCTCCCCCTCTCATCTCTGCTTTTGTCTTCTGCTAACTAACACATCTGGGGGGGGAGGACAGCATCTGCACGGTCAATTGTTTTTTAATGGCCCGGTCACATTTCTCCTTGTGTTCTTAATGGCAACAATGGCAACTTTGGGGGGCCTCAAATATTTTATTGGGGGTGTGTGGCAAAGGGACCTTGGCCTCTCAGTGTTGGCTCCTATGCCAAAGACCTTTCTATTCCAGCTTTCCACTCTCACACTGGCCAACTTGATGCCTTTGAGAGGCTCACTAGCAGGAGATGAGCACAACAGCGCCCCCTTCTCATTATCCTTGGCAAATGGCATCCAAAGGCCTGTGATACTTTTTAAAGCAGGGGTCAGCAAACTTTTTCAGCAGGGGGCCGGTCCACTGTCCCTCAGACCTTGTGGGGGGCTGGACTATATTTTGGAAGAAAAGAAATGAATGAATTCCTATGCCCCACAAATAACCCAGAGATGCATTTTAAATAAAAGGACACATTCTACTCATGTAAAAACATGCTGATTCCCGGACTGTCCGCGGGCTGGATTTGGAAGGCGATTGGGCAGGATCCGGCCCCCGGGCCTTAGTTTGCCTACCTATGTTTTAAAGGCAACCAAGATGGCAGCCAACACGCTGGTAAAAAAATCAATGGTTCAACAATATGCTGAGTGAAGTATTTCCTCTTGTCTGGTATTATGAGAGGGGGGAAGGTTGTATAATTTCTCCAAATTATGCACGCCTCTACCATGTCCCTTTCTTACTTGCTTTTTTCCGGAATGAAAAAGCCTCCAATGTTGTAAACTTTCCTCAAAGAGGACTTGCCCCATTGATCATTTTGACTGCCCCCCTTTTCCAGCTCTATAACCTCCTTTTTCGAGGTGCAGCGACCAACACTTTAGACAGCATTTCGACTGCAGTTACTCCATAGATTTGTATAAAGGCCTTCTGATATTCTTGCATACGGAGGTTTTAGGCTCTGTACACTATTCAAAGTGATGAGATTATTTCTACAGAGATGATTAAATCTCTACTTCATAGCCATAAAAGTAGTGTTCTTTCTACTACTGCCATCTAGTGGTTCTTTGCATGCAATCCATTACCATCATTTATTTTTGAGCGAGGAAAAAAATCACAAAAATAGATGAACGAGATTTTTCAGGATATGGGCAGGAAAAAAGATAGATTATATTTTTTATCCCGATATTGTCATTATTAAAAGAAACCACTGATACATTGAAAGTGTCTTCTCAAAGCACAAAGCACTAAAATGCCTCACTACTGTGTTGCTTCTCTGTCAGTGTTTTAAAGCTTTCCCCCTCTGCCATGAGAAAAATGGAGTAGCATAATGAGCTGGTTCACAATTAATATTAAAACATGGTTTAGCGCTATGTGTGTGAGTAGAAACAAGCTTCAGCAAAATCTTGTGCTTTCACCCTTCCCCCTTCCCACTTGCCCTCCCCATGTGGCCAGGAGAAGGACTTTGCTAGCATTTACTTTATGGGTGATTTGTCTGCGTAATTAAATAATCTTCAACGTGTTTTGAATGGGGTTGCACTTCTTCTAGGAGAGAAAGTTTGTAGTTTGAGGATGCTTCATGATCCAACACAGGTTAGCCTCAGAGGCAGAGAGTGTGTTATTTCTGTTTCATTGGATATACCAGTTACGACCCTATCTGGGTAGAGATAAGCTTGCAGCAGTTATCTAAGATCCGATAATCTCCTGCTTAGATAACTGTACTGTGTTATATGTGATGCTGCCTTTGAAAATAGCCTGGAAAGTCCAGCTGGCCCAAAATAGAGCTGTGAGATTATTGATGAGTACAGGTGTATATATAAATATACACCTGTATATATCTTTTAAAAAGGTGATAGAACGGATTGAAGAAACTATCAAGGCATCTCTTTATTAGCTGCGGACGACAAAATTCTTGCAAGCATCTTAGCAAACTGTCTCCTAACAATATCAGAGGCTGCCCTTTCTGAATCCAAAAATGGTTTTCAACCTTCTAGGGGGACAGTGGACATGATTTTCACTGTTCGACAGCTTCAACAACAATCACAGATAACAATGGCTCTCAAAGTGCACCATTCAGTGTGGGATCAGGTGTTAAACAGGGTTGTGTTATCTCCCCAACTCTATTTATTAGTTTCATTGCAATGATCCTACACTTTGTCAAAGGGAAACTCCCCACCGGAGTAGAAATCATATATTGAACAGATGGAAGGCTCTTTAACCTGAATAGGCTGAAAGCAAAGACCATTGTGTGCTTAGAGAGAGACGGTGGCCATTTCATGTGCTTTGAAGTAAATCTATACTCTACCAGGGAAATGTCACGGCCTGCAGTATTCTGCTGGTATTACACACTTATCAGCATTTCTTTTATACTGTGCAATGCAGCAATAGAGAATCACATAAGATAGTTATGTAATGAGTTTAGGGTATGGAGGACACTGCAGATGACTTAAAGGTAAAGGGACCCCTGACCATTAGGTCCAGTCGTGAATGACTCTGGGGTTGCGGCGCTCATCTCACTTTATTGGTCAAGGGAGCCGGCATACAGCTTCCGGGTCATGTGGCCAGCATGACTAAGCCGCTTCTGGCAAACTAGAGCAGCACATGGAAACACCATTTACCTTCCCGCTGGAGTGGTACCTATTTATCTACTTGCACTTTGATGTGCTTTCGAACTGCTAGGTTGGCAGGAGCAGGGACCAAGCAATGGGAGCTTACCCCGTTGTGGGGATTCGAACCACTGACCTTCTGATCGGTTTAACCCACAGCGCCACCAGATGACTTACCTGCATTAAATTCTGAAGCATTTCAGTCACAAGAGCAATGATTTTGATAAAATCCCAGACACCTAATTCCTGCTAGTCACTTTTTCTAATGGAATGATAACCAGCAATCTGCATAAAAAGATGTGATTTGCCCCTTTAATCTGCTCTTTGTGCAACTGTGTAAATACAGAGGATTTGGACTGGATCATCTAGAATCCTTTTTTTTACATGTTGAAGACAAAGAATTCTGGAACCAACTAATGCTGGTTCCCATTGTACGCTCACTGTAAACAGAAAGGTTCCTATTTCCCCACCAAAGAACGACCATCAACTATGATGTGCCAGCGAATCATGTTGGGTTTTTTTTATATATATATAAATAGGAACTAAATTAAATGTGTTGTGCTGATATAGACAGACAAAATGGAATGGTGCCTTAGTCAAAGCTCAGCTGTCACACACAAAAAGGAAGATTAAAATTAGAGCAGTTTGGTTTTTCTGAATGCTTTTGCATTCACTGAAGTCTGATGAGGACTCTTGTGAGTGGCCAGACCAGTCACACCACCTCTCAGTCAGGAATGGAGAAGTGGAAAGTCTTTTACAGTTATCATCTCTGTCTTCTAGATATGTTTGGGATTTGCTGGGGCTTATCTGGGAGGGCGAGATGCATTGGTGCAATACATGATGGGAAACTTGATTGGAGTATCAGAATCTTTCTGGTTAATCATAAAGAACAAACAAGAACTTCAAAGACTCATAACAAGTGGCAAAAAAGGCATTTGTTACAGATCATTTTTCATGCAGCTCACAATGGGCCACAACGTTCAGGAAGGAGGTGCTTTGTGAATACAAACTGGTTGATTATGTCTGTATAGTATCTACTGAAATATGGAGGAGGTTGCCAAGTCTTTGCTCAGTCATTTTGACCATTGTTCTCTTTGTTTCAACTCCTGCAGACCTGTTTAATAACCCCATGTCTCATGATCGCAGATACCATCTGTACGTAATATACCACATTCCTTCAGTAACATTGTTTGACAGAAAAGGTAGAAACTGTTTCTCCCCCGCTTTCTTTTCTTAATAGACATGAAGGATAATCACTTAATGCTTTTATATCTGAACAAGAAGCAATATATTTGTGGCTGCCCTTACTCAGCAGTCATCAATTTTGTAAGATTACATACAATGCTTGTTAGTATTGGGTGGATACACCGCAGGACATCGTTCATCTTTAATAGAATTATCTGGCCCTACTTTTAAGAAACCTTCATGGAAATGAACGTGCATCTATAGCCTGGTTAAGTGAAATTGTAACAGCTTATTTATTTCAGTTTCCAGGGGAGTTGTCTTTGTTCGTCTATTACCACACAAGCAACAACATTTTATTGCTCCTTAAAGACACATAGATTTATCATGATTATTATTTGCTCTCCCATCAGATGTCAAGGAGATGTGTAACTATACAAACTTTAGAAGACATCTGAAGATAGCCCTGTATTGGGAAGATTTTTAATGTTTAATGTTTTATTTTGTTTTTATATATTTGGAAGCCACCCAGGCTGGCAGGGCAACCCAGTCAGATGAGTAGGGTACAATTATTATTGCATGTATCTGCTGCATGAAGGATTTATTATCCTCTGTTGATGGATGCAGTTGTGTGTGAATGTAAACAGTGAGGTCAGAAGGCAGCAAAATGCAAAAAGTACAAACCAAGCATCACAGAAGTACTTAAATGTTTGTAAAGTAGGCATAGTGGCCATTCACAAAGCAGTGCTAAAAACACAAGCAGCCGGCATTGCTAAATTAATTTGCAAAGTTAATTCATTAATTTCATGGAACAAGCCCTATGTAATGCTTACTAAAACTGGCCTATTCAAGGTGGACTATGGAGCCTATTGAACCCCTTTCACACACTAGCAGTAGGAAGTCCTCTCAATTCCCATAACCAAATCAATTGTAAGCGACATAGGGCAGTTTCAAAAGCAGTTTGGAATATATCAGGGGAGACTGTAGCTCGGGGGGGGGGATGTCAAAAAGCCCCACAGGGAGCAGAGGTAACACATGGGTGCACCTAAAAGAGCTTTCTTGACTGTGACCAGAAGCCTGCCTCTCTAGAAACATTAAGCTACTACTGTCTGTAAATCACACAAGTCGCAACATCCCTTAGTGCTAGGCTGTCACCCACCTAAAGAATAAAGAAATATAGTATGTCAGCAGCTGATTGAGCTCCAGATAATGCCATCTATTCCTATGTTACAGAAGTAACTTCAAAAGAAAGAGTACAAGCTGTTCATATATATGACCATGAACGGTCCCTCGTGCTTCATTCTATAGGATTTGGGAAGAAAATCGATGAACCGTTTTTGCCCAAGCAATCATTTTGCCTAACACCAACCAAAGTGATAAGATTGCCTCCAGGTATTTAACAGTGATTCAGAAAATAATAATAATAATTATAATAATAATGCAGATGAACAACCATTGCCTCCTTACATTAAATGACTTTCATAATTATATAATTGCCTTGCTTTTTAGCAGTCTACTTGGGATTCTTTGAGGGCTTGCTGTGATTTACACTCATTGTCATTCTAGGCTTCTCAGTAAAAGCTGTTATCTTTTAGAAGAAAAAAACCATCATTAAATTACTCAGGGTATTTACTGTATAATTCAGCTATTCTTTCCTTTTCCGGATATCTAATATCGGTCTTTAAGATTTTAAAGCTTGAAAATAAAAAGGGCTTGGCATGTGCTGCATACATATAGCTGCTTTCCTTCTCATTTATAGGGCAGCTTTTTCACCTGGTGGGTCAGATACTCCCCCCACCCACCCCTTTGGCAGTCAATGTTTGGCACATTAGGAGCAAATGAGCAAGCAGAATTGAACTCTACATATAAGAGCTGGAGGGCAGGCTCAATCCTGCTTCCTGCAGGGATTAGCTGGGTGAGCAACCTCTCCTGCACATCCCAAACCAAGCAGAACTGAACTCCCCAAGCCCCAGCTTGATGGACATGTGTTGTCAGGTGTCAAGCAGGCAGGCGAAACTTGGCCCACAAGTCATAGATTTCCAGTTTTATGACGAGTCTTTTCAGTTGTATTCCAGTGACTACTGCCACAGCCATTGAAGATTCCTAATCGGTGCACAAAAATCTTTAGAAACCTCTACCTGCTGCTGCCTTTTTCTTAGTTATGTGTAGTTGAAGCAGGTGACAAATGGGGAGCAAATATGATTTTGTCCACAGGGAGAAATCAATCACAAGTTAACTGTATATAAGGCTAAGCAAGTAACTAGAAAAAAACTATCTCACTTAGTGAACCATTTAAGCCAAATTGCTAACTTAACAAAACTTGCCATTTGAATCTAATGGAATTTAGAATTGACTGAAACTGTTCAGTATTCTGCATGTCAAGGGCTATGCAGACTTGAATAACTTTTTCCTATCTTTGTTTTAGGTTGCGAGTTTGGAAATCACCTGGTTAAGTAAGCAAGATCTGCCTTTCCTTTATTTCTAATCCATTAATATTTAGATACGAGGCTTCCAGTCTAACAACAACTTAAAAACGAAAGATTTATTTTGCCCTAATACATCATGCACACTTCATCAGATGCATGAAGTGATATCCCCGGCTGGCAGATACAGGTTAGCCAGCCACTCCATTCACATGGCCCCCATGTGTGTAGTAACCGGCTACTGTGCATGGAGAAGGCGAACATAACCTGCTAATGAAAAAGGGGATCATGGTCAGTACTAAAAACACCCCTTTCCCAACAGGCCTTGTAGAATAAGCACATCTCAAATGCTTTCTTTCTTTTTTTTTTTTTTACATTCTCTGGTCAATATGCAGCACTCTCCAAGAAAACGCTGTTTATTTCTCTCTCTAGATCAGAAGCGGACAAATGGTTCCTTGCAGCCCGCTTTCTAATTTTATGCGAATTGTGGCATCCCCTCTTGCTGATCAGCAGAGGAAAGGGGGCATTGCTGTAGTCTCATCTCCCTCCCCTCCCCACTTCTTGTCATTGGCTAAGCAGGAGTTGGGGGGCTGTAGATACACATTTACTCCTCATTCACAATGGGGCTCCACACAAGATTCCTTCCATCCATAAATGTTTCTATGTGTGTGAAGAAGCAGATGTGGGTTGTTATCTCCCCCACCCCCGTAAAACCCCACATCCATTCATTTTGAGAGTTCCCGCCCTTGAGGAATGGATTCTCACACGTACCTCAGCCCCACCTGTAAGCCATTCCTCCACCCACACAGAGGAGCAGTAGGGAAACAGCTGAGTTGTGCGGGAAGTGTGGGGCACGGCAGCAGAGTCTTGTTGCTCAGCTGGGAAGTGGGGGTGGGCTGCAGATAAATATTTGTAGCGAAACCACCCCCATTCTGTTTCCCCTGACTTTGCTTTACTTCTTGACTAAGAGGTACAAAATTTTTGTACTGTATTTTTCGCTCCATAAGATGCACTTCCCCCTCCTAAAAAGTAAGGGGAAATGTGTCTGCGTCTTATGGAGTGAATGCAGGCAGGAGGCTCTGCTCAGCGCTCCCTTTAAAGAGCTGCGTGGAGTGTGTGTATGGCTCTTGGGGGCTTTTCCCCGAGGAAGGAGAAGGGCAGCCCGTCAGTCCCTTCTCCCTCCTCAGGGAAAAGCCTGCAAGCACCACACAGACACGCTCCACGTGGCTCATGAAAGGGAGCCTGGGATTCATACAGGCTCTGCTCAGCACTCCCTTTAAAGAATTTTTTTTTCTTGCATTCCCCCTCTAAAAACTAGGTGTGTCTTATGGTCAGGGGCATCTTATGAAGTGAAAAATACGGTAAACCATAAAAAATATTTACTATGCATTGGGTGCCATATTACTATCAAATCCATTCACGTTTAAACTTTAGTTTTCTCATTGCAAAAGAAAAAAAAAATATGGTCATTTACTTTCTCTCTCTCCCCCCCCACCCCCTGCTTTTTGTTTGATTCTTTGGAAGGATTCCGTATGAAAACCCAGAACATGCTGTACTTGTGAGGGCCATGAGGCGATCTGTCATGGAGTTCGCCACTGTTGACTGGGAGAAGATGCCCACCTGCGAAGAGAAACGCCTTGGCAGCAATCCAGAAAAAAGGCCAGAGAGACTGACAATTAAGTTTCGATAAATGTGACTTTTCTCCGACAGTTGTCTCTTAAAAAACAAACAAAAAAAACAACACATTTCTTTTGCTGCTCTTGGTATTGTTGCGCTTTAAACATCAATTAAAATCATTTCAAGCAGGAAAATAATCCAGTTACGTTACCATTTTAGCATAGTATGAAGGGGTGATATTTAAAACGATAAAAATCATTGGTTAGTTAAACCAGCCTATGGTTTGAAGTTGGGTTATTGAGCAGTTGACCATGGTCTGCTGTAAGCCAGATTCCTGATCTGCATATAGGTTTAGGTTGAGACGCTTTCAAATGAAAAATAAACTTGGCAGCATGTCCTTTTTTAAAAAATGCTTACTTGCCAAGTTTGGAAAGGCTTTAATTTCCTAAGGTCGCAATCTCTGGGGGTTGTAAAGCTAAGAAACAGAGTAGCTGTTTAGCGAGCTTGATTATGACTCAGGGGGCAGTAAGTGAGCTGACCACTGTTCTGTTGGTGATTAACATCTGCATATAGGAGAATAAAAGCCTTTCTGCCATTTTTACCAAGTATATAGTTAACAGACCGGAAGAGATGTCTCTTAATGCCTTTTGGGGGAGACTTTATTTGTCCTTTCCCTGTAAATTCAGAGGATAATATAGCACAGCTTTATCTCCAAATACTACCATGAGCCCAAAGGCATGCACATGTGCATTTGGGCTGACAGATTGAATGCTCCTTCCTCCAAGAAGAAAGTGGCATGTAATGGATAGGTGGGTGGAGACGAAGATAGAACTTGCTAGCTTTCTAGCTAGAGGGGAGTATGGAAGAGAATTCAGCCATATGCACTTCCAATTGCAGGTTCAAATGTTGCAGTTCAGCTATAGGTTTGCCAATTAGTTGAGCCCCAGTCTTAAGATCAGACCCATTGAATAGGCCAACTTTGCTGACAGTTATGAATATACAAATTCTATACACTTTCCTTGACATCCGTCAGATATAAAGGACACAATCAAGTATCTGACTTTAAGAAGATCAGATATACAGCAGCTCTGTATAGAGATGTTTTTAATGTCTGATGTTTTACTGTGGTTTTAGAATTTGTTGGAAGCCGCCTAGAGTGGCTGGGGCAACCCAGTTAGATGGGTGGGGTATAAATAATACATTATTATTATTATTATTATTATTATTATTATTATTATTATATTATTATTATTATTGTCTAATGCTTTACACAACTCATTCTGTGTAATTTCATCCTGCTTCTCTAGTAGGAAATGGACACTTGGTTGCAACACCTCAGTATGTGATTCAGTGTTTCCGCTACTCTCCCCTAAAGCTTGCAAGTATTTGGAATAACTGGACCCAGGTCAACAACCCTTCCTCCTTACATTTGCACACACTCCCAATCCAACTGGAGCGGACCCTTCATGCTGTACCTATTAGTACTTAAAGATTAGTGATGCTAAGTACAAACAAAATCGTGATGTATCTTATAAAAGTGTAGCAAAATGCTGGGAGCCTATTTTCCTGGGGAACACTAATATTTTTACGCTATGATGTGTTCTTAATCATTGAGCCACTTAAGTGGAAAGAGAAAGTTCAAGGAAGTAAAGCCAACGTAGATGAGCAGGATTTTGTTTAATGAAAACAGACTGGTAGCAGTACTGGCTTTCAAAATCTGTAGCCAGAAAAACTTAACTTTTAGATGGTTGCACCCCTTATGATCTAACAGTATCATGACCAAGCGCTTTATTGCACTGAAGTCTAAGATATTTTTTAAAATTTTGCTAGCAAATGGCCCTCTTCTCAAGACACCTTTTAAGTCTTCTACGCTTTGTGCAGGTATGAAGGCAGATGGGTATGCTCTTACAGTTTTGATTGGATGGTTCAGCTCTTGTCATCACAGTCTAGGATGATGCGATGTAGTTACACAGGACAAATAAGTTGACATATGCTGGATCACAGCATATGTCAAGAGTGAGCATTATAACTGCATTCCATTGACCTGCATATCCCGATGTTGTGGTCTAGAGGAAATCTTCCATAAAGCCTTGGGCTCTCCAGCGTTTGTTACTCCTCGGACTCATGAGCTTTTTCAACCGTGATGTCTGCTAGACTAGTCTCTCCTTCAAGGGCCTTGTCATCCTGAGGGGACAGTGCAGGCACCTCCTTTTTAGGAACTATCTCCTCAGTTCTGTCTCCCACACATTTGAGGTCCTCTTCTTTACTGTCTCCTGGTTCAGAGGACGACTGCTCTTCACTTGTTAAAGCAGATTCTGCTGCACGTGTTGCCTCTAGAGGAGAAACACAGGGCGCGGGAAATGCATATATTGCAATGTGCAGCAATAAATAAATACATACATACATACATACATACATACATACATACTCCCACAAGCAACACTGGCTCCTTCATCCCAGAAACTAATGCTAGTATTAGAAGCTATTTTGTAATAAACTAATCAAACCAGGAATAGAAGTTAAAATGGCTCAGAGAACAAAATTAACCAAACTATGATTCCATGGGCAGTTTCAGAAAGCAGCTGCTTGTTACAGAGCACAGGCAAGCTCAGCTGTTCCGAAACAGTACGTTGAGTTTAGGGGGCAGGTTGCTGCTAATCCATGAGAATAGGGAGTGCATGTGATGTGCATTTCTATGGCTGCAATCCTAACTCGCATTTAGAGGGGAGAAATCCCCACTTAACTTTGTAGGATGTCCTTCTATAAAGATGTTGTTAGGGGCTCCTTATTGACAGTGCAATCCTAACAGATCTGGAGGAAGAGGAATGAACCTCATTTATCTTTAACGAAAGCCAGCATGGCCAATGCTTTGTTTTCGTTTAGAAAATTAATAACCCGCTTGTCAAACAAAATAATCTGATAAATGTTGCAAGCCCAACATCTGGATTGCCACTGTTCCCCCACCTGTTGTTTAAGAAAACACTGAGTAGTTAGGTGTTGCATGATTATTAGCATTGCTTAGAAAACATCTCTGCTCTAATTTGGCCACAAACATGAAAGCTGTTGCAATGACAATGATGTGTGCCAACCTCTCTTTTGCTTTGCTTCTTGCTGTTTCTTTGCTTTGGCAGCTTCCAACTCCTGCTTCTCGTGGACTGCCTTTAATGTCTTGCATACTTTCTTGTGTGTAAACCAGTGCATTTTCTGGCAGTCTTGATCACAGTAGATCACCTGCGAATGAAACAAGCCATGCCTCAATGCACAAAAAGGGTGGACTTGCATTTGAATCATCCACGTTGTATAAGGCACCCATTCATTTCTATATGGAAAACTGGAAATCTAAACCTTGCAATAGCTGGCTTATTTTAAGAATAACAAATAGTTTGTTTCTGTTGACTTGTGCAACCAGGAACAGCTATTTGCTCACTTTCACTTTAGGAGATCCAAGATCTAGCACCTGAAACATCTATGCTGCTCCTATAAAGGAACAGTCTCCAGATACAGGAACAGTTGAAATCTCTTGCTGGAATCTCAGTCAGTGGTATTTACCTGCAGATTCTTACCATTTTGCATACGGAACATCTTTTGGCTGCACCTTTCCCCCCACATGTCGTACAAAACTCAGCATCCACAAAGCCCACTTGGCCAGTAACTGCTTGTGTCAGTACAGAGAAAGCTGTAGGATCAGAGCCCTGGGGGAAAAGATAAAGACAGTTAAGTCATTGCAAACATACACCCTCCCCCAGCCAATGAGAAGCCTGCAGCTACAACACTAATGCAGATATAGGGGGGGAAATCTGCATATTTTCAATGCACACTTTAGTACTTTTGTACTGCTCTTAAATGCAAGATCTTAGCCTGGCATATGGAGGGAAGCAGGGAAATTATTCTTCCACTTTCCAGAGATTTAACTTTGCTGACCATTCCAACGTAAAATATACTGGTGGTGACATCGTTGAGATTATTTGCAAAATGGGAATGAAAATCAATTCAGGGATGCATAAGCTTTGGCTTGTTGCCACTTATGTCTGAGTTTCCTGGCATGCGCTTTGAGAAGAGAAGAAGGAAGAGGGGATTCCTATTACACTAGACTTTAGAGTGGACAAAGGCACATTGTCTCTTATGCTGCTTCTGCCTCCTCTGAAGCTCAGTGTGGCAGAAGAGGTAAATTCCCCCACACCCTGGTCAGGGTTTTGGAAAAGGAAAGATTATGTTTCTGCCTATATCCTCAGCAGCACATGATACCCCCTCCTCTCCTCTCCTATAAAGCTAAGAAGGAACTCTAGCTCCTGGATTGGGGAATTCAGAGACACTATCGGAATATAAAGGAAACTCATTAAAAAAGATCTTCCATCCTCCGTATGAAATACAGTTCTTCAGAATAACTGCAAATATCAAGTGTACCCATTAAGCTGTATATTGGGGATTTCAAATGTTCTGCCAAAGAAAGAGAAGCTATTAAACTAGAGACACTCACAATTTCAACTGGGGCAATGCTTCTCACAAGCTGCTGGAGCAAGGTTGCTTCACAGTAAGGAAATTTCCGAATGCATTCTCGGATGAGCTTCTCTTGAAATACTGGGAAACCATCTGCATCTCTGCCTTTTAATAGGCTGGAAAGATTAAAGCAAAAGATGAATGAAAAAAACTCATGCCAATCCTATTGGGTAATCACTTTGCTTTATTTGTAGGTGCCATGCCTGCCTTACGGTGCAATCAACACAAGATAATATCACCAAGGCAACTCTCCGTAAACAAACAATAAACATACATAAAAAGGGCAAAAATAGTTTCTTTCCCAAATATGTTTTATCTTAAACAATAGCAAACACAGTAAATAAAGAGCTCGCTTGTAATATATCAGCAGTTCAGTGCTCATTTATTCTTTGTCCAAAATAGATTTTATCCTGAAAAATTGAAAATGCAGTAATAAAGAGTCCACTTGTGATATAACAGTGGTTCAGTGCTCAAACCACTGGTGTCGATTGTGTTGGTTGCAGTGGTCATTGTACCACCACCCTGTTCATTGTTTTATTGTTATTTTAATATTCGAACTACATACCCACAGCATAACAGAGAAAGATGCTAATGCACAAACTTTCTGTGTGCAACACTTAAAATATGTATCTACCGTATTTTTCGCTCTATAACACGCACGTAGTTTTTAGAGGAGGAAAACAAGAAAAAAAATATTCTAAACGAAACAGTGGATGTATGATTTTTGTGATTCATGCTGTGGCCACAGACATGTGATCTGACAGTGAGTTTGGAGTAGCCCAATGCAAAAATCCTGTGGATCCATGCTTCGTAACCACGTTTTTGCACCACTGCAGCCCCAGGCAACAGTGGGTGCATGATTTTTTTGGTGCAAGTTGTAGCCATGGACATGTTATGTGATCTGATGGTGAATTTGGGGTGACCCAGTGCAAAAATCCTGAGGATCCATGTGGATCCGTGCTTTGTAACCACGTTTTAAGTGGGGAGGGAAGGAGAAGCACTCAAGGGACAAGAAGGATGCTGCTAATAATGCAGAAGAGGGGTTTAAGGGGAGAAGAAGCATGCGTGGGGTGGGTGGAGAAGGATGCTGCTAATAATGAAGAAGAGGGGTATAAGGGGAGAAGGCTCCTCTCCTCTCCCACTTTGCTCCTTTAAAGCAAGCAGGCTCTGCTTTTCTCCCTCCTCCCCGCTCATCCCCAGCTTAGCGAGCTGAAAAACTTTGCTGCTATTTAGTGAGCTGAGTAGGGAGGAGAGAGGGACAGAGAGCCTGCTTGCTTTAAAGGAACCAACCGGACAGGAGCCGCTTACACTCGTGTAAGTGGCTCCTCTCCTCTCCCGCTTTGCTCCTTTAAAGCAAGCAGGCTCTCTGTCCCTCTCTCCTCCCCATCAATGGCTCTTTTCCCGCTTTGCTCTTTCAAAGCGAGCCACGGAGGAGGGAAGGAAGGGGAACCATGGATCCTCTGCTCACGACTGCAGCAGATTTCCCCCCCCCACCCGTAGGCATTCCCTCCATAACACGCACAGACATTTCCCCTTACTTTCTAGGAGGAAAAAAGTGAGTGTTATGGTGCAAAAAATACGGTATATCTTTCAGCTCTGAGATTTCACAAGAACATTTCTGCAGCTAAAGATACTTTTGCCCTACAACAAAAGTTGAGGGCAACTGAAACATAGACTTGATTCATGCAACATGGTAAGCTAAACTATGGGCTATTGGGAACACAGGAACATGGTTGGAGTAACTGGGCATGACCGTAAATCACCCCATGGATGAGGTAATCGCAGGTGCAAGGCAGCCAAGCCAGCTGCTATGGTAACTCCCCAGTGCCCCGACCATATCTGTGATTGATGCAAGTCAGCTTAGCAGGGTCTCAGTCATTTACTCAGTATGTTGGTGTTACTTATCCAGTGTCATGTCTTGAATTGCTGGTTTATTAGGAGCAACGGATATACTTTTTCACTGTATGTATCAATGGCTGCAAAAGCCTACTGCTGTATATGTCTATCCCCAGAACTATTTAACTAGGCCTTATCTTCTGCAACAATAAGCCAACTGGATCTTAAGCTCCTTCCATGTAATGACTGGTATTGAGAGCAACTTCCACTGCAGGGTATCTCACCTAAGATTCCCAACATACATGTGGGTACCTTGAGAGGACACTGTAGCCACTTTACTCCTCTCAAGTCCTTTTCGCTCCCGCAACATTGCACGGAACTAAACCAAGCTTTGGCTTAGCATATCGTCCAAACCTGAGCTCATCGTTACACTGTGTCCTCACTAACCACAAGCTATAGCCAAAGCTTGCTTGGCTTGTTGTGCCATGTGAACCAGGTCATAGTGCCTTTTACTTAATTATCTTGTCCATCAGTGTGAACTACTGCAATAATAAAAAAATGAATTACTGCTGTTACAGCAGAACAGCCTAAAAAGAATCAGCAGCATCCTCAGATCTTTAAACACGATAGCAGATTAAAAGGCCTCAGCAAAGATTAAAAAATAATCTTGGTCTAGCATAAAAGAGACACAGAAGAAGAGCCCAGGGAAGGAGGATCAGGAAGATAGGATGAAGGAAAGATGAGCAGAATCCCTTCTTCATGGGTAGGATTAATATATATATATATCAGAAGGCGGTTGTGTGCATCTCAAAAGATGCATTTTTCCCCCTTTCCTCAACTAATGGCTTAACCTGTAGATAACTATGGAAAATATTCATCTAGCTGTAGATAGGATTTGAAGGAAACTGAGCAGCAAACCATTCATTTTAGCTTTCAAGGTAAGCAGTCTGTCTTTACTTGGATAGAAATGAACACAAATGCTTTTCTGCGTGCATTAAATGTCATTCATGATGGGGATCATACCTTTTGATTAATCCATCCAATTTATCCTCTCGCTCCTTAAGGAAGAGGATGCATTTCTGGAAAATACAGCTAATGTAGTGCATTTTTATTGCCAGTACTTCATTCATCTCTCTCTGCTTCATACACTTCTCGCAAATCAGATCCAGCACTCTGTAGCATTTCTGCATTGCTTCAACTTCTGCTAGGAGAGGGTTTTCTTTCACTAGCAACACAATCTATAGGAAAAGATTAACAAGATAGATGATTTAAAGAGAATCAATAGGTAATTTTTAAGTGCTCATATTAATGGGACTGCTTGCTCTTTTATCTTCTTAAATAAGCTGTATTACCTAAGAAACTTGCCATGCCATAGGTAGATCACATTGGAAACATGACTGACCCATTTTAGTGCCCACAATGCATGCAATACTGATTACAGGAAGTGATAGTCATACAAAATGAATACACCTTTGATCAAGCAACTGAACATCATAACCCTCTCTTGTTTCCAAGGTTCAGGGTGTTAAGTGACATTGCTTATGTAGCAAAAAACACCTATGTACGGAAGGGAAGTATCAGCAGACTGGGGGGAACCCCCAAGTTTTGGAGAAGTACCAAAAAATCCCCTAAAACACAAAACCCACAGGAACCCACAAAACAGCCCAACAAGGACCAAACAAGCCAAGTGGGCCTTGGAATGCTGACAACTGTTACAGACAGGGAATGGAATGGAGTTGTTTGAATTCTGAACTGTAGCAACTCACACAGCTATTTTTTGTTACAAGTCTCACTTGTAGCTTCCAGCTACAAGCATCGGGCCCTTTCTGAAACTACAGGGTTTCACAGAAACTGATAACAGAGATGAGTGTCACACAAGTAGATTTCAGCTCTTCTTTTGCATGCAAGTCCTTATGAGATGCTCTCTTGCTTCTGCTAAATCACTGGTCTTGAACTAGTGTGCTGGGACACACTACTACGTTGTGACCTAATCTAAGGTGGGTCATAGCAGCAACATTACCCTTGTACAAATATATGATTAAGAAATGGGCTCCCAAATGTCTGTTTGGGTTAAAAGTAGGTCCTGGATCTCAAAAAGTTGAAGACTACTATGCTAGTCTTAAGGTGTATATACTTGAGTACAATGATCTTCAGTGTGCTAACCTTTGAGTGTTTCATGTTGGGGACTATTTTACAATAAATATCTCTCCATTTGAGAATGAGGTACTAAAGCCCCTATGAGCAGGCCAGGACTATGGAATATCAAGAAGAAGCTCAGAATCATAAATTAGCTGCTGGCCAAATTTTGCCACCCAACTCCATAGGCCAAATATTTTTTCTTAAAGGACCGACCTCAACAAGGTTGTAAGTTATTTGACAAGTATGCCTGAAGGATAAACCAAAATATGAACACTCTACCTTAACAGGATGCAAATTGGTAGTTGTAATGATCTTATGCAGAGGTCCAGCTAACTTGACTGGCAGTTTGGGTTCTTTGTCAAGTCCTTGTGGTTTTGTATAGTAATCCAACCTTTCTCGAGGAAAGAAGTTGTTGATAACAGTGACACAGTCATGTTGACCTAAAAAGAGAACGGTGCATCTTTTATGAAGATGAAGAACAATTATTTCACACATGAAGCACAAATCACACACCATTTAGAGGAAGTACTATACTAATAAACCACTGTGGAACTAAATAGAAATAGCTTCACACAGAGGCAATATTTCAAGGCTCAAGGCCTATATGTAATATGAAGTTTACAGAATGAAACTAACTCACCTATTCAGAGAACTTAGGATCTGATGGGCAAAGTGGCTTTTAAGACACATTATGAAACAGTTCTAAAGTTATTCCCACTTTTATAAGTTTGTTTTAGTTCACTGCACGAACTAAATCTAAAAATGGTGCTGCTAACCAGTCAAAAATGTAATTCTTCTGGAAGATATGACATTACATGACATTTCAAAGCAGCTCATATGAGATTGCATGATTGACGCTGGCTCACCTTTCAGCCAGCGGTAGAATGCTTAGTGATTACGCCTCGTTAATAGGTTTTTTTTGTTTTTTTTTAGAAACAATGATTGCAAAGCTTCCAATGCAGACTGGCAATTACAGTGACTGAATCTCTGACTAAGTACCGACTGTTCAGATGTAGTGGATGGGATATGTGGGTGTAATTTCCCCCAAGTTGTAAGCAGATTCCGGCAATAAAGTGGTAAGTCTTTTGACTGGATCCACTAGTCTGCTTGTCTCACAATCCTCTTTGTGTCTGTTTTTTTTTTTTTTAATGTAATCACCAAAAGACTTGACTTTGGAACACTTTTTAAAAAAAAATATTGGGTAAAAGGTCTCTCCTCACCAATCCTTCCAACCCCTTTGCCAGGAAAAACAGACAAAAATATTTTCTTCTTCTTCATAGTCTATCCTTAAAAGGAAATACAGCTCAAAGAGCACCACCATTTATTTATTTAAATATATATTTACATACAGTTATCAGCTCACGGAGGCTACTCCTGTCGAGCAAACTCCTCCCTGCTGCTAGTTAAAATCTTCCTTCTTAAAGAAAGGGGGAAGTCGGCAAGGGGAATGACTGGCCACAAATGGAGCTAAACCCATTTTTGAGCTGGACTCAGATTTTTACTGAAAATCAGATGGTTGAGTTCGAAATAGAGCAGATTTCTTTCCTAATTACGAATTCAACATTCCCCCCTCCTGCCGTCAACTAATGTTAGAGAGCAATTTGAGAAAAGCAGCAACCACCCAATGAATATTCCCCTTGAGTTAGTTAAGAACCTGGTACTGAACACCCCGTTGCCAATAAACATTAAGTCAAATCAATCTCCATCTTCTCAGAGCCTTAATGCAGGGGTGGGGAACCTGCTTGTTGTTGGGCTGTATCTTCCATCTGCCCCAGGCAGCACAGCCAATAGTCAGGGATGATGGAGTCAAAGTCCAGCAACGGTTGGAAGGTCACAGGTTTCCCGCCCTGGACTTCATGAAGGGTAATTCAAAATGGCCGCTCCATTTACCCACAAAGGCAGCCATCTGTGCTGCTGTCCTTCCCACTGAGTTCACAACATCTGTGTCTGCTCCAGCCTCCAACATCATCCACGTAATTTCCTTGTTGCCTAAACACAGAAGAGAACAGCTTTCATTTAGATTTCTCATAATGAGTCTGTATAAAAGTTTCAGCCATATAAGGTTTTTTGGGTGGGTCACTGTAATGGCTTGTGAATGCTCTTCGCAAGAAATGCCTCTGCTCACTCAGAGATACATATATACAGTCTTTATTTTACATATGTACAAGCAGCGCATTACAATCATGCATCCGAATCCTCCGGCTCAGATTCTGGGAGTGGCTTATGCCGGCTCCTTCTCCAACAGAAAAGGCGGGGAAGTTTCACGTGATGCCTCTCCCCCCTCCTCTTTAACACTCTCCTTTCCGTGGCAGACGGAATAGGCATTGTTTCACTATCTGTGCCAGAACTTCCTGTGTGGTGTTGAGGCTCTGGTTCAACATCTGTGAGCCGTTCCGCCTCCTGGCTTTCCCCTCTTTCCTCAATCGCCACTTCCTGCCCCCCTTCCTCTGCCTGTCTCTGCTCCTCCCCTTCATTCTCTGGCAATACCATGACAGTCGCCCCCCTACAAGACATTAAACATTTCGTCCCTTGTAAATCTGCAGTTTAAGGCTGTTGCTACTGCTGCCGCCAGTAAACATTTAGAAAATGGGGAGCTGCTTTATACCGAGTCAGACAAGTGCTTCATCTGGCTGAGATGAATACTGTCTACACTGACTGGCAGCAGCTCTTCCAAGTTTCCAGACACAGGTCTTTCTCAGCCCTATCTGGAGACACCACAGATTGAGCCTGGGTCTTTCTGCAAGTGAAGAAGGTGCTTTTCCACAGAGCTACAGTCCTTATTCATCCCCAGTAGCTGGAAATGAAGATGCCATTTGCTTTCTCAAGGTTTCACCCAACCCTCTGTCTTGCCAGTATGAATAGATTCTGCACCAAGGCCTGATGGCTGCACTAGCCTTCCCCAGTGGCATCACTTTCTGCTGTCATCTAATCCATCTTTGGAAATTGCTAATTTTTTTGCAGCAGGGAGTTCCATAGCTTAGCTTTCCATGAGCTAAGTTCATATATGTGCTCTGGAAGTATTATGATTCAGCCTCCTGATTTTAGGCAGAATTTTCTAACCCAGAGGCTCTAGGTGAAGAGCACATTGTTTTATATTTCCCCTTTCCACCCACTGATGGCTCTCAAACTACTTTTTGCACATATCCTGTAATTTCTTTTACTGTATTCCGCACCCCAAGAGAAAACCACCAGTTTCTTTCCTCCTCTCCTCCATGGTCCTTTCACATTCACTTCTTCCTCCCATAACGACTTTCCTCTCTTATCTCCTTCCTTCCTTTCCCTCATGTTATTTTAATAATTCCTATTGGCATTTCCTTTCACGTTCTTATTCCTTCAACGCTTTCACCGCCTCTTTCCCCTCAGAGAGGCCTTCTTACTTCCACAGTCTGATATATGCATTCACAAATATTGTTTGCTATTCATGCGTCTACCTTTTGCTAGAGATAGAGAGAGAGACACATTTAATAGACCCTGAAATCTAAACCATATTTTTTAAAATAAAGATGTTACCCTTTAAGGGTATATTCCAGCTAAGCCCAAGAACAACACCTGGATGGCTGATGTTTGATTTTATTGGTTTAAAGAACAAAGAAAAACCCTGACAATTAATATGCACACACAATATAAATACTGTACTCTGCTATACCTGTAACACCTTAAATGGCTCAAGGACCGCCTCTCCCCATATGAACTGACCCTGCAATCATCATCTGAGGCCCTTCTTCAAGTGCCTCCTCCATGAGAGGTCCAGAGGGTGAAAGATATCCAAGAGCAAAGCTGGGTCCTCAGAGTTGTCTGATTAGCTATTAATTCTATCCCAATTTTCCAGTAAAAGACTACCAGTGGCTTCCAATAAAAACAGTATTTGGTTAAGAAAAGAATAGCAATCTTGCCTATAAAGTAGAGGTAGACCTTACCTCTAACACATCACCCTTTAACAAAAGATAAAAATTCTGCCTACACAAAGACACGAAGGCTTCCTTTATCTGCACCAAGAAGCAGATGTAATTAACAACGGGGGGAAACTCATAGATACCTGAGAGCCCAGCAAACATCAGAGCCGTATATCCGTGTTCATGTTCGTTGCAGTTAACATCAGCCCCATGCCGCAACAACAGTTTGCACACCTCAACTTTCCCTTTGTATGCCGCATGCATCAGAGGAGTCATGCCATGCTATGGAAAGAAGAAATAAATACAGGACCTTCAAATATATCTGTTTGTTCTTCTCCAGTAGTATTTAAACACAAGCAAGCTACACTTCTAAAATGAAAAGATAGCACTCCAAATACAGTATAGCTCAGGGGTCAGAAAACTTTTTCGGCAGGGGGCTGGTCCACTGTCCCTCAGACTTTGTGGGGGGCCGGACTATATTTTGAAGTGGGGGGAAAGAACAAATTCCTATGCTCCACAAATAACCCAGAGATGCATTCTAAATAAATGTAAAAACACATTCTACTCATGTAGAAACACGCTGATTCCTGGACTGTCTGTGGGCTGGATTTAGAAGGTGACTGGGCCGGATCCGGCCCTCAGGCCTTAGTTTGCCTACCCATGGTATAGCCTTTTTGATGTTCACTTTGCTACATATGAATACTCTTTAACTATATATTCTTTCAACAAAATCCAGCTTTTAGAAAACCAACTATGTCTCCAATTTAGCAGAGGATACCTTTGTACACATTCAGCTTCAATGTAAGCTACTAATGAGAAGGAAACATCAGCTACCATTGCATGCCTTTATATGTGGGCAACTGCAATTCTTCCCCACACCCATCAATACTTATAAAAATTATACTAATGACTATATTTATGAAAAGCTTTTCAGTTTTGCTTTTGGAGCAGCTAGTATGGCTTGGTGTATCAGCGAATAATAGAGCCCCCTTATTTGCACTGGAGATAGGAGCAATTAAGTTGCAAAGCATCAATAATAAATATTTCTTTAGATTTTTAAAAGGGGGGGTGCGTAGAATGAACACTGAAGTGTTTAAGCTTTTAATTCCCAGGCAACTATTCTAATAATAATCTGAAGTATTAATAAAAGTATTAGTAAGATTTGTTTTTTTTTTT
The DNA here is from genome assembly GCF_964270895.1 of Podarcis filfolensis. NCBI lineage: Eukaryota > Metazoa > Chordata > Lepidosauria > Squamata > Lacertidae > Podarcis > Podarcis filfolensis. The sequence goes on along the minus strand of NC_139614.1, from coordinate 26,734,245 downwards.
TTAAATGTGCACATCATTTGCTTTCACACAATTAACAACATGTCTAATTTGGTGGGAAACCACACAATTCTCTGAGAAGAGTAACAGCTGCAAGCAGGGAGACCTGCAAAGGACCTCTTTATATTTGAGTTTGCAGTATGGCAATTTATATAATAGGCAAGTTTTATATTTGGGAAGCCATGTGGGAGAGATGGATCATTACCAGTTTTGGGTAGTTTCTTTAGCTGCAGGGACTGGTGAAAAACCTGTCATTTTAAGCAGCAGTTCACACACACTCTCTGTTATGAATCATACATTTGTTAAGCCAGAAATGAACAATGGCATTTAGGACCTCTGCTTCCATTGTTTCTCATTTCCAGCAGCTCCCTTTGCTTTGTGTTCTTTTCTAAAGAGATTAAAATGCTTAAATTCAGGGAGACTTGTTCAAATTATACACGTGAGTCTTCCGCATGCTGAAAATATATTCCAAGCAGTGGGATGAAATTTTGCGCATTAAGGAGCAATGAGGTATTTGTACAGACCACCTGTACAGGAAGCCAGCTCTAGAGTGGTGGCCTTTTCCCTGCCTTAATCTGCTCCCTATGAATTGATAATGAAGATTAAAAAAAAAGATAACCACCTGGCCTCAGAGCTATATAGGAGAGCCAACTCACACATTATACAGCACTTCTGGAAAACATTTCAAAAATAATCTCAGAAGTGGAGGAAAAAGCCTAGTAACTGGAAGACGGAACAGGATGCTATATAAACAACATGTAGACAACCAATAAGAAGAAACCACAAAGTGAGTGCCTCATCATGTTATGTAAATATAGTGGGCTGGATTCAGATGAATAGGAATAAAACCGTCCCTGCCGGCAGACTTGCAATCAAAAGTCACATGGAAGAGGGAACAAGCTTGTTTTATCCTGCTACAGAGGATAGAATTCGAACCAAGGGCTTCAAGTTATAAGAAAGGGGATTCCAAGTAAACATCAGGAAAAAAACTTTCTGACCATAAGAGATGTTTGACAGTGGAACAGACTCCCTGAGTTGTGGACTCTCCTTCCTCGGAGGTTTTAAAGCAGAGGTTGGATGGCTATTTGTCATGGATGCTGTAGTTGAGATTCCTGCATTGCAGGGGGTTGGACTAGATGACCCTTGGGGGTACCTTTCAACTCTATAAAGCTAAAGGGACCCCTGACCATTAGGTACCACTGTATTTCCCTCTAAACTAGAGAAAGGATATTCCACAAGGGGCTCACTGTGGCACCTGTCTGGTTATGAATTTGAATACTTTTTTCCAGGCACAGTGGTACCTCTGGTTATGTACTTAATTTGTTCCGGAGGTCCATTCTTAACCTGAAACTGTTCTTAACCTGAAGTACCACTTTAGCTAATGGGGCCTCCCACTGCCGCCGCGCCGCCGCCACGCGATTTCTGTTCTCATCCTGAAGCAAAGTTCTTAACCTGAGGTACTATTTCTGGGTTAGCGGAGCCTGTAACCTGAAGCGTATGTAACCCGAGGTACCACTATACTGCATTAAGTGGTGATGAAGCAGGTTTTCTGGATGATATGGGAAACACTTTCCTAGGACAATTCTACAGCTGAACAGCTCCTGCCAAGATGAACTATTTCACTAAAAAATCAAATCAAATAAAAAACCTACAGGGACAACAGTCAAAATCCAACATGATATGAGGCAGACTTAACCCATTGACTCTGCACTGGATTCCGGCCAGTTTGCGAAAAGTTAGTTGCAAAAGCACAAAATGTGTTATGGTACATATTCCCATGAGGAAGTTGATCTAAAAATACACTGTACGCTTTTTCCCACAGTAACACTTTTGATAGACTCACCTCTGACCCACCCCTGCCTGCAAAAAAAAGTCAAACAGAAACAGCCATTTGCAACTACATTTTTAAAACAGCCCACTATGTTTGTGAAATATTCAGTTATGTAATATGTTGCTTTCACTCCTCAATCCATCATAAGGCCTTGGGAAGTTGAGGTTTCAAATATGTAATCTCAGAAGATGATAAATAAATCTGACATTAACAAAAGTTCAGGTCACTTTTCTATCAGAAATAGAGGATTTCTTATTTTTTTTAAAAAAAGCATGAGCTTACTTTGAAAAATCAAAGAGGATAATTCAGGTCCAAAAAAATCTGCATATTATACCTCTGTTCAGGCATATTACACTAGTTCATTTTTAGCAGGGAATACTGAATACTTGCTTGACCGTAATCATTTTCCAGTATACTCAAGGGATACTTTCTGATTGCAGTATGTTAAACAGGTTTCCTTGATAAGTATTATTTTGCTTATAGAAATCTGCCAGCCTTTGAATTCCCAATGTTTCTTTAATTTGACTCTACCCAATCTAGACACATATTTTGAGTCAAGTCTTTTACCTCATCCAAACAATTCACACAGACATTCTTGCTGCCAAGCAGTCGTGCAGCTTCTTCAGGGCTTCCTAAGGGAAAGGAAGAGTTTGTGAAGTCTACTGTTAAACAGAAAATCAATACAGTGAATCTAATAATTTGTTACATTTGTATCCCATGCTTCCTCCAATGAGACCATGGTAACGTATGTAGCTCTTATCTCTTCCTCCCCTTATTAGCTTGTGAGACAGGCTAGGCTGAGAAATCATGACTGACCCAAGCCCATCCAGTAAATCTCAGGGCTGAATGAGGATTTCAGCCTGAACTCCTCACTCCGAATCATGGAATCATAAAATTCTGCCATGATAAAGTATGAGGCACCTGTCAAACACTTGTCCTACCACGCATATTGTAACAACGTTGTATGGCTTACTACTCCCCAAAATGACACTTTTGTAAAATTATTTTCAGAATGGGGGTTATTGTTTTTGTTTGTTACTACGTTATGATTTTTTTGTGTTTTCATATTGTAAACTGTCCTGTGATCTTCGAATGAAGTGCGGTATGGAGATTTAATGAATAAATAACAAACAAAAACAAACATTTATTCTATTCACATGCAATGCTAAGCTAAAGTATGGCTTAGTGCAGGCATAGACAAACTCGGCCCTCCAGATGTTTTGGGACTACAACTCTCATGATCCCTAGCTAACAGGACCAGTGGTCAGTGATGATGGGAATTGTAGTCCCCAAACATCTGGAGAGCAGAGTTTGCCTATGCCTGACTTAGTGTAAATGTGTGGGTTCTTGGAGAGGTTATTAGGGTGTAATGTTTTTGTTTGTTTACTATGTTAGGTATTTATGTGTTTATAATAAACCGTCCTGTGAGCCTCAGATGAAGGGTAGAATGGAAATTTATAATGATGATGATGATGATGATGATGATGATGATACTTTGCTTGTCCTCTGGTCCTGCTGCTGCCCTGCTGCCATGAGCAAAGCCGTGATTTAGTTTAGCATGCCATCCAACCATGGTTTTGTGGTTTGTCCCACTCCAGACAAACCATGACTTGTGAAACCAAAAACAAAACATGGTTGCAGTTTGCAAAATGCAATGGCTGAAATCTCTGCTCTGGGAACCGTCTTTTCCGTGCTAAGCCACAGTTTGACTAGCGCTGTGTGTAAAGAATCTCAGTAGCTACTTCCGTACGCAGAAAAGAACACATTACAATGTTCCCCTGCTAGTGATTCCCAGCAGCTGACATTCAAGAAGCATTGCAAAAAGGCAAGGCATTATTTCCATGAATAGATAAAGCACTATGACCGAATAAAGTAGCATTCAACTAAATCTAGCACATGCAGTTTTGTGTGCATCATGTGGCTGCCTCCATCCCCAATACCAGCAACTTGCAGGTGGCATGAGTGGTGGCTCTCACACTAAGTTAGTTATGATAACGGGCTCTGAAGTCACGTGACCTTTACAATACAAAGATCACATCCAAAGGAAGCAACAACCTGCCAACAACTTGGAAGTTTTGGTGCCAACACGTCACCCATTAGTAAACAAAACAACCACCTCCGAAATAAGGGGGTAATCTGAAAGGCATATTTCCTCCATCCGCCAGTTAACACTCTTTTATAGAAGAAGCATGTACTCCAGCAAAGGAAGGGAAATAACTTTCCATGTCCTGCTATTGCTGCTGCAACAAAAGTGCTGTTTAGGAGCAGCCGCTGACAAGGTCTGCAATAACTCTCGAATCGTATGACAGCTAGCAAAGTGTTGATTTTTACACCGGTCACTGCAGTCTGCCTTACTCCTCTCTGCACTCCACAGTGAGACTTTCCTTGAATGCAACTACTGAGTACACACTGTGAATTTAAAGCACCCCCCCCCCCAAGTTAATATCCCAACACCCGTAAACTCCAGGTCACACGATTCTTGGGTGGGTGAGTGCTAGAAATGTGTAGTATGTAGGTAGAGCTCATTCAAATATTTACTCAGACATGAGACTCACCGGATGACCTTGACCAAGTCCATAGGAGCCAACTCTTAAGGGCCAAAGTGTCTTTGCCCCCCCAATAAAATATTTGAGGAGGCTGCCCCCCATGGGCATTGCCATTCAAATGTTGTGTGCATGTCATGTCTTGTGACTGATCATGTGGAGCTTACCTGGACCCTCCAATATTTTATTCAGGTTGGCAACTTGGCCCAGTCCGTCTCCCTAGCCCTACCTTGCAGGTTGGTTGTGAAAATAAAACAGGGTGGGGAGGGGGGAGGGGGAGATCAGGAGAAAGAAACATGTTGAATCATATGAACTCCTTGGAAGAAGGGGTAAATGGGATAAAAAGAAACACAGTCCCTTGTCTCATTACTGCAGCCCTGTTTGGGGAAGTTTTTAAATGTTTGATCATTTATCATGTTTTCAGTGTTCTTCTGGAAGTCACCCAGAGTGGCTGGAGAAATCCAGCCAGATGGGCGGGGTATAGATATATATATATATATATATATATAGATATATAGATACATATATTTTCCATTTAATATTATACAACATTCACATCATCTTTATCCACTATCCCGCCCTGGCTCTTAGAGCCTATCGACTTCCTTCCCTCCCGCCTCATGGGTTTCAAAATTTACCTTTATATCATTGCCATTTATACGTTTTCCAATTCTAATTACTGTACACTCATTACAGAATGACTCAAAAGTTAAATAAATATAGAAAGATAGAAAATTTCTCATTGCAAGTCTTCAGAAGACTTTTATTATTATTATTGCTTATTTTGCATGAAAATATGCACGATGTGATAAAAAAGCAGCCGGCGTGCAACAGTCACGGGGAGCAGCGGCCAGTCAAAGCACACGAGAGAAGGCGAGGAAGCAAAAAGCGAGGTGAAAAAGCCCCCTCTAGAAGCAAGCTCCTTGCGCGGGCCCGACGCGCAAGGCCCGGTCGCACAGACTCAAAAGGCAGCCGACACGCGTCACTCCGCCTCTCGGCTCGGCCTGGAGCCAGACTTCCCTTGCCCGCCTTACCTTTCCCAATCACTCCCAGCAACTCCTTTTCCTCCTCGCTCAAGTCCCCTCTCTTCAGAGACGCCATAGCTCGCTGGCTGCCTTATTTCTTCCTCTCCCAGCCACGCGCATGCACCTTCCCCGCCGCCGCCGCCGCCCCCCCCCTCCTTCCACTGAGGAGAAAATGAGGGCAGCCCCCGCTGCTCCGCCAGAGCAGAGGGAACCTCGGCGCGCTCCCCCCACCCGCCCCCCGCGTCGCGCTTCGGCCAGCGGATATCCCTCCTCTACGCCCGCGCCAGGATCCCCGCCGCTCGCGACATTGTAACTTCCTCTCCCCGAGCTGTCGTGAGAAACAAGGGGGGGTTAAACCACTCGCTCAAAAGACAGGGGGGTGTATAGAATAAGGAAACAAAGCGACGTTCGCTCCCAGTTAGCATCTCAGCCTGGGAGGGGGGGCGAAGGAGTCGGCTTGGACGGTGCCTAAAGAGGAACGCGTCTAGACAGGAGAGTGCCCAACTGGACATGCACAATTTCCTTTATTTTTATTTTCGCCTCCCCACTGGTAAAATGGTGCGGCCGGGCGGGGAAGGAGGCGGGGCCTGAGCCGGCGCTCTGCCTGTGCGTTAATGTGTCCGTCCTTCACTTCTCCATTGTCTGTGGCTGCTGCTTGTGGCGGAGGCGCTGCCGCTGCTGTTGTCTCTTTGCTTCTTCTCCTTAGACAAGAGCCACTTCCCCCAGAGAGGTAAAAGCTTGGCAGTGCGGGGAGAGGGGCAGGCGCCGAGGTCGGGGGGGTGGGAAAGAGGGTGCGGGTCCAGGAGGAAGGAAGGAAGACAATAGCTGGGGAGTGTCCGCGAAATGCACAAAAGAGGCAGAAGCGCGCCTGCACGACCCTCTCCTGCAAAAGGCAGGGGGAGAGAGGGGCGCTGCTCCTCAATTGCCTGCTGCTGCTGACGCCGCCGCCGGAAAAGCAGGGAGTTCAGCAGGCTGGGAGGGTCCGCTTTCCTCTTTCCGCGGTGAACTTCGAGGTTGCGTGTCTTCCTTTCGCAAGGTGACACGAGACAACTCGGGGGTCGGTGTTGCGGGTGGGGGGAGCTGTCATTTATATGGGGTAGGGGGAGAAAAACAACAAGCCGGGTGAATTGAGCACCTCTAGGAGACGGGGATGCTGGAAGGATAGCTCAGTCCGTGGAGCACGAGACCCTTCAGCTCAGGGTTGTGGGTTCGAATCCCGCGTTGGGCAAAAGATTCCTGCATTGCAGTTGGGGGTGCCGCGCTTGGGCTAGATGACCCTCGTGGTCCCTATGATTCTATCATTCTGGCGGAGAATTGCTTGCTGGTTGCTTCGGCCGGTGCTCGGCAGTGGCTGCTGCATGCGAAGAAACGTGTTGTGTATGGGACGGTTCAGACGTATCGCCTCCTCCTTGCCTGCATCCTTGGCGGGAGTCCGTTCTGCTGGGTGCAAACAGGCGGCAGAAGGAAGGAGTTGCCTTTGGTCCCTTATAGAGCCTTTCTGGCTTTGGTGAGATGGTGGTGGCGGGGCGGCAGCAGACCCACTGGGCGCTGGCTGCGGTGGGGAGGACGCGGTGGTTGCTTCGCTCCGGAGCCGCGCAACAAATCTGTGTGTGCAAGGAGGAGGGGACGGTGCTGCCTTGTGCGCAGTTTTATTACCGAGGCGCCATTGGCACTCCAGAGACCTTAACCTGCGTGGTGCCACCAGCCCGCCTGGCAGCATGTGGGGAGCCATCCCGGTGTCAGGTTGATACTGCAATCCCATACCCATTTTCCGGGGAGTAAGCTCCATGAAACTGAATGGGACTTGCTTTTGGTGCATAGGATGGCGCTGGAAACGTTTCCCTTAAAAAGAGAGAGAGAGACTCTTATGAAATCTGGACAGCGATGTCTTAATTTTCAGGCTTTTAAAAGAAAGGTGTGCTTCAAAAGTTGGCTGAGATTCATTATTTAGTCATCCTAGTGGTTACAGGTGTTTTGTAAGCCTCTTGGAGGAAGGAAAAGTCTAGACATCGCTCAGCTGTTTACTTTCTGTTTACGCATTAAATTGGAGATCTGAGTTCTTTGAGGGAGTTCAGATTTTCTTCTTCCACTTTAAAAAAAAGGGGGGAGGGAAGGGAGCTGCGTAAAAGCAGGAAATACCATTTTAAATAATTGTTTTATCCGCTGGATACAAGTCACTAGTATTGCTTAGCCCCTTGGAGATTAGTTTTTTGGATTGTGTAGTTTTGCAGCCTAAATGAACTACAGTACATTGAATTTATAAGTTAAGAGCCTTTTGCTGCTCTTTTTTCAGTTGAGGATTAAGGGAATTTCTGCTTGGCATGCTTGAGTTGTAAATTAATACACCTCCTGCATAATACTATTTTTGGTAGGCAAAGTGATTTAAATAATGTTTAGATCTTGAACTATAGAAAAACTTGTGTTAAATGCAGTCTGATCCTAAACATGCTTACTGATACAGATAGATAGCCGTGTTGGTCTGCCATAGTCAAAACAAAATTTTTTTTCCCTTCCAGTAGCACCTTAAAGACCAACTATTTGCATAGTTTTCTTGCATATTCAGTGGGATACGTGGATTGTAGAGGGTTCTTAATTCTAAGACCCTTGGGTATAATGTCCAGGTTCTTGCATTTAGTAAGAAAGAAGATATCAGTCTGTACCTGTGCAAGTTTCTTGGTGAGGTTGATGGACTTCCATTTCATGCGGCTCAATGTGGTGCCTTCCATAGTTCCAGTTACAGATAGGTAGCCGTGTTGGTCTGCCATAGTCAAAACAAAAAAATTTTTTTCCTTCCAGTAGCACCTTAAAGACCAACTTATCTGAAGAAGTGTGCATGCACACGAAAGCTCATACCAAGAACTAACTTAGTTGGTCTTTAAGGTGCTACTGGAAGGAAATTTTTTTTTTTGTCATGCTTACTGAGCAAGAGGTCCAGTTGTGCTCCATGGGGAGTTAGCCCCTGCTAAGAGTTCTTCAATTGGAATAATCATAATTACAGGTAGGTAGCCATGTTGGTCTGCCGTAGTCAAAACAAAATAAAAAAAATTCCTTCCAGTAGCACCTTAGAGACCAACTAAGTTTGTTATTGGTATGAGCTTTCATGTGCATGCACACTTCTTCAGATACCTACTGGAAGGAATTTTTTTATTTTGTTTTGGAATAATCATGTGCACTTTCCAAGAGGCCAGAATGGGACGAACAATGGTGTTTCCCCTCTTCTTTCAATGCTTAAAGGTAGAGTGTGCTATCAGGCAGTGTTTGTGATTTCTGAGCATGGAACCAGAAAGTGTGGTTAGTCTACAGTACACATGCAGCAGAATAGGACGATGGGCCACAGGAGTGAATACAGGAGGTGCTCTTTTTGAATGATTCCAGTGTAAAACCTCACTGGCAGTAAAACACACACACCCCTCTTAAAAAAAACCAATAATGCAGCAGAGTGGAAGGTTTTAATTCAGCCCCCTTCCTACTCTGTAAAATTTCCACTAGTAGGGAATTTTGTATGTATAGTATTATTGAAAATGTGAGTTGTAAAATAGTACAACCCATTCTGTCATCATACTTTCAGATACTCAGGGCCATATATTTTTATTTCCCACTCCCTTAGATATGCTGTGCTTTAAGGTAAAAGGTAAAGGACCCCTGGATGGTTAAGTCCAGTCAAAGGTAACTTTGGGGTTGTGGCGCTCATCTCATTTTCAGGCCAAGGGAGCCGGCGTTTGTCCACAGACAGCTTTCTGGGTCATGTGGCCAGCAGGACTAAACTGCTTCTGGCACAATGGAAACCAGAGTGCACGGAAATGCCATTTACCTTCCTGCCGCAGTGGTACCTATTTATCTACTTGCACTAGCGTGCTTTCGAACTGTGAGGTTGGCAGGAGCTGGGACAGAGCAACGGGGTTTAGACCACAGCACCACCTGCATCCCTGCTGTGCTTTAAAGACTCTTTGATGTAGTATGTCATGCCAACTTTGTGCAAAATGTATAAACTGGCTTGTGCATGATTCAGCTGTTGAAGTGTATGCAAGTTTGCATGTCTTCCTTCTATGTATAAACAAGACAGAATGTTAATTTATTATATAAGATTTATAAAGGACTTTTTTTAAGAGGAAAAATAATATAGTAAAGTTACTGCAGCTTGACATTTTTGTAGTAACTCAGTGCCAAAGTCGGTTAAAAAAAAAAATCAGATTCCATGACGCAATTAATTAGCATAGCTTGTACCTGGATGACAACTCTGAATTATTTACATTGTTGAGGCAAAATGGAAAACCCCCTCTTTATGGCTTTCTGGTTTCTGCGAATTCACCCACAATTTACAAACATTATTTCCTAGGGGAAACAACCCTCTGGGATGCTTTATAAAAAGCAAAATGTCATCACTATGTTCACAATAAAACCTAACTTAAGCAACTGTAGTTTGACTGGAAAATAATTGAAACAGTAGGTCAGGTGTATTATAACTAATTAGAACTTTAGTTGTGATTATTGCTTGACCTTTAAGAGATAGGTCTCCTCTCCCACTTGCAGATGGTTGCTAAATGCACTTTATATCTCTTGATTCCATTATGTCTATGGCACACACTGGCAATACTTGTAATTAGATGTGCTCCTTCATGTTGACATTTGATCATCAACCCAGTCATCATATGCCATGGTTAATGGTTCACTATGAATCCCCACTAATGAGTGAAAGCAACAATTCACAACCCTTGGCATTATGTTTATGTCTGCACAAGGATCCTGGTTTGTCTCACTCTAGCCAAACTACAATTGGTAAGCTAAGAATAAACAGTGGCTTCAGATAATGGCTTGTTTGGCGTGAAGCAAACCATGATTCCTGGTTTGGATAGAACACTAAGCCACAGATTGTGGCCTGTCACTTCTGCCCCCTAGCAGGGAGGAGTGATCTGCACATCTATGGAAAACTATTAGCTTGACTGGGATATGTGAATGCAGCCAGTAACGGATATTAAAGGCCATTCAAAGCTGTGGGCATCTCTCTTGCTTGTGCATATTGTTTGCTGTGGTTTAAGGTAGCAAAATCTTTAGGCTGGCAAAATAATAGATTTTGTAGTTATTACATGCATGTAGCAATTCTTTTTCTTAAAAACAATTAAAATAATTTTATTATTTTCATTTATATACATTTTCTAGTAGTTTAACAGTAAATCAAACATTTCAAAACGACTTCTTGCCTCTTTATGCGGTTCATTAATTTTTTTATCCTCATTCCCTGCATATTCCAAGTTATATTAAATAATTCTTTTATTCATCTATTTTCATGTATCTATATTTTAAAAACTGCAGGTTATTACAATAGTCCTGTTGATGTTTTTATCTGTTTGCAATTTGTTTGTAAATATTCAATATACCATTTCCATTCCTTTTATAAAAAGTTTGTTATCCTGATTTCTTATTCTTCCTGTAAGTTTCGCCATTTCTGCGTAGTCCATAAGTTTTTGTATCCATTCTTCTTTCGTTGGGATTCCTTCATCCTTCCATTTTTGGGTGCATGTAGCATATCTGAATCGCTTATTTTTCTTCTGACAGTTTTTGGTGCTTTATGGTTTTTGCCTCATTTTGTTAATGAACAAGTAATTACAGTGTACGTTAAGCAGTGCAGGGCAGATTACTAGTCTATGGACTGATCTAAAGTGTTTGATTTAGAACAGGCAACTTAAGTTGTAAAGCAATAGCTCCCCCTCACCCCACTGTATCCTGAGAATGTTTTCCATCACCCTACCTCCTCCCCTTGTGTTATATATATAACTAAGTGAAATGTACTCCCCCATTGCAGAAAAATAAATAAATCAATGTCTATGGTTGCAGCCTTTTTCCTGTTGTGTGACTCTCTGATTTGACATTGCTTCAATTCTTCCTGTGGTTTCTTCTGAAAATGCAAAAACAAGCGAGTGCCACCGAATATTTAAGGATAAGATTGTAGGTTTCTATTTACATTAAGCTGTCTTTTTTTCGGCAATATCAACATGGCCTGTGTAGGATGTTAATTCAGTCTGTAAGAAGAAAAATATGTACATTAGTGCCTACCACATTTATTCTTCTGTTATGTGCCTCTAAAGAGAGATGGGGAAACTATTTATATCTTTGATTGCTTTTTTTAAAAAATAGGAACACTTGGTTCCATGTTTATTAGATGAGTTTGAAAGAATAAACACTGTACAAATAGAGAGATTCTTGTGCAGCCCAAGGAAAGCTATTTGATCACTGAAGAGGTGTTCTAGTCTGAACCTTGTTTCTTTTCCAAAATCACACTCATCTCCCCCAAATCAGTAACAAGTGAGTAGGCTGACTAAACCTAAATTTACTCAAGAAGATCCGATGGAATTCATGGACCCAAGTTAGTCATGCCTATTAATTTCAATGGGTCTACTCGTAGTGTAACTGGGACTGGATAGAACCTAGTGTTTTTAGTCTCTTCTTTATTTTGTCATGATGTTAAAAATGTTTTTAATGGAACATCCAAACCATGGCAATTGAAGTATATTCCCAGGCATTCCTAGCCTAAGGCATTTCATCAGTTTTCTATAGAATCATAGAATTGTAGAGTTGGAAGTGGCCATGAGATTAAGAGCCTCATGCTCTACTGACTGAGCTATCTTGTGCCAGAGTATTGTAATTCTTTAGGCAAAGTTCATCCCCCATCAAAAAAAGGAGTCCATTGGTATAGAAAGTCTTCTGTCCACCCCCAGATTCCTTTCAAAATTGCACATACACTTTAGGTAACTAATGCACACATAAACACCCCCATGTAGGAAAAATGTCAGTTGTAAAGTGACTGCAATGCTTTACACTTCTTGGACTTCCAGTTCTTTGTTACCTTAACTTTAAGTGGATAGGGAGAAGGTGGAAACTATGACATTCTCTATCACAATATGGCCACCAGCTTAGATGGCTTTAAAAGGGGGTTAGTTAAATTCATGGATAATAAGTCTGTCAGTGGCTACTAGCCATGATGATTTATGTTTTACATTCCTCTAAATACCAGTTGCTGGAAATCATATGTAGGAAAATTACTGCTGCCCTTGTGTTCTGCTTGTGGGCTTCCCATGGGAATTTTGTTATGAGGACAAAATTCTGAATTAGACACACCCTTGGCCTGATCTAACTGGTCTCTTCTTAGGTCCTAAGATTTGTCAGCTGGTTCAGTCTGCCCTTAATTGCTCTCCTGCTAAGTAACTTGGGACACATTTTCCTGTCCAGAATTGCGCAACATATAGTATAATGATAAGATATTGCTGAGGAATGGTTGACATGGTGGGGAAGAACATGAAATGTGACATTTTGGAGAGGTGCAGGGAGAACACGTCAAAGGATCCCTAATTCAAGAGGTGCAAAGGAGCTGCATTTTTTTTAAAGCAATCAATCTACAATTTTTGAAGCCTGGTGCTTATGTGCAGGTCTGGATATGTTTTTACTACATTTCAGCAAACCTTAAAACTCAAAAAACAACCCAAAACAAAACCCAACCCAGAAGCTTTAAACAGCATGAACACAGAATGAATTCAAAATTTTCTTTTTAGCCAGAAGTTAAACATGTCTGATCCTAATAAGAGCATTATGCTGTCAACTTAGCCCATGAAAAGGTTTCTTGAAATACTTTCATTTTAAAAAAATCCAAGGTTGAGCATGATAAAATAACCTCAAGAAGCCAAAGGCATGGCAAAGGAAAACAATAAATATATCTGTATTGTTTGCATAATTGTAAACTTCTCTCAGTTGGTGACATTTCTTCCTCCCAGGCCGCACCCCTCACCATGAACTTCTTAAGTGTTTTTGGCTCCATTCCCCTTTTGGAATTTGTCCTTTCTGTGGTCATAAATTTTGATTTCTTGAATGGAGGGATGTATGTGTCTGTGTAGAAACCTCTGGCTTTTGTGTGGCTGGAATGTAGCCATATTGGACTGAAAGAGTCACATCCCTTGCTTCCTTCACTTAAAGTAAAAGGTAAAGGACCCCATGACTGTTAAGTCCAGTCAAAGGCAACCATGGGGTTGCAGTGCTCATCTCGCTTTCAGGCCAAGGGAGCCGGCATTTGTCACACAGCTTTCTGGGGCATGTGGCCAGCATGACTAAACCGCTTCTGGTGCAATGGAACACTGTGACGGAAACCAGAGTGCATGGAAATGCCATTTACTTTCCCACCACAGCAGTACCTATTTATCTGCTTGCACTGATGTACTTTCGAATTGCTAGGTTGGCCAGAGCTGGGACAGAGCAACGGGAACTCACCCCGTCGCAGGGATTCGAACCTCCAACCTTCTGATCATCAAGCCCAAGAGGCTCAGGGGTTTAGACCACCGTGCCATCTGTGTCCCTTTCCTCCACTTATGCCACTGGCCAAGCTCACTTTCGCCTCCAACAATACTGGTGTGTGGCCTCAGGGTGAGAAGCATCCCCTACTCCAGTCTAAACAGACCAGCTCTCAGGGTTTCAGAGAAAAATGTTTCCTATTCTTCCCTGGAGATGCTAGGAACTGAACCCACAATCTTTTGCATTAAATCATGTGCTGTATCACTGAGCTATCGCCCTTCCCTTAATGCTGTCTACTACCCCACAGTGCACACACAAACACTTAACATTTCCTAATCCACTTGCAAAATTTCAGGTTGTCAAGTTCCTGAGCCAGCTGAATTCTTCCATTATTTCCCCTCACTCCCTGTCTTATCTGTTTCTTTGGAGTTGCTGGGAGATTGGGCATCAGTTTGTCAGCAACGCTCACAAAATAGCTTGCTTATTAGCAAAGTGTATTGAGTTGGAGTGGCATCAATAACTGCCTGAAGAACAGCAGGCTGACATATCTGCAAAAGACGGGTTTCTCTGGGCCTTTAATTATCCACTATTTTTTGACTATGTGTTTTAGGGGTAACCATGTCAATGAAATTACCGAGAGCTCTCAACATGCCTCACTTCACAGATACTCCATTTGTGACATGTCTACCCTTTCTTTACAATGGTGAAAAAATGAAGTTATAGCTATATGGGGGAGTAAGAAGCTTCAGTAACGAGTGAGAGCTTTTTTGTGCTCTCTAGGCAACAATCTGCTGGGAACTTCTCTTGAGCAGGCCTCGTGAAACATAAATAAATTGCACACACGAGAAAATTGTGGGGTTGGCTGCTGCTTCTTCTGAGTCCAGGTAACTGACAAGCTTCATGAGAGGGGGGGCCCAGACTCTGAGCTTGCTTTCTTTCTTTCTTTCTTTCTTTCTTTCTTTCTTTCTTTCTTTCTTTCTTTCTTAGAACATTATGAAGCAAAATGCTGGCACCATTCAAAGCAATTACTTTGCGAATCCCACTCCATTTTGGAGAAGATCCAAGACCAGCTTCAGAATAGCTCCAAAGTCCCTTCCCCAAACAACGAAGGAGGGACTTTTTAGTTTATTTTCAAGCTGTTTTGGGGACTTCCTTGGTTCATTTGTCACCCTAGAATTTTCTCTCTAGACATGGAGAATGGGGAAGGGACCACATGGCTTCATTTTAAAGCTGTGTTTTCATCTTTCCTGACCAGAGAAGTGATGGAGTCCCAGAGAAAATAATTGGGAAATCTGGGATTTTACTGTAGGTGTGACTTGGCAGCAACTTGTCCACCCAAAATCCAAAGGTGGTCGCAACGGCAGGTGTTCATATTTTCTCATGTGTTTAATTTTGTGGTTGGAGTCAGGAGTATGACATGTTCAGAAAGTTATGGCAGAAAGATAAACACCGAGTGGGGAAGTATAGCATATAGATTCAGGCTTTGTTGTTTGAAAGGAGAGCTAGGGGTGAGCCTTATTTTGGGTGTTGTTGTTTTAAAGAACTGGCACATTCAGAGGAAGGATAGGTTAGAGAAGGGTTGGGGAACCATTTCCAACCACAGTGCCGCATTCCACCACAGACAGCTTTCTGGGGGCCACATTCTGCTAACAAGTGGGGCAGAGGCAATAGCAGGCAGTAGATCTGCAGCTTGCTTTTGCACATAGGCTACATTTTGGTCAGAACACTCTACACACAGATTCCCCTCCCCATTGAGGCAAATAAAGAGACTTTATCACTGTTCAAGGATGCGTTCCAGTAAGGCAGAGGCACTTGGGGTTGTGAAGCAGAGTCCGCAAACACTAGGACCTGAGAAGAGTCTCAGGGGCCAAGTAGCGAGGCCTGGAGGGATGTATTCGGCCCCTGAGTTACTCACCTCAGGGCTACAATTCATCACTGTCTGGCATACTGGCTTTCTACAGGCTTCAGTCATACAGCTCCTCCTATATTCTGTTTAAAAAACAATTCTTGATACTAATTCAAAGAGATACAAAAACACGCAAAGTGTCTTTTTACAATATACTGAGATAAAACAGCTACTTAGTGTATAAGAGAACAAAGCCAGAAGGAAGAAAAGCCACGGAAAGGAGAAGCCTAAAAAAGAGAAAACGAGGAAAAAAAGAAAAAGCTAAAGATGAAGAAAATAAAAGAACTTCTGGTTCTCTGCACTGCAGCTGTATATGCTATTCATTCCTCAAGATCCAGCCATTCTATCGTCTATAAACCAGTATTTTTTCAATCTTCAAATCCAGATATTACAAGATCATTTTCTCTTTCATGCAAAAAGTCCATAAAAAATGTCTAATCCTTAACACCTCCTACATTCTGAAGTGATACTGTCATTGAAGGATATTGCCACATGGTGTTTTTTTTCTGAATGGGAAGAGCAGCCCTATGCACCAGTTTTAGGTATTTCGGTCTCTGTGTGCATTCATGGGTGGACCTTCCAGCTGTTGCTAGCTGTCAGTCATACTTGGGCAGCATAGGTGACTTCCTGTGTTCTCTTCTGTTCTTGTACTGTGGCGACTTATTTCTCTATCCATCTGCAGCAAGGATGAGAGACAAATTCCATATATGCCCTGGCAGCATTTGATGGGGATTCCACAAGAAGCTGCTGCTCTTCCATCTCATTCCAGATGCATCCTTTCATCCTGTCAACACTTTGCAGCACTTTTCTTTTTCCAAACTTGAGTGATGCACGTACACTTGTTCTTCCACTTACAAATTTAGTTCATGTCTAACTTTGGATATTCTTTCACTTTGTTGCACAATGAAGTAACAGCTTTTCAGACCTGGCTGACTCTGCATCCTGCAAAGCATCTCTCTATCTCTGACTGCATACAAACCATACAC
Organism: Podarcis filfolensis; assembly: GCF_964270895.1. Classification (NCBI taxonomy): domain Eukaryota; kingdom Metazoa; phylum Chordata; class Lepidosauria; order Squamata; family Lacertidae; genus Podarcis; species Podarcis filfolensis. The sequence goes on along the minus strand of NC_139614.1, from coordinate 26,717,683 downwards.
CTAAAGCACACGCCCCTCAAGAATCTTGGGAATTGTAGTTTCCGCTCAACAGAGCTGCAATTCCCAGAATGCGTAACATAATGATGATGATGATGATGATGATAATAATTTATTATTTATACCCCACCCATCTGGCTGCGTTTCCCCAGCCACTCTGGGTGGCTTCCAACAAAACACTAAAATACAATAACCTATTAAACATTAAAAGCTTCCCTAAATAATCTACAGTTTGACAGACCGCTCTTCTTCCTAGGCCGCGAGGAAAAATGGTGAAAACAGGTTATTTACTGGGGTAGAGTGACTTTTGCAGCTGTTGTCATAGTTGCAAAAACAATGAAGCACGGGACTGAGTGAGGGAGAAATTTCTAGAAAAACAATGGGATATCATCTCTGCTCAAGGCATGATGGATAACAGCAACAACTGGGAAAAGATAGACATAACACTTTACAAGGAGGGGAAGAAACATCACAGACAGAATAAATGTCACACACAGGAAGAACAAGGATATACTTTGAGATCCTCGCTTGTAGCTCTATAAATCATTTAATGTGTCAACATGAATAGAAGTTTTAAATATTGCAGCTGTTGTATAAGGGATTATTATTATGACTGGAATGTAATTGAAATCAGTAAGGTTTTGGAATGCAGAAATAAAGAAAAGCATCAATTATAGCACATGGGCCCCCACTAAATTATATAATTTGGTATTTGAATGATTGATAATAATAATTTTATTTTAAATTGGTATGAGGCTATCATTGAATTATAATTAAAAATTAATCAAAAGTATTATAAAATAATAATAATCTCCAGTTCCCAGGATACTTTGGGGTAAAAAAATGTTCTTTAAATGCATGGTGTGTACACAGCCCCCACTTTTTGTAGTCGCTCCCCAGTGGGCCATGGAATAAGCTTTTAAGAAGCCAATTTATTGCAATATTGTTGGACTCTGCAGGCTTTCTCTTGTGTTGTAAAACCTGCATCTGAGCTGGAATGAGTGTGCTGTGCTGATCACTGCCCAATCTCCATCTCCAGTAACCTGTAGTCGGCAAAGTTCTGAATTAGAGAGCTTAATAATTAGAATTCTATATTATAGGGTGAGTCACACTTTGTAGAGAAGGCTCCCTACTTCAGAACTTTGCTTTCCATGAGTTGGTGGTGATGGTGATGTGGGATGAGCTTCACACATTCATCTCTGCGCACATAACAGAGTACGCACATAATCCTTTTGTTCCACAGCAAGAGGCTGGGTGCCGACTAATGACTAATCAAGGCCTTGCGCTTTTGCTTTATAATGTAAGAGCATTTCTCTCTCAAAGAGGAAGCATGATGGCAAAATGTTTGTTTCTGTGCCCTGCTCTGAAGATGCTTCTCCAGGGTGATCCTCCGCTCCATCGGCTGGCATGCGGACAGCAATTTTACGTGTGCTACTGGCTCTAGCACTGCCAGCTCTGCATTTTGATGGCAACAAATCAATCAGTGTACAATGAGAGTGAAGATAGCATTGATCAACGCCATGCCATTTGGTACAGGCCCCGCCTACACTGCAGACTCTATGGCAGCAGAAAGCAGAGAGGATAATTTCCCACTGCCGTGCCATCATGTGGTCCAAGCTAGGGATATCAGAGAATTCTGACAAAAATGGAAAAACAAGTGGGAATTTGCTGCAGTCTGCATGTTCAGGGAAGTTTTTAATGGTTGGTGTTTTATTATGTTTTTAATATTTTGTTGGGAGCTGCCCAGAGTGGCTGAGGCAACCCAGTCAGATGAGTGGATGATGATAATGATAATGATAATAATAATAATGACGATGATGATGGGAATGGAAATCAGTCAACCAAATGTGATTGGTATTTGTTTACATCATTGTTGTTTTTCTTAAATCTGGAAATGACAATGAATGGAAACTTTTCACATTGTCCTGAAATTTCCTTTACATTGAAATGAATGTAAGTTTTGTAAATAGTTGTTGGAACTTCTATTAAATAGTGGCCAGTAGAATGATTAATGTAGTATTGGTTGGAAACCAAACTGTGGCAGAACAGAAATGGCACAGACTGTGATGAATACATTTCAGAATGGAAATCTTACATCCCTAGTCCAGGCTGAGATGTCAGTCATCCCTGCACAGCCCTCTGTTATCCTGCTGCCATTTCTGCTTTACTACTTCCGCTGCTCATAGAGCAGCTACCATAAACAATCTGATTGTTTGAGATGGTTAGGCTTTCAACTCTTTTCACTGCGTGTCCTTACCATATATTGTGTTCATATGGTATATTAACACCTCTTTGCATGGGAATTTTAGATGAGGCTAACTCATTGAAAATTGTCAAACTTAAGCTTATATAAATAGGAAATCAACATTATTGGAGGGTAGTGGGATACAGCTGGAGGTTAGCTTTGCCATTTTGTTTTGAAGGAACTGTGACAACGTTAACTGCATGCCAGCTGCAATGAAATAAAATAGCCAAGATATCAAAGTACCATTCTTATTAGCCTCCAGTTCTGTTACACAACTCTGTAAGGCAGTTAAGAGTCTTCTGGACTCTGCTTTTGTTGGAGGCAGTTTTGATTCAGTGCCTTCTGCTTCCCCCTCCCCCCTTCTCTCTCTTTTAATCATCCACTTTTCTTCTTCATCTATGCTTTGATTAAGTCATACTCCAGCATGTAAACAGAATTACCCTTCTCTCTACCCCTCTGTCCATGCCTTGTTTTGTTTTGTTTTTGAACAACTGCCACTGTGCTTCTGTTTGACATTCAAAAAATGTTGCCTCTTGCACAAAAACAACCTGTTTGGGGTTGCATGGTCTGACATTTTGGAAGGTGTATGCTTTCTGAAAAAAGCAGATAAGGGTTACCATAATTGCAGTTTTGGCTTTCAGAAACTCAAATCATTGTCTGAAGGAAGTTCAATGTATGATGCAGTGTAGATATAAAATCGCAGAGCAATAGGAATTTGCTGTGCGTGTTTCCTCAGAGGGAAGTCTTTCTGTGTTTAATTGGGCTTTCTTCAAGATGAGTGGGATTAGGGTTTGCAGCCTAATTCAACCATATTTTGAGAATCTCACATACCTCCTGCCTCCCGAGGTATTATCCTACATAGGTGACTTTCTAGCTGTGTTTCAGAGAACTCGGGGATTTACTGTATGCTTATCAGAGTTTCTCACCAAGCAGATTATTAAATGTGGACAAGCTGCTGAAGAACAGCTTAGTGGAGGGCAACATTCCCCTGCAATGGGATGATATCAGTGCGTACCATCCACTCACCTGGAACAGCAACTGAGTAAACACCTGGAGCATGTATTGCAATTGTTTGCAACATGCAGGGGGGGGGGGCAGGAGATGCTGAAGAGCTCTATGGCAGACAAGTGAATGTGGGGAATACTCCTTAAAGTAATAGGTTAGAAAATCATAGTTTTGCATCATTCCCCTGCCCTTTCACCTAGGTCAGTAGCCATTGTGATTCCTTGTCAGCCATGTGTTGGGTGATCAGAAGTATGCAAAGCCTTAAGGCAATGCTGTTGATTTCACTGCCATCCTCCTCCAAGCCTCACAGCTGCTTAGATTTATAATGAAAAAGGGACCCCTGACCATTAGGTCCAGTCACGAACGACTCTGGGGTTGCGGCGCTCATCTCGCTTTACTGGCCGAGGGAGCCGACGTTTGTCCTCAGAAAGTTTTTCCAGGTTGTGTGGGCAGCGTGACTAAGCCACTTCTGGCAAACCAGAGCAGTGCACAGAAACGCCATTTACCTTCCCGCCGGAGTGGTACCTATTAATTTACTCACACTTTGACGTGCTTTCAAACTGCTAGGTTGGCAGGAGCAGGGACCGAGCAACAGGAGCTCACACCGTCGCAGGGATACGAACCGCCGACCTTTTGATCAGCAAGCCCTAGGCTCAGTAGTTTAGACCACAGCGCCACCCGCGTCCCTTTAGATTTTTTAAGACTGGGCTAAAGACTCCTCCTTAGGGGTGTATTTACACCTGCTTTTAACCTGCCTTTCCTCCTAGCAGCTTGGGCTAGGCTGAGGTATGTTGTATCTCCCCAGTCCCCTTCACTTAATCCCCACAAAATCTGAAAGGGATTATTGTTCCAAACCCAAGGTCACGCAGCAAGTTTCATGGCTGAGTGAGGATTTAAATCTGAATCTGCCCAGTTTTAAGTCCATGATACACAAATTCACCTGTAACTGTGGCTGTGTGAGGTCTAGTTGTGTGTGGGCTCAGGATGTGGCCTGTAAAGAGACACAGGGCCACCATTTATTTGCTGCTAAGTAGGCCTGGTCATCTCCTGTATGGGTAACTGCCTGGGAAGGAACCACTTCCATACCACCTTGAGGTCCATAGTGGAAGAAAGGTGGGGTATAAATGTAAGGAAATAAACAAATGCACTTCCCTAGGGCAGGGGTGGGGAACTGGGGGTGAATGTGGCCCTCCATGCCTCTCTATATGGCCCTCAGGACTTTTCCCAGGTCACACCCACTCCTGGCTCCTGTTTTGCACCATTCCTGAGTGTTTATGCTTGGCTGGAATGTGTCAATAGACACTGATAATGCTCCTTGCTTCCTTAGACAAAGGATATAAAATGGTTTGCGCAGAAACCAGCCTACTCTGCAAAGGTAATAATTGCATCTATTGCTCTACCCAATTTTGTCTTCGACCCTACTGATGTGTGGCCCCCAGAAAGTGGCCCTCAGGCTGAGAAGGTTTCCCCGCCCTTACGCTAGGGGAGCTCTTTTTTCCTCCTTTACACTCCAAAATATTAACTGGGTAGACTACTCTAACCAGAAATGAGAGGTTTTCTCATTCCATCCTGCCACAATAAGTGCCATGGGTCTCTCTGTTCTGTTATTTTGGCTGTTGTTTTTCATTGTTTGCCACGTTCTGGCATAGAGGATTGCATTCCTCTCTTTACATGCAGACCTGCAGAGTCTGACCTGACAACGCCTGAAATGTGTCTGACTAGCAGTTGCTGCCTTTTGCCCTTTCCTTTGCTCTTTCTCCCTCTTGTGCGTATTCCTTGACCCCGTCCTTTAACAGCTACCTTATAAAGCCCCGACCAAAGCAGATTAGAGTGTGATGCATTTTAAAGCTAAATATAGAAACAAGATCCTGTTCTGGTACTAATAACCTCTGGAGTGACACTCCTGTACGCAATTTGTCAAATCCGCTACAAGTGGTGAGTTTGCTTTTCTCCTCTTGGTTTTGGCTTAGATTTGGCACTCGCCCCTCCCCCATTACCTCAGTGTTTTTAAAGGGCTTATTTGTGCATTGGAGGCTGGGTTCTGGAGTGGGGGGCGGGGAGGAGAGTTGCTTCTGTTCCACCCATATCCACTCAGAAAGAAAAACACGCATTAATAGAAGCAGGATGGTGACCAGAAGTCTGCACAACAATTAGAAGGCTCTGAGCCCTGTGGAAAAAGGCTAGCAGCCTTCATTCGCGTTGTTGCCTCAGTCTGAAAAAGACTTCCCTTGGTCCCAGTGGGGAAGGGAGTTCCACCTTGCATATTTTTAGATCTCTGTTGCTGCAGAGTCGGGTGTCTGTTGTGTTTATTCAGTAGCTGCTCTTGGTGCCAGCTTCTTGTGTTTATTTTGAGAGGCGCCTACCATCGTTAATGCACAGGGGTATTATTTATTTATTTATTTCATAGACTCGTGGAGTCGGACAGGGCCACGAGGACCATCTAGTTCAGGGGTAGGCAATCTAAGGCCTGTGGGCTGAATGCAGCCCAATCACCTTCTCAATCCGGCCCACGGACAGTCCAGGAATCAGCATGTTTTTACATGAGTAGAATGTGTCCTTTTATTTAAAATGCATCTCTGGGTTATTTCTGGGGCATAGGAATTATTTCATTTCCCCACCCCACCCCCCAAAAAATATAGTCCAGCCCACCACATGGTCTGAGGGATGGTGGACCGGCCCACGGCTGAAAAAGGTTGCTGACACCTGATCTAATTCAACCCCTGCACTCTTTCACCCAATGTGAGGCTCAGACTCAATGCCCTGGGATTAAGAGTCTCATGCTCCACCAGCTGAGCTATCTATTAGCCTGTTTTGTAAAGTTTGAACCCTTTAAGGTTTGCTGTGTCAATAATGTACTGTTTCCAAGAAAGAGATGAGATGGTTTCAGAGGGCAGGCAAATAAAAACTTGACCCTTGCTCAGATGGGTGTGATTCCGTGTGTTGTTGTTTTTTTGATGCAGCCATTTCACCTTGTGTGGAACTGCTCTTGCTGTTTGCTAACCTCCAAAACCATTAACACCATAAAATATAGCAGCCAGGGAGTTTATCCTAAGAATCAGATTGAAGCAGGAGAGAGTCAGAGGGACTCCGACACTTGCTAATGTGTTCTGGTCTGTTTATTCCCCACACTAAGTTTTCTTCTGGACAACTCTTGCTGAACTGAGGGCTTAAACATGTCTGGAAAGTCTAATCTCTGGCTTGGGACTCTTTCTTCTGAGACCCTATCTGCAGTATACATTTAAAGCAGTATCATTCCAGTATCATAAACGGTTCCAGTATCATAAACGGTCATGGCCTCCTGTGAAGCATCCTGGGAGCTAGTGGCTTGTTCTGGAAAATTCACCTTGGAAACATGGTGATGTTGGAACATAGAGGTGGATTCCTGGTAGCAGAGTTCAGGATTGAGAAGGTGTTCTGATCTTCAGGAAACACGAGGAATGTGATAGATTCAATAACCGGAATGAGTAAATAAGAGGCAAAATCTTTTGGAAGATAAGGAGAAGTTGTTTGGATGCAAGGTCAGGATGTAAGAGTCACAAGAGAAGGGTGAAGCTAAGAGGTAACCAGGGAGTTGATTGAAAGAGTGGGAAACTGGAGCTAACTGGGATTTGGGGTGGTACAGCAGAAAAGATTATGCTACATTGAATGGAATGTATGGAGTTTATATGGCCACCTGCAAAAAATAATAGCATCAAGTGGTAATCGCTTGGCATGCAAGTTGCATCAAGTGTGGTTTTTATGGGTTCCCGAATCAGGACCTATCAATGTCACCAGTAATTTGTCCTTCACTTGTCTCTGGGATGGAGAACCTGCAGCCATTCAGGTGTTGCTGGACTACAACTCCAATCTTCCCTGACCATGGCCATTCTGGCTGGGACTGATGGGAGTAAGGGTTCGACAACATCTGGGGGTTCCTATCCTATATAGTTCATATTATGCTAAGGTTTTGATATCCTTTTGATTTAAAATATCCCCATTAAAACTGTACATCTGTAACATTCTACACTTGTATTCCAGAAATTTTATGAATAAGCATCAGAAGCCGGTGCTAACAGGCCAACGGTTCAAAACTAGGAAGAGGGGTAGGTTTGATCATTTCATTTTGTGAACGTTATATGCAGTTTATTGAAGATTTTGCACAGTGCTGCCTGCTGTGTTTTGTTTCCCCTGCTTAGCAAATCAGTATTTAACATTAAAGAGTAGATGGACTGAATCAGTTGACTTGTTGGTATACATTGAGCTCCCTGTGAACAAAAGTGTAATACTTATTCACCATACTGGAAGACTCTAGCCGTATTCATGTCACCTGTATTGTCTTAATAGAAAACTTTGTTTTTTAAGAAATCAACATCAAACCATGACTAATAACCCTGGCTTGTTTTAATAAATCAGCTTTAATGCTAGCCACAGTTCCAGATTTGGAGATAACAGCAAGCCATGCTTAGTTGAAAATGGAAGTCCTTCTGATCTCATCCTCATAGACATATCAGTGGAGAAAACCAGCTTGTGGTTTGTGTACATAACAATAACCAAACCATTGTGATGTATAACTTTATTTATATATGAAGGACTCTCCCATCATACAGAAGAAACATGATTCTGTTATACCCTCCTACCACAAGAGGCCAATCCAGTGAAATATAACCAGCTTAACTATTTTGTATGTTGCTATCTGGGACCAACACTGTAACATGCCAAGATCATTCATAGCAATACATTAGTTTGTGATGCATTGCCCTATTGCTCAGTTTGCAATACATGCCCCATTGCTCAACTTCCTCTTGAGAGGATGACCTTAAATGCAATTAAGAAAAGGTGATTGGGAAGAAGAAGAATCAACAAGAAAATGAAATATTTAATGTGCAACTTTATATTGTATAAATTCTGTAACCTAGTGAGTAGCATGTTACGATGCATATGCAAAGTGGGAAGTGAACAATTCAGCAAAGGTTGTTTGAGCACCTGTAGAACAGAATGTTTAAATATGACTGAGAAATGGAAACTGGCATTCAGCTTCCATAAAATGATTTGACGCTGGCTATCTGTTTTAGATGAAAAAGAGAAATTTGAACCGACCGTCTTCCGGGATACAATTGTCCAAGGTCTCAATGAAGCTGGTGATGACCTGGAAGCTGTAGCCAAGTTTCTGGATGCTACAGGCTCAAGGCTAGATTATCGCCGCTATGCCGACACTCTGTTTGACATCTTGATAGCTGGCAGCATGCTAGGTATGTATGTCACACTAAAAACTTTCAAAGCTGATCCTGGAAACATGCCCTCTTGGTTTTATCTGTCTGGCAGCTAATGTTCAACAACTGTGGCTCTCCCCTTGGTCTGGATCCTCCTCTTCCACGTTTTCAGTTATCTGTGTTTTGTTTTCATGTTTCTCTTACCTTTTTGGTACAATTCGGAAAACTTTGTGGGCTGTGCCCAACTAAGTTCAACTCAAGTAGACCCACTGAAATTAATGGACCAAAGTTAGCCATGTGCATTCTTTTCAAAGGCTGGTCTTCAACTTAGTTTTATTCAGAGTATACCCATTGAAATTAATGAACATGGCTGCATGGAGTCCATTCAATTCAATGGGTCTACTCTCAGTATAACTGGCATTGGATGCAACCCTAAAAATGAAGAAGAAGAAGAGTTTGGATTTGATATCTTGCTTTATCACTACCCGAAGGAGTCTCAAAACAGCTAACAATCTCCTTTCCCTTCCTCCCCCACAACAAACACTCTGTGAGGTGAGTGGGGCTGAGAGACTTCAGAGAAGTGTGACTAGCCCAAGGTCACCCAGCAGTTGCATGTGGTTCCCCAGCTTACAAGTCTATCGCTCTTAAAACCACTACACCACACTGGCTTGAAATAGTGTTGTTAAAGTTAGATGTAGAGCGTATCTAGAATAGCAGTGCTGTTCTCTTTTACCAGAAACAAAATGGCAACAGGTTGGACCATAACTATTGGAGAAAGTTGGTCAATATATGGGATTGTAAAGTCTACACTGGACTCCTCCAGAGGACCTGTTTATTGAACATTCATCCTGATTTGCTTGCAGAAAACTTACGTGCACTGAAGCATTGCACAAAGCAGAATTGACTTCCCCTCACATCTGTCAATAGAAAGGGAGGCCAATCCTGCTGGGTTCAGGTGCTCAAGAGAGCTCACTGCAGGGAACTCTCTAGCACACCCAAACCCAAACCACTGCTAAAATTATCCTTTCCCCCTTTGCTTCAGCAGTGGTTTCAATGCAAACGCCTTTCTGAATCAGGAAGGAGCTTGCACTGAATATTGTCAAACTGAACAGGCTTTAATACCACCCCCTTCAGTTTGGCTGCACTTTGAAGTCCCAAGTTAGGGCTCCTAACTTTGACATCATTTGTGCTTTCGGGCGCCGGACAAGTGGGTGGCTCAGCTCACCAGTCAAATTTGGCTCCTGAGAGCCAAAAAGGTTCCCCATCTGTATTGTTGTACAGTGCCACTGTCAATGGGTGGGGAAGAGAGGGTCAGGCGGCAAGATTGACACCTCACGGTATGTGATGTTCTAGCCATTCCCATCACCGGAGGTTTGAGAAATCTTTATGCTGACTCTTATTTCACTTTTTAGTGCCTCCATGACAAATGTGTGCAGCATGTACATTATGAAGAATGAAAGCTGGCTCTTTATTTCTAACTTCCAAGATATAAGTTTACATTGCTTCTATCTCTTCAGCTCCTGGAGGGACAAGAATCGATGACAATGACAAGACCAAGATGACCAATCACTGTGTGTTTTCTGCAGAAGAAGACCATGATGCCCTCCGACATTATGCTCAGGTTTTACCAATTGGATTTGATGATGAAGCTTTCATGTCGACTTTGTACTATAATACACCAGCTGTTTCTATTGTTCCCTACCAGACCCAGAATATAAAATGGCTGCAGCGTTAGTTACTTCTGGCAGTATTTGCCACTGGTGCATTTTGCCAAAATTGAACATCTCTACAGATTATGGTTTTTATTGGAGTAGCAAATTGCTTGAGGCAGTAGGATTGCATAATTATGAAAGTATTTACCTAAAAGCATGTTGTTGGAGTAAAGTTATGCGTGATTGGGAAGTATCCTGTACCATACATTCAACAACGCTTTCTTGTCTTGCTAAATATAGGAAGTATATTTTTATATGTTGTTTCCGTTTTATCACAGATTAATTATGAACAGTTAGGTTCTACTTCTCATGTTAAAGATGGCTGCTTATCTTTGTATTTTAGGTCTTCAACAAACTCATCAGGAGATATAAATATTTGGAAAAGGCATTTGAAGATGAAATTAAAAAGGTAATATTGCCAACTTGGCGTGGTGGTGGTTAAAGTCTTCCTGTATTATGTTCAGAGTCAGTAGCTGTTTTTTGGCATCACTAGATGCTACGTTGTGAGGTGGTGACTTCATATTTAATGGTAGGGTTTGTATTTACACACTTTTTCTAGGTAAGACAAGATGGAAAGCCTGTGTGTGTTTTGGGGTTGTGTATGTGTTGAGGAAATCTCTAAGCAGCACTCATGCAGAATTAGGTGGTGCGGGCCCTTGAACTTGTACACGATAGGATGAGAATTGTATATTTAAGGTATTTTCTCTTTAACTTATGCAGCTCTCCTTTCCTAACCTTAACTTTACTGTTAATATTGTGATGAGTAATACTGACTCATACACTCTCAGGCACAGAAAGCACTTTATGCTCGTTCAAGCAGCTATTTTTCCTTTCCACCTCCATCCTCTGGGGACTCTTGATTGTTAATGGTGTTTTAGCACAGTTGTGACAAACTGTGCTCTGTTTATTTTAACATATCAGGCTGGGAGCTTATTTGAGGCTTTGTGTACTGCAGTAATAAGTAAGGTTCTGCATTAAAGGGTGTGCACATATGGTGCCCACTGCATACCACACCTAGGACTCATCTACACTCATGGTTTTTAATGCTAAAAATGAGTTTAAAAGGGGTTATGATAATCATATAGCCATAGGATGTTCTTTTAAATGTGACACCAGAGGGTGCTGCAAAGCTCTCCCCGTCAAATAAGTGGGTGGACCATGTAGAAATTAAATATCTTTATTGTGGTACATAGACCCACAAAACAGTTTCAGAATAAGATATTGTTAAAACAACCAAACAACAGGTGAAAGAGTCTGAGGTAGTCATTTTGCTATGCCTAGAGCACAATGGTCTTTGTTTCTTGCCACAGTCAGTGTAATATCATTTGACCTATCCTCCAGAAGGTATTTAATAGGGGAGGCTTCAGATTTTCATGGCAAATTTGCTAGTAAGGGTTTGATCAGATGATCCCTTGCTTGCTCATACTGCCCACAATGCAGTAGGATATGGTTCATGCAGTCGACATCCTGAGAACATAAACATCCTGAGAACATAAACAAAACCTATTCTGGTAGGGGATGCCTCTCAGTCTACCATTTAGCACTTCCGATAGAAATACATTTAATCTAGCTTTGGTAAATAAATGCTGATAGGTGGGTATGGACAAATTCCTAAGATATGAGGCTAACTGAAAGTCGTGCCCATATTGGATTCCATCTGCAATCGGGCCACAGATTACATTGGATCTGGATCACAGGTTGCTATTTGAGATATCCCAAAGCCTTTGCCTCAGGGATATAAGGGTGGTATCATAGCCCAGTTGATACAAAAGGATAGTAACAGTCCAGTTGAGGTGGCTTTTCTGGCCATAGTTTTCAGCCATGCGCTGATAAACTCCTCGTTGGTTAGATGTACAAGTTATCCCTTCCGCAGGCCAAATACTGAGATCTTAAGCCAGTATTTCAAGGCAGCCCACCAAGCTTTGGTGGAAAGTGGGCATTCACCTATTTCCAGAAATAAGATTGGATTTGGGACACAATTTGGGACCTGTAGTAAGGACCGGAGAAACTTTGCCTGGGACCCATCTAACTTAGGAAATAAGTCATTGTACCAGACGTTTGAAGCGTAGAGAAGTTGGAAGACAGATTTTGCATTAAAAACCCTTATGGCTGATGGAACATAATGGGTGTACCATGTAGAAAAGGAAGCGAAGAAGAAACCAGGTGCCATTACATTTTAGATGATAACAAAAATATCATTCTAAGAACGTTTAAAGAGTATGTATAGATCCAGCCCTAGGCAACCAAGATCATGCCATAATGTGATCCACGGAAGGAAAGGAAATATGGGCTATCCCAATAACATATACGTACGTGTGTTCAGTTTGACCAACATTAATTAAATGATCTGGATTACAGTGTTCCTTTTGATCATGGGTTTATGTCTTACTCCTCCTCCTGTTATTTCACTGTAGCTCACTCCATGGTATGACTTCCACATCTCTCCATTTACATTCTGTAAAGTAGGTTATTGCCTCTGGAAGCTCACAACATAATAAATTAGTTAAGCCATGCTCTGGAAGGCGTACATGTAACGCCTTTAGAGGGTGTTTGGCTTCTTTCAGTTTGTTTCAGAGGGCTGTAGCTTCCTAGGGGAGCACATCCTTTGTGTGCAAAAGGTTCAATCACTGGCATTTCCATCTTCTTCCTGAAACCCTGGAGAGCCACTGCCAGTCACTGTAGGCAGTGTGTAGAGTTCATTGATTGTTCCATCAGTGCAAGGATTTCTTCTTACTCAGAGGAACTGTCTCCCTCTTTCCTCCATGCACCCACTAAATCTATTCTAGGCAAAGAAATTGCAGTAACATAGGAAATTACGTTGGTCCATCTTTTCTGGTATTGTCTACAGTAACCGGCTCTTCAGGATCTGAAGCAAGAAGATACTCCCAGTTGTACCTGGAGATGTTGAGGATTGAACCTTAGACCTTTTACATGGAAAACACATGCCCTACCCCTACGCTACAGCCACAGCCTTTCTCAAAAAGACAAATCAGCTTCCACTCAGGCATTCTAGTTCATTCTTCTTTCATGGAACTTAAGGTGGTGTACATGTGGTTCCAAGGCTGCATCCCATCTAGGCACTGACTCTTCTTCTTCTTCTTTGGCGATCCCTCATAGCTGAGTAAGATTATCGTCCATAAACATGGTTTTAACAGTGAGTCTGTAAGTGACTGTGGAGTCCAATTCTGGATCCACACGTCTTTCCACAGTGGAGACATAGGTTTCTGGACAGGAGTTGATCACGGTGAGGGTTTGCCAAACATGCCTTCCTCTTAGCTGTTTTCTCCTTATGGCCCTGAGTTCATGCTTCTTCAAAGTCCACAACACCTTTGGTAAAGGCTGTTCTCCAATCGGAGCGCTCGCAGGCCAGTGTTTCCCAATTGTTGGTGTTTATACTACATTTTTTTTAGATTTGCCTTGAGGGAGTCTTTAAGCCTCTTTTGTTGACCACCAACATTATGCTTTCCATTCTTAAGTTCGGAATAGAGTAGTTGCATTGGAAGACGATAATCAGGCATCCGCACAACATGACTGGTCCAACAAAGTTGATGTTGAAGAATCATTGCTTTGACAATGACATTGGTGATCTTTGCTTCCTCCAGTACACTGACATTAGTTTGCCTGTCTTCCCAAGTGATGTGTAAAATTTTTCGGAGACACCATTGATGACTAGACCCAGACGTGCTTTAGCTCTAGCAAGGTGGCAGCCTCATTAACCTTCAGATCATACACTGTGAGATCCTAGTAATAGAAAGAGTGCTTTGATTAATCAGGTGCTCAATACTCCTGCTGCAAAAAAGGAGGAGTTTATGTGCCGCACTGGGGCACATCAGGCATGCTGATTTCCCCTAAAACCATACTCCCTTCATGTAGTACACGTAGTTATACCAGTGATTTTCTACTGGCTCACAAATTGGAGTCCTGTGGGTGGCAGGTCAGTGTTATTCTGAAACTCTCCAGTGTTCTCTGACCTCCCCTACAGCGCCGGAAACCAAAAGTGTAATAGTGATAGGCAGGGAAGAGTTCTGAATGCAATCAGTGCCTCAAGTTGCTGGCGGTAATAACAACTTGAAGCTGAACATTGATGGTTTCTAAGTGGGTTAATTAGAATTGGAAATTTTCCCCATAAGCTAATTCAGGCAATGCTTAACAGTTGAGTAAGGGACAAATAACACCTTTTGAACAAAGGAAAATGATATCCCATGAAATTACAAATGTGCTCCAGGGTGGTCTGAAGCCAGAAACACAGGCCTTGTTTCTGCCGTGCTGCTCATCTTTGTGGCAAGCAGAGTAGCATGCTACCTCGCTTCTTTGTCAAGTGTGTGTATGTTTCCCAGCTTCTGCATTATTTTTATTTATTTTTTGCAACCTGTAAGCAATTATGGAAAGGCACATTAAACAGTTTGATAAATCTGCCACATGCACTTTGCAATGCCGTTCCAAATCATTTTCGTTCCTTGTGTTGATTCCCTCTGAGCCACTTGGATTCTGACCAAGTATGGGAAGCACTGGAGGATGAGGTTTCAGAATGGGAGGAAGGGGGAAGAAAGAGACTGTGCAGCAGAGCCCTCTTAATGAAACAGCCCGTCCCCAGATGTCCCTGGATCCACTGATGAGGCAGGAGACCCATGGCCATCATCATTGGCTGCACTGGCTAGTGATGGTGGAAGCTGAAATTCAACAACATCTGGGGGGCTTCAGGTTCCCCATTCCAGATCTATAAGCAGATTGTCTGCTAGAGGGGGAAAAGCACCTTCATATTTACTGGGAACCTTTTAAAAGTTACCTGCATCTCATTCTGTATGGAGAAGGGGTTTCTCACTCTGGGTGCTTTCCATACATTCAAAGATGCTAATATTTGGTTCATCGCTGAGGGGTTCCAGGCCCTTTTCTTTTTCCCTTTGTCCTTCTCACAACATTCCCTTTCCTAGGCTAAATGGCGCCCATCAGTACTGCGTATTTCAAGCCCTTATTCGCAGAGAAGCTTGTTTTTTTCTTGTCCGCAATCATCTTATTTTCAAACCTATTTTGTTCAAAGACTACGCTGACACTCGAGATGTTTGCTTTCAATTTTTCTTTTTAAACTGAACATTCAGGTTTCCAGGCAATTTGGGGGGGGGGGAAGCAGCTCGTTAGTGATTTTCCTTTCAGCTCAAGCTATTCAGGGTTAGATTTTGTTTGTTTATTTATTTATTTCTGGTATCTCTTACGAGCTATTCACCCTCAGGTCCCAAAGTGGGTTACGTAAACTAAAAGTGCAATCACAGAATTGTGAATGTCAATGAACAAAACCATAAAACAGCAGCTGTAAAGCATAAAGCTGTGAACTGCCCTGAGACCTCTGGGTATAGGGCGGTATATAAATTCAATTAATAATAATAATAATAATAATAATACCACAAATTACAACTAACACCATTTAAAAGGAGCAGAACTTACAAATTCAAACTTGCAGACCCTCAAGGTGTCTCTATTTTCCAGGGACATCCCTGATTTAGAGAAGCCATCCCAGTTTCTGATTTGATCCTGGAATGTCCCGCTTTTCCTTAGGATGTCCTTATTTTCATCGGAGAAATGTTGGAGGGTATGGAGTTATCCGACCCCCGAGCAGCCTGAAGGCAATCCTGTAAAGTGGTACCTTGGGTTAAGAACTTAATTCGTTCCAGAGGTCCTTTCTTAACCTGAAACTATTCTTAACCTGAGGTACCACTTTGGCTAATGGGGCCTCTTGTTGCCGCCACGCTACTGGCGTGTGATTTCTGTTCTCATCCTGAGGTAAAGTTCTTAACCTGAGGTACTATTTCTGGATTAGCAGAGTCTGTAACCTGAAGTGTCTGTAACCCAAGGTACCATTGTACAGTATAGAGAAGTTTTTTTTAAAAAAAATGTTTAATGTTTTATTATGCTTTTATATATGTTGGAAGCTGCCCAGAGTGGCTGGGGCAAGCCAGTGAGATGTGTGGTGTATAAATAGTAAAATTATCATTATGGAATGGGACATCCTATACCTTCCAACATTTCTCCAATGAAAATGCAACCCTTCATGGAAGCCCTAATTCCTAGCTATGCAGAGGCTACTTGTGGTTACTTGAATGAAAGGCACATACTGATAGCAAAAGGGTTGTTTCCTTTTTACTGACATCAATCATAAGTCAGGCCTGTTTTTAGGCCCCTGGTTCTGACCCAGTGGTAAGCATTTCAGAACCTTAGGCAAAGTTTTGATAAATGATTTTTATAGGATTGCCTGTCACATCAATAGATCTGTGCAGAAAAAGGCATTCCATGCTGGTGTGTGTTGAAGTAGGGTGGCATAATAGTTTCATTGCTTCAAAAACTCCGTCTCTTTCTTGTTTTACAGCTCCTGTTGTTCCTTAAAGCCTTTTCTGAAACAGAGCAGACAAAGCTGGCAATGCTCACTGGAATCTTGCTAGCCAACGGGACACTTCCTGCGACCATTTTAACAAGCCTTTTCACTGACAACATTGTCAAAGAAGGTAATTTTCTTTTTCCCTTACCTTCTCTTGGATTAGGTTGGAGTCATCGTTTTCCAACACCAGGGACCTGAGGCCATAGAATGTTCTCGCTTGAAAAGCTCTTCCTCCGTGGCCTAATTTTTGAAATGCCTTGAGATACGAGAAGCTTATTGTTTCATGCATTTAGAAATTAAGATGGTTTTGGTATTCATTGTACTATTTTTTTGCGATCAGCAAATATTGCCTTCATTGGATTTTTTTTTGGTATTCAAACTATCACCTTGTTCACAACAAACAAATGGCATTTTTGCACCTTTTGTATATGCAAAAAGAGATGTCTCATCAGTAGAGGAAAAGTAAGGCCCAAACTATATTACAGTATCTGCGTATTTTAATAGCATGCTTAGAACTAGCCACATTACCACCTTTCTTATTAAAAAACAGAGGTGGTTGGGGACACAGGGGCAACATAGATCAGCGCTACAGGGGAAGAGAGGGTTTAACCCAGTGGTGTCCAAACTTTTTTTCAAAGAGGACCAGATTTGATGAAGTGAAGGGCCATGGGGGCTGACCAAAGTTGTTGGCATTTTTTGAGGATTGAAGTTGCTGAGGTTTTTTTAGGATTTTACCCCAGGAAGTAAACTGCCACAGAGGCCGGATTAGGCCCCCAAAACGGACTTTGAACATGCCTGGTTTAATCTTTCCCTGCTTGCTGATTGTTCAATAAGAATTCATGCTTCTCCCTGAAGACTTTTAGGGGCAAATGGCATCTTTTAAAGGGGTGATTTTAAGCAGAAGGACAGCATTGATGCAGGGTAGAATTCTACTGCCCATGTGCCAAAGTGCCCCTCTGATATGTAATGGGAGGGAGTTTGAAAGGGTAGCTGCAGCTACACTAATGACTCAGACCTCCTGATGAGATAGTATCTGCAGAGGGCCATGATCCTGCAGGGATCAGCTGGATATTGCTAGAAAGCTCTGATCTTCAGCCTGTCCTTTTCTCACTGGAGCCACAACTGAGCTACCCAAATAACCTGCTGGCATAGTGATTTGTCCCCACTCGCTTTGAAGACAGGATTGATCTGAATCGAAGCTTCCTGGTGCACAAAATAGAAACCTAGCATGGCTGTTTGGACACAAGTTTCTGCTCGGTGTGTTTATGATTTCAAAGCTGACGGTAGACTAAAAATCACTCGGGCATGTGCAGAAGAGACTGGTTTGCATATGTTCCACTGACTGATGTGAGCTGTTTATACCTCCTTCCTGCTCCCCAGTGTTTGGGGTTGAATGCATTCATTTCATTGTTGGATGTGGGAGGGAGGTGGGGTACAACTAAAAACTTCTGGTATCATTAGTCTTGCACCCTGTTCCTAAGCAGGTTGACTTGGAAATTGATTTCTGCATGTGCGCATAGGACCTTAGACTTAATACCATGTGCAGGCATGATTGCAGTGTGAGGTATTCAGCTAAATGAAAAGCCACTTCCAGTTTAAAGAACCAAAATAAAGCATTGCATTTTCAGTATAGCTTTTTGTTGTGCTTCGTGCCACTTTTGTATATAGAAAAGACTCAAAAGTACGGCATAATAGCAAAGTTCATTTTAGTCATTCTCAACAGATGATATCCATGGTAACTCAACTGCTTATAGCGACAAGCCGTTCTCTTTCCTTTTCCCCGTTTTGTTCTGGAATAAGAGACATTTGGCCACCCAAATATTTAGGGTTGCCTCCAGACTGTCTGTATTCTGTGGGAGAGATTCAAGCGAAGACCAGAAATGTAGGTTTGTGCAATTAAAGCACTCTGTTGCCCTAGAGAAAGGGGAAAACACTTTTGAAAAAGAAACAGGCTTTTTCTTTTTCTAAAAGAACTTAGGAACGTGAGTGGGGAATGCAAAGATAAGTGAGAGATGAATAAATGATTAATGGGAACATATATAAACACCACACAAGCAAATCAGGATGAATTTACGATGTATGCTCATTGTCGTATAACCTCCCTGCAAAGAATAAAAATAAATGCTCAATAAAAGCCTGACTTAGTCTAACCTTGGTCCAAAATGCAGCAGCCAAGGCTGGGGCTGCATTTAGATCTCATATAACCTCTAGTTTAAAACATCTGCATGGTTTGCCTGTTCACTTCCTGGCCTAAATCAAGGTGCTCACATTAGTGTTTAAAGCCCTAAATGACTCGGGCTCCAAATACCTGAAAGACCACACCCTTCACTTCAGACCATCTTGGGTGCTAAGATCAATGGAGGGTGCCCGTTTGGTAGTTCCACCACTCCCAGAAGTTTGAGGGGTGGTGGCCTGGGAGACCCCCAAGCTGTGGAACTCCATCCCCACAAAAGTGCGCCTACATTCTTGTCATATGCAGTGTAGTCCTGTGTAACTATAGAGATATGGAACCCCTAGGCTGCAGGCCGAATTAGGCCTGGCAGGCCTCCCCATTTGTCCTGAATCATCCAGCTTTTCAACTGAGTTAGACCATTTGTTCCACTTAGCTCAGTATTATCTACAATGACTGGCAATGGCTCTCTAGGGTTTCAGATGGGTCTCTCCCAGTCGTATCTACCTAGGTCCCTCTGCATGGAAAGCAGATGCTTTCTCCTGAGCTACACTCTTTCCCCATCTGGAAGGAGCCTGCTGTTTCTTGCCCCATCCTCTTTTAGATTTTCTCTACTCCCGCTTTCCAGTAAAAGAGGTTTATATGCCCTAATTAGTCCATTTTACACCTCCTTTCTAGCTTTTCTTATCTTTATTGCTCAGTTTCCCTCCTCTGAAATGCAACTCTGGCAAGAATTCCTTTTTTAAAAAAATGGAGACCACTTCTCTCTCCTTACACCACTCTTTAAACCTCCAAGATGCCTTCAGAAGCACCTCTCAGAGTGCTCTATTTCCCTTTGCTTTGAACAGGGCTTCTGAAGTCCCAGCCATCAGCTGACTGTCAGATCCTCAAAAGCACAGGGTAAAGGAGCACTTTGAAATGGGGCTTCTGAGCTGGAAAGGTTCCCTATTGCTGCTGTAGATGGTGTAAGATGTAGACCTATCTCATGAATTACAATATGGACAGATATATCTAAGAGGGCTCAGAAACCTGATTAAAAAGTTTTAGCTGCACTCCTAAACATAGGCAGCAAGAGAGGCATCAAAATCTCCATGGAAACACAGCAGAGGCCCAGCTGGCCTTGCCTTCCGGCCCTGTGTTGCCTACAGTCCCCACGTTACGGTTTTAGTAGGTACACGCAGCAGGTAGCTGTAATAGAGTTCCATAAATCTGTGAAGCAGCCTCTCATTGGTATAACTTCTGCCTGCAATTTGTGTCAGTCCCATCATTAATGTTATTGCTTCAGATTCAATGATTCTTGCAAGATCCTTCTAAATATGACTGTATTAGCAAGATGTACTTTTGAGTACCCCCGCTTCTCTTCTAGGTATTGCAGCCTCTTTCGCTGTCAAATTGTTTAAAGCATGGATGCTCGAGAAGGATGCCAATTCGGTCACCTCCGCTTTAAGAAAAGCTAACTTAGACAAGAGGTTGCTAGTAAGTATTTCCTTTCCTAATGTTTGCCTGGGGCATTGCGAAATGGATGTAATTTCTCCTACTGTGTATTCAGGTTGGATCCTGCCTTAGGAAATACAACTGATGACTTCAGTACTATAATGATTCATACCCTACAAACCAGCTATAGGGGGTCCTGGAGGCCCAGATACCCACAAAGTTTTTTTGGGTTGCTCAGCACCCACAACGTGGGCTCTGTGATGCAACTTCTGGTTTCTACCGAAAGTCACATCGGGCCCCCAAGGTGACGTTGGACGCCCTCCCCAACCTCCAATGCAAACCTGAAGTCACATCAGAGGTCTCACGAGGCCTCGTGCATGATCTCCAAGGCTTCAGAAGGCCTCAGAGATCACGTCAGAGGCCCTGCCAAGCCTCAGAAGCAGCGCTGCAGCACGTTGATGTAACGTCATGTCATGACATCACAACATCATGTTACATCACGGGTGCCATTGAGCATCCATAACTTGGGGCCCAAGTTGGCATCCCTGCTACAAACAGACAAGAGGGTTGAAGACTGACTTGAAAACAGCTTTATTCTCCAGAGCCTCTAATGCAAGCCACTGTAATGACAACTAGGCCTTTGGAACTGCCTAGGTCATGTGACCTTAGGGCAAATACTCCAATAGCCAACTTCTTAATACTAAGGGAATATCTCAAAATTGTAAACTGCCTTTGCAAAGACTACTCTTTTAAAAAGAAAAACAAAGAAACCCCCACTTCCTATATTCAGTTCTTGCCTTTTGACCGTGATTAGGAAAAGAACTATGGGAAGCATCCGTGCTTGGTGCACATTCTGCTATCTGATGCGAGAAGGCATGGAGAGAACCACAGGAAATGCCACCTTGCCTTTGTGCAACCATGCTCCATGGTGTCATTTTTAATGCCTTTTCATCATGAGGATGGGAAGTGCAACACGTCCAAAGCGCTCCTAGCCAGAACTGCACACTGCCACCCCCAACTGTGTACTTAGCCAAGGCTCTTCTTTTTAAACCAATCTCATTCCTTTGGGTGATTTTAAGGAAATGTGCAATCTCTGGAGCCTTGCAAGGAGCTACCAGGAATGCTTTGCCACTTACATGCACAGATCCATTTGCCGACTAGGTACAGTCATATCTCGGGTTGCGAACGTGATCTGTGCAGGAGGCACGTTCACAACCCGCAGTGTTCGCAGCCTGAAGTGCTGCGTCTGCACATGCGCGTGACGCGATTCGGCGCTTCTGTGCATGCGTGTGACATCATTTTGTGCTTCTGTGCATGCACAAGCACCAAAACCTGGAAGTAACCTGTTCTGGTACTTCCAGGTTCGGCACGGTCCACAACCCGAAAACGCGCAACCCACAGTGTTCGTAACCCGAGGTATGACTGTAGTAAATGGCCTCCTTGCACTGCTTCTGCTTTTTTGCAAGTTACTAAGAGGTTCTGCGTTTCTCTTTTGTATAAATACCCTTCCCTTACGTCTACATCTATTTTACGTGGTTTTGCAAAAAGTAAGTGAATTTCTTCCTCCTTCCAGGAACTGTTTCCACCCAACCGGCAGAATGTGGAACATTTTGCCAAGTATTTCACTGATGCTGGCCTTAAGGAGTTGTCAGATTTCCTCCGGGTCCAGCAGTCGCTGGGGACTCGGAAAGAACTACAGAAAGAGCTTCAGGAGCGCCTTTCTCAGGAATGCCCAATTAAAGAGGTGGGGAAAGCTTTTCAAACTAGAACAAACAAAGGGGGGGATTAAAAGAATGCTGATTGCAAAAGAGGATGCAATACTGAGTTATTAAGAAAGGGATAGCTACCTGGTATTAAAAATATATTCTGTAAGTGCATGCATCAGATAGGGGCTGGTGGGAGTTGTGATTCAAAAAATTGGAGGTCACTAGTTTGGCAAAGACTGTGGCAAACTGTGTGTGTGTGAGAGAGAAGCACTTTCTGAATTCAGAATGCAGACTTTGGAAGTGGCTAGAAACATTTAGGTGCTTCTTTTAGCTGCTTGACTCTGTGGGAAGGTGTGTTGTCACATATAGAAGCAGCTGTTGATGCTGAGCCGTTGCCAAGAGAGCATCATTGCTTACTGTGGCATGAGAATTGTCAGTTTGCATTTCTTAGTGCAGAAAGTATCAATCTGATGTGTAGACAGGGTACTGGAAACTTCTCTGTGTGAAAGAAACAAACAGAAGGTTCATGATGTTCGGGTTATTCCTTGAGAGAAGCGGAGTACAGCTGGTTTAAACCGGTTCTGTTATCTCTTTCTGTCAAGGTCATGCTGACTATAAAAGTAAGACCAGAAGGAGCCTGGGTTTCACACTTTCTCTTTCTGTCTCTCTTTCCTTCTGGTGTGCTGTTTTGTACATAGTATGCTTAGTGTTAAGGTTTAGTCCAGGCATAGGCAAACTCTGGCCCTCCAGATGTTTGGAATTACAATTCCCATAATCCCTGACCACTGGTCCTATTAGCTAGGGATGATGGGAATTGTAGTCCCAAACACCTGGAGGGCCAGAGTTTGCCTGTGCCTGGTTTAGTTTTATTATAAGTTATTGTAAGTTTAAGTTTAAAGTCTGCTGCAACTGGATTTCTTATGGACAATGCCAGTCCTGAATGTATTGGATTTGTGACCATTATGCTCATTTGCCTTCAGTAGCAGTAAAGCTCTGCTGGATGAAATACAATTGCCTCTGGTCTATTTTGGGGGGATCCTGCAATGTGTTTTAAGTCTTTACTCTGCTAACTAAACATCAGGAGTTCTGCTCTGGAACAGTATTCAGTGGAATTTCATGACAAGAACAATAGCAACATTTTATTATAGGCTACCTTGTAGGCTTGCACTGCACTGGATGAGCAGAAAGCAGTGCAGCCGCCTCGGCCTTGCCAAATGGAACAGTTTTTTGGGAGAAGTGCTGCTTGTTGTTATTTTTCCAGTG
Source organism: Podarcis filfolensis (assembly GCF_964270895.1). Taxonomy (NCBI): domain Eukaryota; kingdom Metazoa; phylum Chordata; class Lepidosauria; order Squamata; family Lacertidae; genus Podarcis; species Podarcis filfolensis. The sequence goes on along the minus strand of NC_139614.1, from coordinate 26,694,595 downwards.
TGGTGGCTGTCCTCTAGTGGCTGCCAGGAGAATTATTTTTACTCCCCATATGGTGTGTTGACAGTATCCTAGTACAAATGCTCACTTGCGGCATGGTGTGAAGTGCAGTGCACCCTCTTTAAAATTTATACTCTTGAATGAATCCCTGGCCTGAGTGTTCTCACTAAACATTGGCATTTGAACCAAATCAGCAACTCATATTAAATATAAGACATGTTTTCTTTTATTACTCATCCAGCCCTGCAAATAAAATCATTGGGAGGGAGTTTTGCAGCAGACAGGAGGTGTGACTTAAGAGAACGGCTTCAGTTTATTCTTCTTTTTTTAAAAAATAAAATAAAATCTTCCACTGCAGATGGTGCTTTATGTAAAAGAAGAAATGAAGAGGAACGACCTGCCAGAACCGGCTGTGATTGGACTCCTGTGGACCTGCATAATGAACGCTGTTGAATGGAACAAGAAAGAAGAGCTGGTCGCGGAGCAAGCACTGAAACATCTGAAGGTGTGCAAGTGACGGCTGGCTTGTACAGTAAGAACGGAGGGTTGGATCTCTTTTTGTGCAGCAGTCCCAGCACATGTGTGTGCATGGCTGTCAAAGACAGGAGATGCACATCCAATAGAAAGCTTGCTTTACATTGACAAGGAAGGCTAGCATTATGCGCTGGTCGCAGTGATAGATCTCATCCTCTCAAAGCCTGCAGGCCTATTCAAAATAGGAGGAGCATGGAGAGCTCCCAGGTTTATTCACTCAAGGCTCTATGAGAGCAGCTCATTGTAAATCAGTTTACTGGATAACTGCAGGCATGCAACGGACAGGTTATCCAGAGTGAATATCCCACTGGTGTGTTTTGCAGATGATAATACTCTGCATGCCCACACCCTTAAAAGAATATCCTGGGGATTGGTGGTGGTTGTTGTTTTGCAGCAAAACATAACACTCTCTTCTGTATTAGCCTATGAAAGAATAACTTAATTTCTTCTCTGGTTGTTTTAGCAATATGCACCTTTACTGGCTGTATTCAGCACCCAGGGCCAATCAGAGCTGATCCTTCTCCAGAAGGTTCAGGAGTACTGTTATGATAACATCCACTTTATGAAAGCCTTTCAGAAGATTGTGGTGCTCTTTTATAAAGGTATTTGACCATGCCTCTTTCCTCCCTCCCTTCCTTCCTTTTTCCATTATTCAATTTACATAAAATGTTTAAAGAGGGTTCCGAGTTAAAACATCAGGACTCCAATAGGGTTAGCATGAGGCCCATGAAAGGATGTGTCCGCTGCCTGTTTTTCTCTTTATGTTCTATAAAAGCTGAATGTGCCGGGATTGTGCTGCTAAGTTGCGGGCTGGCCTGCATCTTCCTGCCCTGTGAATTGCTGCAGCTCCAGTGTTATTGTGCTGTAATACTTCCCATTTAAGAGATGTCTGGTGATACTGCTTTAGCTTGCAGTGCAATGAAATACAGGTGCATTTAAACCTGGGACTTGTCTGCTGGAATTGTTACATAGGAACACAAGAAGCTGCCTTATACTGGGCTGGACTTTTGCTCCTCGTATCTCAGTATTGTCTACACTGACCGGCAGCCCATTTCTAGGGTTTCAGAGAGGGTTCTCTCCCAGCTTTAGCAGGAGATGTCAGGAATCAAACATGGGACCTTCTGCGTGCAAGGTAGTTGCTCTTCGCTTGACCCACAGCCTTGCCCCATCCAGAAGGAGGCTGCTGTTTCTTGCTGCATCCTCTTCAACTTCACGTATTCCTGCTTTCCAGTAAAGGAGATTTGTGTGCCCTAATTTGCCCCCTTCTTTTGCATTTCCTTGTTAGCTCCCCCCCCCCCACCTCTTTATTGCTCAGTTTAAGGAGCAGTGCAGGATGTGAGAAGCAATTTTCATTCGATGATCTATGCTCCATTCACATGATAGGCTTCCTGGAGATAAGGAGAGCCATCCCATGAGTTGCCTTGAGGGCTGCAGAAGGCCAGAAGCAGGTTTGGGGAGGGTTTGTAATCGGTAGCTTGGGGCTGTCGACTCTTAACTGGTGGCTGAGCATCTCTTCAATTGTGTCTCTACTGAAAGCGCTTGAAAGCTAAACAAAGATCCTACACCTTAACAGACTCTAAATAGCTTTCCTTGGAAATTTCAATTAACAGCACATCTCTCATTCTATCTCTTTGTTCAGGAAGATCCAGGAAGGCACTTCCAATTCTTTAGCTAAGCTGTCAAATCCCCACCCCCACCCCTCCATTTTCCTTTTATATAAGGGAATGGGTCCGTGGCTTGTTGTCATAGAGACTATCTGTCTTTCTTTTGCAAGGTGTTAAGAGTATAGTATGACATTGTTGCTATAAATAGTGGAAGGAGGTGGAAAAGTCTTCAGCAGGGAAGTTTCATAATGCTCCTTGTTTGCATTGATTGTAGTGCCATAATGACAACAGTAGACCGAGGCATTTGGGTCTGGCAGCTGGAAGTTGTTGAGCCGCCTTCTCACTCACTGATGTAGCTAAAAAAGACAACACTCAGGCCCTTAACAAAATGGAGGGGGAATGAAGACTCTAGTGAGGACAGACACTGGGCTACTTCAAAAGCAGTGGTTGCAGCTTGCAAATGTTTCTTTTTTTTTTTTTTAATTAAATATTTATTGGTATTTTCAAAAAACACACAACAAACAAAAACAAAAGAATAAACAAAATAAAGACAACACAAAAAAGCATATTCAAAACTAAACAGAAAAATAGAAAAAACACATACAGTTTCTGATACTTATTTTCCTCAACCTTGTTTCTCAGACCTCCTCACACCTCCCCTTCTTGTATTCCAATTTAAATTGTCAATTCAGCAAGTCCTTAACTTATTTCTTCACCTTAACTTAAACATTTATTCTAACATACTGTTATTTTACTTTACTTCTTTTTTCCATTTCCTCCATTTATTTTTAACAGCCTTATTTTCACTTAATTTAAAAAAAAAGAAAAAAAAACCAATTTCACCTTATTAAAATTACACATCAATACTTATACCTCATTAATTTATTCTTAAACCTTTTTCCTAAGGTCGACCAAAATTTCCCTTCCACGGTTTACCCAATTTCCTTACCACTAACAAAATATAAAACAAACAAAGCAATGCAAATTATCCTTATGTACCCTTTGGATTCCCAACCTCCACCCACCCTTCTCCCGGTTCCAGTCCCCAACCAATATCCATCAGTCTTTATATTATTTATTTAGCCTGGAGATCTCAGGTCCGAGGCCCTTATGTCTCTCTCAGTTCCTTTCTGCCGGTCTCTTTGATAGACCTTGATGTTAAGCCCCAGGTCTCGGAGGGGCTCCGGCCCAACAGAATCGGTGTTGCTTCTAGCCAGTCCTCCATACTTAAAAGCAAAAGCAAAGCCTATGGGGTATTCCAACTCTTGTTTCAAATTTCTTTCAAATCCAAATGTCCCCACAGCTCCAGCTTCCACCTTCAACAAATTTATAATCCTCAGGTCTTCAGATCTCCTCAAAAGAGGATCTCTCCATTTTCCAAATTCCCAATCAAACCAGGCTTTCCGCATCCAGTTTTTATTGTCCTTTTTTATCATCATGTCAGGCCTCATATTGTAGCTCTCCTTTGACTCCTGCAAACCTCCATCTCCTCCTTCGTTTTCTTCAAAAGGAACATATTGCTCCATCGTATCTACGCTTTCGGTTTCATTTATTTGTTCAGTTGAATAGGCTTCCTGTTTCAAATCCTTATCAGACTCCAAGCTGTTGTTTACTGTCCAGTGTAATAGCGATACCTCTGTAGACAAAGCATCGTACTCATCTTGTAAGTTTCCCAAGAGAACCAGTGCTCTGTCCAATTCTGCTTGGAATTTAGACACTCCAGCCATTTTTGTAATGTAGTATCCTTGTTACCCCTCTAGGGGGATTTAATTCCTTGATCTTCCTTTCAGCTCAAAAACCAAAAGTCCAGTTATTTTGTATCAACCTTATTTTCAACAAGTTATCCCGAATAAACCAGCAAAAACAGCAGAAACAATGTTCTCTTTTTCCAGCTGACAACTAGCTGACTAGCAGCTCACTTGACAGCTGTCAAAATCTTCCATGCAACAGGCTTTCTCATCGGACGTTCCCGGGTCTAGGGGGGGGTGTAGTTTCAGCTCCCAAAATTCTTTTTATCCTCCAGAATATCTTCTTATAATGTCCAAACCGTGAGGTCAGGATCTTTTGTTAAAAAAAGCAAGAAACAGATTCTCTCGACCTTAGCTGCCCAGTCCTTTGCTTTAAGTTGTTTACAAAGAGGGGGGGGGTGGACTTCCTTTTTAGCCCCTTCCCGCTCGTTCCAAATCCAAGATAAGAAATTTTTTAAAGTTCCAATCTCCGTATTACTCACGGGTTGATGTTTTAGGATCCAATCACTCTTAGAAGAAGTTGGCGCTCTCTGTCAATGGCTTGCGGCTTCACTCCGTAGACGAGGGAGTACTCTCAGCACCACGCCTTACCCTGCCTCCGTTCCGAAGCCTTTAAAAAGGCTCCGTCGCGGATTGGGGGGGCGCAAATGGTGCCCGCCGAGTCTCTGTGTTCACAGGCATCCGCGCCTGTGATTTTAAGGGTCCCCGCTTCGCCGCAGCGGCCAGACCCAGACGCTACGGAGCCGATTCCCTCCGGAGCTCGGAGGGAATCCGCCATTAAACAGTGGCACCAACCCGGAAGCTCGCAGCTTGCAAATGTTTCTGAATACCAGTTGCTGGAGAGTTGTCTTGTGCTCGGGCCTTGCTTATAGTCTTCTCAAAGGCATCTGGTTGGCCATTATGAGAGTAGGACACTAGACTAGATGTGCCATTGGTCTGTTCTCATATTGTAAATATAATGAATGTCCCTCCAGCCTTTGCCAACTTGATGTCCCTTGGACATTTTGGACTACAAATGCTACTATTATGACTGTGCTGGATGGGGCTGATGGGAGTTGTAGTCCAAAACATCTTGAAGTCACCAAGTTGGCAAAGGCTGATGCATATCATCAGCACCAAACCCTGATCTGTAAGGCCACCCTTGCAGAACTACAACTATCCAAAAGATGTCCTTGCATCACATGGTCAACCGCCATGTGTTCGATTCAACTGGAGATATCTTGCCAACTAACCCAGTGCCCCTGACTCTTGTCCACCAGAAATATGATATGAATTAATTTTAAGTTCATTTTTTAAAAATTGATTACATCCCAGATTTGTAAAACAGGAGCTATCTGTTGCCTTGCAGATTCCCCTAAAGGCATGTGTGCGGGCCTTTGCTCCTTGTTTCTATAACAGTCCCCTAGGGCCGAAGGAGTGGGTGGTTGGAATTGGTTCCAGCCACCGGGAATGTCGCCACGAATTGCTTCATGGGCTTTGCTCAGACTGACATCACTTGGGGCAGCAACGGGGGAGCTACACTTCCCACAACTGCTCAGCTAAAATTGCGGCAGCATTTAAAATGTCATCTTAATCATTTTTAATCATAAATAGCTAACTATAAATCCCCCCCTCTGGTGTTCCTTGTACTTCAGAAAGCAACCTAGGGGTATGATTAAGTGCACCCTGTCCTGCATGATTGCTTAATTGAGCAACTCTCTGGCAAGAGAATATTATATTTTTTGGGAACTACTGAAGGCATGAATAAATTACAAGTTGTCTTTCTTGAGATTAAAGGAAAATTCAGTTGACCTTTTAATTCGCACTGGTGACTCGTTCAGTCTATTTTTCTGTGCTTGTTCAAGGCCTGTTCAAGATCCCTTCATTCTTGTTTGACTCTTAAGCAGGTTGTGCATAAGGAAGACAGTTCTTTTCCACTTCCATGTGGTCCCTGTTTTTTCCTTTTACAAGTTCTATTGTTTCCTTCAGAAAGCTCTAGCTACCTAAATGGATTCCAGTCCCCGGCAGCGACCAGATGAGAGATCCAAGTCAGTTTTAGCACCTGCCTGCAAATTTTTGCAGTCAGTAGGACTTCAAGCAGTACATAAAATAAGCGCTAAATGATCTGAACAGAACCCAACACAGAATACTTGTTGACATTTGTCTTGCAGTTAATTACAATGTCCCGGTGGGCATGTGAGATTAGCTGAGAGGCTTCCTAGCCAAGTCAGGAAAATGTGTGTAAAATGGTCCTTATTAACTGAAGCTGAATCCATTCTTCAGCACCTGCAACATTGAAGAGTTTGTGTCCCTGTTTCAGGGACTTCCTCACCAGATGTTGAACCATAACTCCTGTAACCTTTGAGCATCTGAGGTTTATGGGAGTGGGGGTCCGACAACAGCTGCAGAGCCATGGGTTCCTCATCCCTACCCAATCCCCCCAAATCATCCTGGGGTAACAACACCCTTTTCTGGTTCGCTGTCTTCTGCTTGAAACCATAAGGCAGCTCTCTGGGTGGCCAATGCTTTTCAATGCACTGCTATTCCATCCACCCACTCCAGAGCTCTAATGAGACGATGGGAACTCTCACAGGGTCTCATATGACCTGGGCGTGCAGAAGAGGCTGCCTTTGCTGTGCGGGTCTGCAGTGCAACCAGCAGAAGCAAAGAACTGGGATTACTGTTGATTCCAGTTTAAAGCCAATGCATATGATTATTACAGCACAACATAAAACAAATGCGACGAAGCTATTCACAGAATAAGTGCAGCGAGCCTTAAAAGGAACATAAAATCAAGAAACGGCTGTTCAATTAGTTTGTTCTGGGAACAGATGTTGTTAGCTTACAGCAGGGCTGGGGAACTTGTGGCCTTCCTGATGCTGTTGGACTCCAACTCCCATCATTCCAACCAGCACTGCCAATGGCAAAGGATGATGGGAGTTGGAGTCCAGTAGCATCTGGTGGGCCCAGTCTTAAAGTTACTTCAGTTATATAGAAGTCTCTGCTGTGTCAAAGTTGGTAAATCCCATATAAGGATGATGATGTACATGATTGTCATTGGATTTTCTCTGCAAGCATCAGTGATTGGCCTCTGCAAACAATAAATGACACATGTGTAAGTTTTCATGTGACATTCATGAAAACCCTCATGTGGAAGCTGCTTCTGTGATGGAATTCTGGCAGAGTGTACCAAAGCAGCCCTGGACCTATTGAGTTCCTTGCCACAGTCAGTGCAGATATGACCGGCTTTCTAAAATGGTTGTGGGAATCTATGGAAGATAGATCCCTGCTACTTAGAGTATGGAAAGGGCAACCAAAACAGTAAAGGGACTGGGGCAACTGTGAAGAACTGCTGCCAGTTGTTGTAGACGATACTGATCTAGATGGAGCCAATAGGGTGGCTTGGTATTAGACAATTTCCTACATTCCTAATGTGGTAAAATTCAGGACAGACCAAAGAAAGCACCCAGTTAAACTCTGGAACTCAGTACCGCAAAATGTCATGATGGTCACCAACTTAGGAGAGTTGTAAATTAATAAGGCTGCCAGTGGTTACTAGTCATGATGCCTACATTTAATATTATATTTAGTATGAGAGATAGTTCAGTCAGTAGAGCGTGAGACTCTTAGTCTGAAGGTCATGAGTTTGAGCTCCACGTTGGGCAAAAGATTCCTGCATTGCAGGGGGTTGGACTAGATGATGTTCATGGTCCCACCCAACTCTATGATTCCATGGTATCCTCTCGTTTTGGAGCAGCCTGCCTCTGAATTCTTATGAGTGGGAGAGTGCTGCTGTGCTTCCGTTCTGCTTGTGTGAAAACAGAAATGCTGGGCTAGATACAACCTTGGTCAGACCCAGCAGGGCTTTTCTGATGCTCTGTTGGGGCTTACTTTCCATGGCAACCTGAAACAAAGAATCCATGTTTAGATTATAGACACCAGATGGCTCCCACAGAGATGGCTATCTTTGCCCTTGATGAAGACTGAATAGGCAACACCAGGTGGGCAACTGGCCTTCCTCTTGGCGGCCGCTCGCATGGCTGAGGTGTTGCAGATCGTTAACGTTTTAACCAGAAATGGAGGAAGCAATTTTATGTAACGTGAAATTATTTTAAGTGCTTGATCACTGAATACTAGCGGCACAGTTAAGTCTCCCTTGTTTCTCCATTTCCAGCTGCAGCCCCTCCTGTCAGGCTTTGCTGACGATTGAAGTGGTGTAGTCACATTAAAGCCCCCCTTTTTAAAAAAAACAGAAACAAAAAAGCAGCAGTTTTAGGGTTTTTGTGTGTTAATTCTCTGCCCAGAAACACTTCCTAACCGTATACTCCCTGGTTTTGAATTGCAGCTGATGTCCTAAGTGAAGAAGCCATCCTGAAGTGGTACAAAGAGGCACATGTTGCCAAAGGCAAAAGTGTCTTCCTTGACCAGATGAAGAAGTTTGTTGAGTGGCTACAAAATGCTGAAGAAGGTAAGGTTCTCCTCCTCCTCCTCCTCCTCCTCGTTTTTCTTGGTATATCTGGGATATTAAGGAAACGTCTACTTCATTTCACATCACCCAGGTTCCGCAATGGGACCAAGATTTACATCAGGGGTGAGGAACTTTTTTTCAGCCCAAGGGCCACATTCCCTCATGGACAACTTTCTGGGGGCCACATGCCAGGGGTGGGCAGGTGCAACAGATGCGATTCTTATTTTTGTCTTCCAGCCACGCACCTCAGAGGTATTCTATGCCTGCAACTTTCTATCCAGGAAAGCAAAAGGCATTATTGAGAGCTCAGGATATGTTCCAGCCAGCCAAAAAACCTGGAGAGGGTGTGTAGGAGAACCAGTGAGGGCTTCAGCCAGAGGAGGAAGGGTTAGGAAGAGTCCTGAGGCCTGGAGGGCCACATCTGTGTCATGGAATTCTACTCAATATTGATCCAGAGCAGATTCCAGCGTATAGTTAGCAGAGTAAAAACTTAAACACGTTGCAGGATTCCCCCAAAAATAGGCCAGAGGCAATTAATATTTCATCCAGCAGAGCTTTACTGCTACTAAAGGCAAATGAACATAATGGTCACAAATCCAATATACATTCAGGATTGGTACTGTCCATAAGAAATCCAGTTGCAGCAGACTTAACTTAAATTTACAATAACTTACAGTAAGACTAAACCTTAACACTACATACAGAACACCACACCAGAAGGAAAGAGAGACAGAAAGTGAAACCCAGTCTCCTTCTGGTCTTACTTTTATAGTCAGCATGACCTTGACAGAAGAGATAACAGAACCAGTTTAAGCCAGCTGTACTCAACTTCTCTGAAGGAATAACCCAAACATCAGGAACTTTCTTCTTGTTTCTTTCACACAAAGAAGCTTCCAGAACCCTCTTGAATTAATTAGAATAGGAGAGATCTCTGCACATCAGATCAATACTTTCTGCACAAAGAAATGCAAACTGACAATCTGGCCTCCAGGCCTGATGTTCCCAACCCTCAGATTGCACTGGTCATCTCCAGCTGGTGGGTTTTCATGTGTCTGGGCTGTTTTTGCACAGCAGTGCAAAACTGAACCTCCCCCAATGTGTGTGAATGTGGCCACACCCACCCACCCAAATACACTTTATGTTGGTTAAATGGCTTGAATCCTGCCCCGCCCCCAATTGGGAATTTTAGCTTGTCCTCATTCTAGTCGGGAAATAATTCTGAAGGAATGGTTGTTTATAAATAAGCAGTTGCTTCTTTTGCAGCAGCCTCTGAAAGGAGTTCAGATGACAAACAAGATGTCAGTCAAGTTTGCCCACTACAGTATAGCTTATATATAAAACAGGATACAGTATTGATATGTGATTCAAAAACATTTGTGGGTTTCATGCCACAAATATGTATTTATTTGGGGTGAGGGGGATTCGACCAGGAGCTCATTTATTGAGCATGATTTCAGCTGCAATGCGAAGAACTATTCTCAGTGATAGCTATGGGGACATTAGCTTTACTCTGTTCCTGAACCAAACAATTAGCATGGCTCCAATATGTGCAGAGCTCTTCACCAGCATGAGCTGTTCCACTCTTGATTTGACCCAGACTCTTGATTTGTCTTAATCAGCACCTCTGTGTGCATTATGGCAAATCACTTGTGAAACGGATGTGGCCCAATTGCCTAGCTAAGGTGCGTGAGTGCAAAACCTACTGGCCAGGCCTTTGCAAACACTTAAAGGAAAAGCTGTCCCAGAACTTTCCACACTTTTTATGTTGGCGACACACTTTTTGGGCGTGCATCATTTTGCAACACAGTAGTTCAGTTTTACTAGCAAGGTAAAGGTAAAGGGACCCCTGACCATTAGGTCCAGTAGTGACCGACTCTGGGGTTGCGGCGCTCATCTCGCTTTATTGGCCAAGGGAGCCAGCGTACAGCTTCCGGGTCATGTGGCCAGCATGACTAAGCCACTTCTGGCAAACCAGAGCAGTGCACGGAAACGCCGCTTACCTTCCCGCCAGAGCGGTACATATTTAACTACTTGCACTCTGACGTGCTTTCAAACTGCTAGGTTGGCAGGAGCTGGGACCAAGCAACGGGAGCTCATCCCGTCGCGTGGATTCGAACCGCCGACCTTCCGATCGGCAAGTCCTAGGCTCTGTGGTTTAACCCACAGTGCCACCCGCGTCCCATTTACTAGCAAACCAGAGGTTAAACTAACCTTTTCCCAGCCCCGGGAGGAGCACGGGGAGTGTTTGTGCGACACACAATTTGCATACAAATCTGTGCACATTTGCCAGAGTCACTGGAGTGAAGGTTAGATACGGATTCAAACCCATAGGCAAAACTCCCCGTGCTTTGTCATACGAGTCCTGTTAGAAAGGGAGGGGAGTGACTGGGAGGGAAAAACTCTAATGGAAAAAGAAAAAAATTAAGGCGCCAACTCAACTGTAGAAGCTGAGTTGGACTGTGTAATACAGAGTCGTTTTTCTGGTTCCAAGAGCTGCTTTCCCCCCCACCTTTCTTCTGATGACCACCCATGGAGAGTTATTTTTGCTTTCTGCAGAAAGTCTTTAAGCAGCTCCCCTTGAAGACTAATCCCATATTAGCTGCACGAGATTGGCAGGTTATAATTATTAGGGCTCGCCAGCTTCCCCTGCAAAATCCAAGCTTATTATTTGCTTTTCGTCCGTTTTTATCAACAATCAAAGGTTGCTGGTTCCCTCCTTTTATTTTATTTTTTACGGCAATGGGCTTACTTGTTAGAATTGATGTGGAGAGTAACAACCTGTGTCAAGATCTTGTAATGATTCCAATAGAAATGTTAGCAAAAAACATTCTGTCCCAAAATGTCAAAGAGCCCTGAAACATTATTTTTAGTTAAAAATATCTTGGGGCTTTCTTCTTTTCTTTTTTTTGTATTTTGGCAAACAGCAGGCACCCTGCTTTCCCTCCTTTCCTTGCAGAGATTTCTGTCTTTAATCTGCCTCTAGCAATTTCAGAAAGTGTAGCTGAAATCAGAATAAAGAGAAGGCTCTGGAAAATCAAAATGAATGTGTCAAATGCACACATACATACATACAAGAGAAAGAGAGAGATAATTGGTTTAATACACATTTTGCAATGTGCTTGTGTTGCTGTGAATCAGATACAGTATATTTCTGAGAAGGCTTGCAGGTTGCTGTGGTTGTTGTTGTTGATGATGATGATGATTATTATTACCCTGAGAGTCACCAGCCAAAGCCAGGTGCAAAAGACATATGCTTAGAATTTAAAAAATCTGGCCCTGGGTTTTACCTTGAATACCAGAACTGAACTGAACTGATCTGATCTGATCTGTCTCTCTCCCTCCCTCATCCCCAACTACCACACAACCAGCTTCCTTCAGTTCAGCAGCCATACAGTCTATGGGATGAATCATTTGGTTGTTGCCACTGTTATACAGTTAGGAAGTGGGAGATCCTTGTTGATCCTTGCTTCAAATTGCCCAGAGATCTACTAGCAGATCCTGATCCACCCCAATGCATTGGGAAACTTGGCTCTATCCCAGGCATAGGCTAACTTGGCCCTCCAGATGTTTTGGGACTACAATTCCCACCATCCCTGACCACTGGTCCTGTTAGCTAGGGATGATGGGAGTCATAGTTCCAAAATATCTGGAGGGCCGAGTTTGCCTATGCCTGCTCTATCCCTTTGTAGCGTAAGACTGACTTGTCCCATCTCTCGTGCCAGAGAAGCTGCTGCCATTGGGGGTCAAGCCTCCATGTGGGATGCTGAGGAGCCACTGAGAGACAGTGGGCATGAGAGTGGGGAGAAAGCCTTTCGTCCCAAGGGCTATGAGAGGGGTCTCGTATCCTTAGCGTACGACTGCTGCAGGACTGCAATTCCCATGATCCCTGACTTGCTGGTTGATGGAAGATAGAGCCCAATATACACCTGAGAGTCTACAGATCTCCCACCTCTGCTGCAGTACAATATAGTGCATTTGATTCATTGATTGAGGACTCTGCTACATTAGCCATGTTACAACACTATAACTGTGTTATAAACATGTGGCACCAGATGGCGCTGTAGAGCACAAAACTTTGTCCATGCGACTTTAATAGAGTGGTTTTTCTCTTTTGTTGTAACGATTTAATTTATGACTTACTTATAGTGGTTTTTCCCCTGTGTGTAGTAGATCCAGCCTTAAAATAAGATTTGGGGCTTGTTAAAGGAATAACTGTATAAATATTGCCACATGAATTGTTTTAATAGTTGGAGAAAAATCTTCACTTTTCCTCTGCTCTTTCTCTTTCCTTCCCTCCCTCCCTCACCTCTCAGAATCCGAATCTGAAGGGGAAGAAAACCAAGATGGCTGAACAAAGCACAAAATGTATTCGTTGTGGCTGGCTGCTTCTTACGGAATTTTGTACCATTCAAAGAGAAAGACTCTTACTACAGTGTCATACCGAAAATTCTAGGCTAGGCTTTCCTTTTGTTTAGAAGAATAAAATGTTGGAGCCTTGAGACATTAAATGCTGAGACTCTACCTCTGGCGCACTGTACACTATTGTAGGCAGAGGCATTCAGCAAGGAAACAACATATAGGAAAACTGAAGTAATATCCTTTAAGGACTCCTTTTTTATTAACAGTCTTCAGGTACTACATATGAACACTTCAGTGTTTCTCCATAGGGATGTTCTGTGCGTGTAGCTCAATATTTGCTTGTGTGTGATTTGACATAATCACATTTTGGGGAAATTAAATGGCTTTTAAAAATCTTACTTTCATGTTTCTGTGCATTTTTCTTTTGCTTCAGAAGTGGGCTTGCATGTGACTAACTACTGCTAACCTTCTGCAGAAGGATTTAATAATAATTTTGCTATTTGCACCCTGCCCATCTGACTGAGTTGCCCCAGCCACTGTGGCAGATGTTTTGGAAGGTCCAGTCTACACTTTACCTCAGGCTTTGCCAACCTTGTGCTCTCTGGGTATTTGGGGCTACAACTCCCATCAGCCCTAGCAAGCATGACCAAGCTGGCTGAGGATGATGGGAGTTGTAGTATCTGTAGGAAACCAGATAGGCAAAGGCTGCTCCACCTGGTGAATGTGGCAAACTTGGTGTGACTCTCTCTGCATCATCTTTTTACACCCATGACAGACTGCTCTAGGAACAAATGGTGCTGGGTTCGAAACTCTTTGGGTCCTTGCAGGGTTTCCAGGAAAAATGTGTGGTGGTTATCTATTCCAGGAGAGATGAGAACCCTGTGGCCTTCCAAATGTTTCTGGACTACAACTCTCATAATCTGTATCCACTGGCCATGTCGGTTGGGGCTGATGGAACACAGATCTCCTAGTCCTGTGTTACAGCAAAGGGAAAAACAACTTTCCACATGGAAATGTTAATAGCATGTTTACCAACCCTAAAACACCTATATTAGAGTTGAGTTTGGGTTGCTTTGTTTTTAAATAAGAAATAACAACTTTGTGAATTCCCTGCCCTCTCTCATACAAGTCATCCATTGCTGTTTTTCATTCTATTCTATATAGCTTAAAACCCATTTTTATTAATCTGAACCTGTAATTGGTTATAATAATCGATTAAAACAACTTTTAAGAGACTTCTGTATATGTTAAATAAATAAATTTTAAAACACTGACTGATTAATTGGCAGGATTATTATTTTTTTAAAAAAAGAACTACAATACAGTGGTACCTCTGGTTGCGAATGGGATCCATTCCAGAGGCCCGTTCGCTACTTGAAAAGAACGCAACGTGCAGCGGCACGTCTGAGCATGCGCAGGTTGTGATTCGCTGCTTCTGCGCATGAGCGTGACGTCATTTTGCGTGTCTGCACATGTGTGAGCGGCGAAACCCGGAAGTAACCCTTTCCAGTACTTCCGGGTTGCCACGGGACATAACCTGAAAGAACGTAACATGAAGCGGTCGTAACATGAGGTATGACTGTATTTTTTAATACAAGGACATGTAAATAGGTAGCAAGCATCATCTCAAGAGGCAATTTGCTTTTCACAAGATAGGGGTGGGGAAAGCCTTTTATTAAAACAATGCTTGCTACAACACAGGCGTATTATTTAAAAAACTTGCATTTACCCTTGTGAAAATAAATATGAATGTAATTGATTGGTTATACAATTTATGGTTAGGGAGCTATCCTACAGCAAGATCTGCTGGACTGGATCCAGCAGATCTTCAGCTGAGCCAGGAGATTCCCAACGCAGCCAGCCTATGCCGGCTTAGCTCTGTCATCTTCACCTCATCTGGAGAGAGACCTCAGTGTAACTCCTCAATCCTGGCTCAGCCAGGACCCGGCCAGCTGAGCTGATCCCAGTGGATATTAGGCCAGCATATGCCCTGAAAAGGGGGTGCTGTGGTGGGATAGAAATCAGCCTTCCCCAACCTGGTGCCCTCCAGATGTTTTGGACTGCAATTCCCACCATCCCTTGAAGTTGATGGGAGTTGTAGTTTAAAAGATCTGGAGGGCACCAGGTTGGAGGAAGGCTTTAACCATTAAAGCCCACTGCTTCTGATTCAAAGTACAGCCGTACCATGGTTGTTGAACAGAATCCGGTCCGGGAGTCTGGTTGACTTCCGAAAACGTTCGACAACCAAGGCTTCCAATTTGCTGCACGCAAGTATAAGCCGCGTCGGGCGTTCAGCTTCCAAAGAACGATCCCAAACCAGAACACTCACTTCCGGGTTTGCGGCGTTCAGGAGCCAAAACGTTTGACTCCCAATGCGTTTGGCTTCCAAGGTAAGACTGTATAAGCTTTGTCATCTAAGTGGAACATAGAATAGCATAGCATGGTTTCACTGAAGTCGCAGCACCAAAAGTAGAAAGCAAAATCCTGCTAGCAGACAGCTCTTGGCCAAGTAGTAATTTAAGGTGTATTGCTTTCTGAAAGCAAAATGTAAAGGGCTTACGGTAACTATGACAACTAAATAATGAAATTGCTAATAGAACAGTGTGTGACCATATCCAGTTATGCCTGCAGGGAAACAGGGAGGAGTGGTAGGGTGCCCTTATGCAGTGATGTCACGGTGGGCAAACAGGGCTGTCTTTAAGCCACTGAAGTACAGAGAATATTGTTAAATACTTGTCAGCTCCATTAGTGGGATTTTTTTTTTTTTAAAGAGAGGTAGCCATGTTAATCTGCATCAGAAACAATAGTATTTTGCAGGATCTGAAAAGCGGATAACTTTCTCATTGGGGGTGCATGTTTCTAGCCCACAATAACAGGACCTCCTGTTGTTGTTAAAATTTGTATACCGCCATATACCCATAGATTTCAGGGCAGTTCACAACACACACACACACACACACACACACACACACACACATATATATGTTTGTGTATGTGTGTTGCGTGTATGTTGGGGGGGGAGAGAGTATATATACAATATTTATATGTATATACAAAATGTGTGTGTGTGTTTGTGTATATATATATATATATATATATATAGATATATATATACAGTATGTATATATACTAGATGATGTATGTGCATATATTATATGTATGCATGTGTCCACACACACACACACACACACACACACACACAGTACAATATATTACATCTTGAGCATGTTGGCTGACCTTGAAGAGTACCTGTTTTTTACCTTTAGCCAGAGCAGTCTAAACAGCATCAGGAATCTGCAGTGGGGGAAGAACTATGGGCTAGACAATTTGGCTTTTGCTTTGGATAGAACTGACCTGCTGGCATCTTCTGTAAACCCATTTTTGAGAAACCAAAACATCCACCTTGCTGCCTAAGCCATTTCCCCCGCTCCTTTAAAGCCATCATTGAAATGTCAAAATAAACAATCAGTTGTGAAACACAGAGTAGTGCACAGGAATCTGCTTTATACTACATCAGAATAATTGTCCAGCTAGACCAGGAGGGGGCAGCCTTTTGTAGTCTGACGGCAATGGGTGGAGCCAAAGACAAGTGTTCTAGATTAACCGATCCAGGGGAAAAAAGATTTACCTGTTTCAATTTTTGTCATGTCTACCACATATTAGAATATCCAATCCTATATGGCTGTCTTCAGAAGTAAACCCTGCTGGGTTTGGTGGGGTTATTCTTTTAAAAAAGTATGCAGCAGATTTAAAATAATGTAGATAGAACAGACCAATGGAGTTACTGTTCTAGAAAGGCAGTGAAAGTAATTTCTTCCTGACTTTAGTGTGCTACTCACATTTATACACAACCTTTTACATTGCAATTTGTTCTCAGGCAGCTTCTTTTCTCCAATCCATAAAACAGGAGTGGGTGGGTGTTAAAATGCCCCTTATGTAGTCTTAAACTACATAAACAGAAAAACAATGAGGAAATGAGCAGGAAAAAAGGAACTCCGGTGGCACCAAGGGCTTCAACATGGCCCTGTGGGGTGCAAGTTGCTCACCTATGATTTAGATCAGTCTTGTCTAGAGTCTCAGGTCTGGGGATAGTTTCAGTGCTATCCAATCCTTTTAATTGGATAAACAGGAAGTGGGTCGCATGTAAAAACATGCAAGGTCTTACCACTGAATTGTAAAGGTAAAGGTAACGGGATCCCTGACCATTAGGTCCAGTCATGGCCGACTCTGGGGTTGCGGCGCTCATCTCGTTTTACTGGCTGAGGGAGCCGGCGTACAACTTCCGGGTCATGTGGCCAGCATGACTAAGCCGCTTCTGGCAAACCAGAGCAGCGCATGGAAACGCTGTTTACCTTCCCGCCAGAACGGTTCCTATTTAATTGTAGCCCTCCCCCAAAGACCCTGCTCTGTGTGTTCACGTTTGTTTCCCAGACCGTGAAATATCAATGGCTGCTCTGCACTTCAACAGTCTAGGAAACAGGGAAGGAGCATTACCAT
Source organism: Podarcis filfolensis (assembly GCF_964270895.1). NCBI lineage: Eukaryota > Metazoa > Chordata > Lepidosauria > Squamata > Lacertidae > Podarcis > Podarcis filfolensis. The sequence goes on along the minus strand of NC_139614.1, from coordinate 26,677,409 downwards.
CAGAAGAGTGTAGAAAAGAGAACTCTCCTGGTGTTTCTCTTGAGGAATCAGTGGGTCCAGAGGATCCTTACATTCCTGACAAGGACAAATAGCCTTTTATGCACAAACACTCGGTGCCAAGCCATGCAATAGCGTTATTCAAACAAATATGTTTATATGGAAACAAAGGGTCTTTCTTTTTTATTTTGGTTGAAACTGATCTTCCTAATAGTCATAAAAGGATACTTGCATGTTCGACTCCACTCAAAGGTTGTTAAAGCCTCCTTTGTTGACTCATGGCTCAGTCTGTAAGAAAAAGGAAGGAATAGAAAATTATCCTGCAGAAGAGTTGCTTTGCTGGATGGATGTTATTAAATGTCTGTTTCTGTAGCAATTTCCTGAGAAGTTACTAAGGGCCAAGAGGAAATCCCTAAAGTGTCAGCATCTGGTGCTTTGTTCTCCGAGTTGTTCTTATTCATATCCCATCATTTGAACTGGATTCTGACGCCTATATTTGATGAAAAGTGCTAACTTAAACACAGATCTTGACTTAGGATGCTGGTGTTGCGGAAGGAAGCAGATGCAAGTTTTTTGCAAAATCGACATGACTTCAAAGAGTTGACTTTCTTCCTCACATTTCTAACATTTCCTCAACAAAGGTCTCAATTTGTGAACTGTATTTGCTTCCTTGTTGGAAGATGGGAGACTAGACCACTCCTCCAGACCAGGCAACCTGTTCATTGAATAATTGTTGAAATCTGTTTGCACAAAGCTTATGAAACGGTTAGATTCTATCTAGTTTCCATTGAGCATTTGTTCTGAGTTGTTTGTAGGGAGGTTATATGGCAATGAGCATTCATCCTGATTTACTTGTAGGGTGTTTATATATCTTCCTATTAATCATTTGTTTATTTCACACTTTTCAATGCATTTCCCCATCACTTTCCTAACTGCAAACAGTCCACTTTCCTTTTAAAGTGAATTTGTTGTGCTAGACTGGTGACTGGGGGCGGCTGCCGAGACCACATAACACTGGTCTTGAAAGACCTACATTGGCTCCCAGTACGTTTCCGAGCACAATTCAAAGTGCTGGTGTTGACCTTTAAAGCCCTAAACAGCCTCGGCCCAGTATACCTGAAGGAGCGTCTCCACCCCTATCGTTCTGCCCGGATGCTGAGGTCCAGCGCCGAGGGCCTTCTGGCGGTTCCCTCATTGCGAGAAGCAAAGCTACAGGGAACCAGGCAGAGGGCCTTCTCGGTAGTGGCGCCCGCCCTGTGGAACGCCCTTCCAGCAGATGTCAAAGCGATAAACAACTACCTGACATTCAGAAGACATCTGAAGGCAGCCCTGTTCAGGGAAGTTTTTAATGTGTGACATTTTAGTGTATTTTTGGTTTCTATGGAAGCCGCCCAGAGTGGCTGGGGAAACCCAGCCAGATGGGTGGGGTACAAATAATAAATTATTATTATTATTACTATTATTATAAATTATTATAGCAGTGTGTACACTCGGTATGTATGAAATATTCGTCTCCGCCATGAACAAAGTGAGTTGCCTGAGGTGAGCCTGTTTCTCAGCCTCTGACCCCTATCTATAACACAGGGATAAGAATACTGACTTCCCTTACAGTGGGGGTGGGGAACCTGTAGTCTTCTAGATGTTGTCGGACCCATCAGCCCCAGTTAACACACAAAAAGAATGGATGAGGAAAATGGAAGAGGCAGGCACACAACTCCTATGATTACTACGATGTCATGGTGTGTTAAGCTGCATTGCATTTTAACATAATAATCTCTGCTAGAGTTTTGCTGTTTCTTAGCTATCTACCTTGAGGAGGAAGCATGGACTATTTATTTAAATAGGGTAGATGAGCATTGGATGAACATCTTCACAGGCATAAGCCTTAGCCAAGATCTTTTAGCTGCAGCTTCATTCTGATCTGCCGATAAAGGAAGTTTGTGGTTTCTTTGGACTTGCTTTGCTCCTCATCTAATACAAACCAGCCAGAATAAAAATTGCACTGAAGCCTTTGGTGAAAAAAAGAACAATTTTGGGTTCTATTTAGTCTGAAGTGTCATTAATTGCAAAGCAACTGATCCTGCATATTATCTAAACCCTGCAGTTGGAAACAGCAACTTTGTGAAACCTGCTCGTTTATTTATTTGCATGGGAAAGTCTTTCCCTTGCTGGAAGCTAGTCAGGCAGTATTCTAGACATACAGTAGACTCTTTGTGCCCTCTAGTGTGACTTACTGGGTGTTACATGCAGATTCCATTTATATTTCAAGTCATCTGAACAAAAAAAAAGCACAGTTGTCATTCAGTGGCTGGGCTCTCACTGTCAAGTTAAAATGAAGTCAGATACTTATTTATTCTCTTCTTAATTATCTACCACATTTATGTGCTGCTTTTCATCCAAGGCATTCAGTTTGGTCGGCGTTTCATTAAAATGCTTTCCTCTTAACCAGTGCTATTTCTCTGGAAAAAGAGGTACAGGAACTCACCACAAACACCTCCCTCTTTCTCTTAGAATGGCAATGGCACCCACCTGAGAGGTGCTGGAACTGAGTTCCTGTGAGTTCCCCCTGAGAAAAAAGCCCTGCTCTTAACAATCTGTGGGGGTAATCCTATGGCAAGACCTGCTAGGACGAGAAGTTTAGAATAAGGACGTAAAGAAGACAAGCCTTTCAGATGCTTGTGGAAAACCCACAAAAAGGACAGCCAGTGTAAATCCCTCAGAAGGGACATTCCTAGGGTGGGCTCTTAAACTCATTTAGTTTGGATACATGACATAGCAATCCAGCACAGAACACTCCTGTAAAGGCCCCCCCCCCCCGCCGGCCAGGGTTAGGCAGAGCAGCAGCAACAGCCAATCAGGGGTGGAGCAGGGTAGGGGCGGACCACACCAGGTGTCATCACAGAGGGGGTGACATTCAGTGCGCCACCTGCCCATGACTCCCACCTACCCTGAGCCGTCAGGGGAAGGGGGTGAGTTGTGCTGCTCTGTTGGCGGCCTTTCCCCTTCGTTTTGACAGTACCCCACTCTCCCGGGCAAGCAAACAAGCAAACAGAGGGGGGAGGGGAGGGGAGGGGAGAAGCAGAAGCCCCCTCAAGTCAGGACCCAAACCCTGTCACCCCCCCAAAAAAGCTCAACAACTTTGGTCAACCCTCCCCTAAAAATAGCTCAACAACGTTCACCAACATTTTCTATTACTGGGGAATGATCAGGAGCTCACCAAGTTAGTGGCTAAATATCTCTATTTGGTTTTTTGTCATCAAAATACACTGCAGACGTCTGATCTCCCTGGAGACTAAGAGATATAACGATAGACTGCTCTGCCTCCTTTCTTTTAGCAAATGTTTTGTGCCACTGGGGAAGTGGTAATTCTGTATTGCTTTGTTTTGGGTGTTGTATGTGATGCCAAAAAAGGTTTTACGATACGATACGAACTTTGGCCAACCCTCCCCTAAAAAAAGCTCAAGAACTTTGGTCAATCCTTCCCTAAAAGAAGTTCAACAACTCCTGGCAATGACAATGGAGAGATCACAGCCAGTATTTTTATACTGTAAGTGGATCGCAGTCTCTTGGGAGTCCAACTAGATTTTAATGTGGGGGGGGGGACAAGAAATTTTCCGCACCGGGTACCACCTGACCTTGCTACGCCACTGCAGCCAAGCTGCCAAATGGAGATTTGATCTGGCATAAATTTACCATGGCTTAAGTTGCTCTGGCTTGCTTTACACTTGTGCCTAGGGTTGCTCTTTAAGCAGTATCAGACAAAAAAGAAAATGGAAGAGGGGAGAGAAATATAAAGCAACTCTGATAATCCTGAATATCCTTTAATTCTGTTCAATATCGATGGTACGCAACGACCAGGATGTAAGGGTGTTCTGAGAGGGGTAAAGTCAAAACAGTACTTGGTTCCAGCTACGATTCTATGCGCGCTTCCAAAATTAATGTGACAATAAATTAACAGGTCTCCATCTGGGAACCACTGCTGAAACAGATGAGAAGGGGGGAATGGAAGTGAAGAGAGCAGAGTTCAAATCTTTTGTTTAGCCACGAAGCCCACTGGGTGGCTTTGGGCCAGTTAATTCTCTCTCAGCCTGCGCTACCTCACAGGGTTGTTGTGAAGATAAAAGAAAGCAGGCGGGGGGGGGGGACTTTGTAGGCCATGCCAAGCTGCTTGATGGGTTAAAATAGGATTATTTCACACTCTTCTGGTTCTTTTAGACAGCTACGTTTCTTGGAGCAGGCGCAGAGATATGAGAGGATATGTGCCTTTTGAAACCATATGGCAGAACAGCAGGAGGCCTTCTGGGCTGCTAAATGCTTCTCCAGCTCCTTCGAGCTCATTAAGCAGACCTTCATTTTCAACTGGTGATGTTTTATTTAACAGTGAGCGGGTCTTGTTTTTCCCGCTTCCCCATCAGCTGCTGCCATATTGCTGGGTGATGTCAGCCTGTCACCAACCAGAGAGGCTCAGATTGGGAAGTCAGGTCGCAATCTGCCTTATCTGGTGCTGTGCTGGGGGATTTGTCACCTGCAAGGCGAGCTGCGACAGTTCGCTTCCGCCTGAATAGGCTCCCTGGTATTGACAAGCTGACAGGAGTTTAGCCTAGTGTTAAAAATAATAGGTACAAAAATAAGAAAATGAGACTTGCCAGGGATGGGATTGAAATCTGATTTTGTTTGCAACTGATACTTGACTGAAGCGCAGTTGTGCTTCAAAATTTGCACTTCTCAGAATGTTGCGGTGCAGTTCTCCAGCCAAATAACGCGTGCAAAAATGGATGTATTAGGGGAAAGCGTAACTAAAAATGCATATATTAGTGAAACAAACACACAAAAAGGCATTATATTAGGGGAAAATGCTAACCAAAAATTGTGTATATTTGTCAAAATGCGTGCCAAAAGTGGGAGAAATTTGCACTAAGATGCTGGTAAATTTTACAGTGATGTAAAATTTTATTTTCTCCTTGCTACAGAAATGAGGAGCCATGAATTTAAGATGGGGAAAAATGAGATGCTGAACTGACAGATTCGTTCATCCCTATACTGACCTTAAAACTCTGACAATACTCATATATACACAATCTTCACCCCCTAAATATGTAAAAGCCCCAAAGCTGCAGTCACGTCAACCTTTTGTATTAGGTTCCACTTCAAAAGTCACCATAAAGCCAGCAAACCAAAGCTCTGCACCAGGTTGGACAATGAGCAAATGCCAGACCAGCTCCAGGTTTGAAGAGGCCTCAGCACATATTTCATGGACCATGTTGGGTTGCCTTCTGTTGGGTTACACAGCTGCCTAGCGAGAGAAGGTAAGGTAAACTGTACAAGAAATCCACACAACTGAAAACCATCAGAAATAGCAGGGTCCCAAATGGTCTTAGGATGGATGAATCCCTTTCGATCATGGTCAACTGCCCTGCCCATGGAAAGAAAAAGAGAAAGTCTGCAACACTGCCTTGTGTTGCTGGAGGGGAAAAATATACATAAATGAGAACATTAAAGGTTGAAATGTGGGTGAGCAAGGTTGAGCAATGAAGGTTGGAATGCGAAGGTTGTCACTGCAAGAGAAGGATGGAAAAACAGGTATGCAGGAGCTATTGCTAGAACTGTTAAGGACAAAGGAAGGAAGGAAAGATAAGAAAGCTGCTACACCTCATGATTATAGTAGAAGGAAGCACAGCCATAAAAGGCCTAACTGCCCTTTTGCTTCCCTTTGCTTGGAAGTGTATAAAAGCGTGTGCTGTTCTCATATTTGCTGTGCTACCCTTCAACTACTTGCTGGATACAATGTTGTGTTTAAGAAAACAGACCTTCCAAGTGTCCCTATTTTCCAGGGACAGTCCAGGATTTACAGAAGCCGTCAGGTATCTGAATCCAGAAGGTCCAAATTCCTTAAAGGTAAAGGTTAAGGGACCCCCGACCATTAGGTCCTGTTGTGACCGACTCTGGGGTTATGGCGCTCATCTCGCTTTATTGGCCGAGGGAGCCGGCGTACAGCTTCGGGGTCATGTGGCCAGCATGACTAAGCTGCTTCTGGTGAACCAGAGCAGCACACGGAAATGCCGTTTACCTTCCCGCCAGAGCGGTACCTATTTATCTACTTGCACTTTGAGGTACTTTCAAACTGCTAGGCTGGCAGGAGCAGGGACCGAGCAACGGGAGCTCTCCCCATTGCAGGGATTCAAACTGCCGACCTTCTGATTGGCAAGTCCTAGGCTCTGTGGTTTAACCCACAGCGCCACCCGCGTCCTTAGTATGTCCCTATTTACACACACACTTTCATTTATGCATTTTACATATCTTAGTATATCAATTATACAGTTGTCATTGTTTATCTTACACTCTTTGGCTCCCCCACACATCCCTCTGTGGGGGTCTTATTAAGTCCTTGTTGAGCTGCATCACCTCAATTACCACCCCTCTTCTGCTTATTTTTAACTGCTGCTCATATATCTAACCCCACTTGGAAGCTTATCTGATTGTTATGTTTCTTTAAATATTCGCCAAAGTATTCCCACTCTTCTTTTATATCCAACTCATCTCCATTTCTTATCTTTGCAGTCAGCATTGCTAGCTCAGCGCATTCTATTAGCTTATTCTGCCAGTCTCCTTTTGTGGGACTATTTTTGTCCTTCCACCTTTGGGCATAAATTATTCTGGCCGCTGTTACTGCGTAGAGGAAAAGAATAAGCACTTTCATGGGTATTTCACCCTCTACTATACGTCCCTATTTTCATCGGAGAAACGTTGGAGCATATGGAGTTATGTGAACCCCAAACCAAGAAGTAACTATACAACCTTTAAAAGACATCTGAAGGCAGCCCTGTATTGGGAAGTTTTTTAAATGTTTTATTATGTTTTTATATATGTTAGATGTTGTCCAGAGTGCCTGGGGCAACCCAGTCAGATGGGTGGGGTGTAATTATTAATATTATTATTATTATTATTATTATTATTATTATTATTATTATTATTTAGAATGTCCCTATTTTTATTGGGAAAATGTTGGAGGGTATGCAAAAATGTCCTGTTTGACTGACAACTGGATCTCATGGGCTGTCCAGGCAGAACCCATGGGTTATTGAGTCCTGAACCCCAATATCCTAACAGCATCAATTGTCTGCTCAATTCACTCATGGGTAGCCAGGGAAGCCATGGGGTCACCAGGGGAAAGTTGCTGCCCTTTCCCATGGAAGCGATGATTCCCGCTGCTTAGATATATTGTCCACTTGCCAGCGATGCCATTGAAAGACAACAAAGGGGCCTGAAAGAAACAAGGACTGTGCGTGAGACGGAGCAGGGATAAAGGAGGCTCAAAACAAAGCAAGCAAGCAAGAATACAGACACTGCAAGTCTGCTTGCAGCAGCAATATTACGCGAGTGCAAAAGAACTGTGCTATGCATAAAATATCAGCCTTGGGAAGAAGACACATGCGCTGCATCTGACACATAGCACCACCTGTCTTAGAATATTTGCACCATAGACTTTGCATCACTTTTGCAGGTGTGCAAAAATATTATGTGCAGCTACAAGTATATTCAGTGGGTTTGGGTGAACCAGGTTTATCTTGTCCATTTGTCTGTTGATTGCTGTCCATCAACACGTGCAGTTGCGTGCCAAAAGCTGAATCTTGCACACATACACACATGTGGCTTTTGATAACAATAACTAATTTTGCACTGCAATCCTACCTATTTCTGCTCAGAATTAAGCTCCGCTGAGTTCAATGGGAGTTACATCCAGGTAAATAAGTGTGTACGGCTGGGTTTCACGAAGGAAGGGGATAGCATTTCCCCAGCAACTTGTTTGAGTCTTGGGGGGAAATGTGACTTCTCCTTATCAGATTAAACAAACTGGGTAAAATATATTTGGACTCACAGTACAAAGTTCACCTCCAGCTGTGATTACTTTACTTCCTAAACTTTGCAGTCTGTAGAGTGAAACTGTCCTCACACACACACAAAGTTATTTGTGCCTGTGAAAATGTGAAGTTGCAAATATTATTTTTGGTTGCTTGCTCCTAATTCTCCCCAATTCCTGCTTGCTTCCCCAGCCCCACTCCAGGTGAGAAAAAGACTGCCAGTCAGTTGGGGGAGGGGATCCCCTCTTAATAATGCATGATGGAAAGGGACCAGGACAGTGGAAGGCGATGCTGAAAAATTCAGAGCTATGACAAAGGGAACATGACTCTGGTTATTTGATCTCTGCTTTTCTGCTGGCTCCACCAAATCATCTGCTTGTGTAAAGTATCGGAGTTGCAGGAAAGACTATGAAGTTGTGTCAATATGTCTAGACAGCAGATCTTTTTTTGTAAACCACCTTAAAACTCAAACTTGCACGTCCTTCCGGATTTGCACTGCAGTCCCATTTCAGAAAATGCACGGATCCCAGTGAACAGCTTCATGCTTACAGGATGGTAGTTCCTTGCATGCATTCCTACATTGTTTTATTGCACTCAGAAAAATGGACCAATTAAAAAAAGAGAGAGCATCTCACATGCATAAACCAGTGCAGATTGTCACATCAAACAGGCACGCCAGGAGCCCAATGTGGATCAGGTGCACAACTACTACCTACTCTGGCTCACAACAAGAGGAATAATAGAATAATAGAACTGTAGAGTTGAAATGGACGCTGTGGGTCATCTAGTCCAACCCTCTGCAATGCAGGGATCTCAACTAGGTCATATATGATCTAACCTCTGCTTAGAAACCTCCAAGGAAGGAGAGTCCACCAGCTCTTGTCCCAACAGCTGTCACTGTCAGAAAGGTTTTTCCCAATGTTTAGTCAGAATCTCCTCTCTGGTAACTTGGTTTGAGTCCTACCCTCCAGAGCAGGAGAAAACAAGCTTGCTTCATCTTCCAACGTGACAGCCTTTTAGATATTTGAAGATGACTTTGTGACGGACAGCAGAGTCTGGTGATGCAGTTCCTTTGAAACTCCACCAGTGTGCTAGAGCCTCTCACGGACTGGCTACAGAGTCAGTTTGGGGGGGGAAGAATAAAAGGAGCAGTTTCTGAGGGAGAAGATTAGACAGGGGTTTGGTTTTGAGAAGGGGCAAAGGTTCAGGTTAAGAAATATGGTTTGATTGGAGTTGGGAATTAGGGAATGAGATAAGGATAACTGGTTCTGAGTGAAGTTCAACTTACACACTGAGGAGACTATCCATAGTGAGAGGACAGAGCGTTGCAGCTTGGATAGGGAGACCTGGTTGAGGGTCTGGGAAAGGTATAGAGACAAGAGTGTCCTGGGAAGGCTGTGAGTGAACCAGGAAAGGTAGATCTTGTGCAGGCTACCTGGGTGCCAGTATAGCCAGGAGGGAAGAGTTTTTCTAGGTACTGAAGACTCCTAGCCCATGGGGTGAGGTGATCCCCTGAGTCTGAGAATACCTCAGGTATAGGATTGTTAAAAGAGTGGGTAACAGAGGAGAAGTGAACCAAAGTATTAAGGTATAAAGGAAGCGGGATGGTGTCAAAAGTATTTAATTGTAATATCTAAGTGACAGAAATGGAGTCAAGCATTTTACCAACTTTTCTAGAAACCTGGATATTTACCACCTGAAGTGTTAACACCTGATTTTTTTTGTAACTGAAGTTTACAAAGAGTTGTTCCTATAGCATTGTGTTTAAGACTGAGTCATCTCATAGTTACTTAAAGTAAATAAGTTAACGTCTGCCTGAAAGAATGCATTTCTTGACTCACTTCATTTAATAAACTTCTTTTTGTTTAATAAAGCTTTTCTTTAGAGTCTAAATCATTAAGTTTTCCCTCACACAATTCCCCCACTAGATAATCTGTGGTAAATTGTAGAAATGTGTTTAATTGGTATACTGTAAGGTGGGTGCACTATATTTAATTGAGGGCAGTTAGTGGATCTGCCACATTATTAATTGGTGGTAATAAGTGGTGGGTCCACTGCAGCTACCATATCTCCCTTCAGTCTCCTCTTTTCCAAACTAAACACACCCAGCTCCTTCAACTGTTCCTCATCAGGCTTGGTTTCCAGACCCTCGATCATCTTGGTTGCCCTCCTCTGCACACACTCCAGCTTGTCAACATCCTTCTTAAATTGTGGTACTCAGAACTGGAAACAGTATTCCAGATGTGGTCTGACCAAGGCAGAATAGAGTGGTACTATGACTTCCCTTGATCTGGACACTATACTTTTGTTGATGTAGCCTAGAATAGCATTAGCTTTTTCTTTCTTTCTTTCTTTTTTTGCTGCTGCTGCATCACACTGTTGACTCATGTGAAGCTTGTGGTCCACCAAGACCCCTAGATCCTTTTCACATGTTCTATATTAGTAAGCCAGGTATCCCTGACTTTTGTCCTTTCACCCACATACATGTTTCATCCATAATGCTTCTCATACCAGTTCGAATATGTTCTAACCTTTGCAGATGGGCAGCCTACTTGCATCTTTCTACCTAGTGCATTTTCCCTCCTTTTGACTTTGCTGCATGAAATGTGAAATTTGTGCATGACGTAGCATCTGTGTCAGCTTGCTCTTTAAACTGTGGACTTGCCACTCCAAATATTGACACAGGCCTTTATCTTTTCACCCTAGCTAGCTGGGCGATTCACTGAAATAAAACGCCTCGAGTGTGCAGATACTCATAACCGTTCATGTTATATTGACCAACTGCATAATGGAGTACAGAGTTCATAAAGGTTGTCAAATACATGGCAGAAGTGGAACTCTGGGAGTTGGTTAATATAGAGACTGAAAGCCCGGTAGTGCTCACTTTGGCCATATGCATAATATACATTTATAGCGCTATGACATCAAACAGTTATTGCTTCCCTCAAAGAATTCTGGGAGCTGTACTGTGTTAAGGGTGCTGTTGTAGCTAAGATAACCCGAGACAGGTTGTTACAAAGATTTAAATCCTAAACACCATTACTAGAGTGTAGACAGCATTGAGCACAGTGGGACTTACTTCTGAGTAAACACACATATTTCCCCTACACTTAAAAGCTGCCTGATTGTAATCAAACTTCTAAGTCTAAGAGGTTTACCACCCCCACCCCCAAAAACCCATAGCATTGCACCATAACCAAAATTTTATTCTGATGATGTCGATGCTGCCTTCAGTCTCAGGGTGGCAAGGAACCTGGCATATATATATATATATATATATATATATATATATATATATAAAAGAACAGTTTCAAAATACAACGATTCAGCCTCCAACATACTTTAAACAATGGTCCAGATAACTATTGGGATGCACCTATTCCTTCCGAAAGACCACAGAGACCCATACGATTTCCTGAAGGCTGATTGATTGATTAGACTGCACACAACCAAAGGTGATTGATTAGAACAGATGGTAGGCAACTGATTGGAGTAGCCAACCTGGTGCCCTCCAATGTTATTGGATTCCACTTCCCATCCCCACCGACTATTGGACCTGGAGCCCACCACCACCTGGAGGGCACCACGTTGGCCTTCCACCGTGGTCGATCACTGGAAACCCACGAACCCGCAGAAAATGGCGCAAAGCTCTTTTTGACGCCGGTGCTCTTAGCCGCTCCCTCCTTTCCTGGAGCAACCAGAAATGGGCGTGCGCCTGTTTGGCTTTCGGGGCGCCTCTGGCTCTCCCATTTCCTCGCGCGCAGCCACGATCGAGGCGCCCCTCCCTTCCCGGATCTCGGCCCCCGCCGGGTCAGCGGGCCGGGCGCCTATTTGCATATTTTTACCTTTGTCTCCTCCGGCCAGCCAATGGGCGCGCCTGGCTGCTGCTCCTGGCCCGGCCCCCTCGAGCTTCCCATAGCTGGTGCAGCCACCGCTTCTTCCAGCTCGCTGGGAAACAGGGGCTTCTCCGCCGCCCTCGCCGCGTCTGATCCTTTCTGCCAGGAGCGTGCGATCCTCCGGCAGCTGAGGACCGCTCCTCAGCCAGCCAAAGAGCGGGTGGGGTAGAGTAGATCCACACCCCACACCCCAAGCTATTGAAAGCTACTCGATCGGCAGGCGATCGCCGCAGTAGCGGCGGCCACAAGCGCAGAGGCGCGATGGTTTGCGGCGGCTTCTCCTGCTCCAAGAACTGCCTGTGCGCCCTCAACCTGCTCTATACGGTGAGTGGAGGCGCACGTCGGGGGGAGCCGGGCGGGGCGCGCCTCTCTGGCCCACGCGGGGAGCCTGGCGCGCCTCTTTTCCCTCGCCGCCCGGAGGCAATCGGCCCCACCTCTCCCTTTCTCCGGTGGGTCGGGAAAGGGCCACCTTTGAGGCCTGGGCGGTCGCCAAGCGGAGCCTCCCGAGTTGGCCTGGGAAACCGGGTAGACAACGGCCCCTGAAAAGCCGCCCGGCCCCTTAGGCGCGCCGGCTGCACCTGTTGGGGTGAGGCGGAGGAAGGGGGCAGCTTGCAATCCGCTCCGGGAAGCGCCTTGACGCCGGTGTAAAGGGCTGCGTGGCCACAAGCTGGGTTTTTTTTTGGGGGGGGGGTGTTCCCTTTTCCGGAAGCGAACTCCTCGCTTGGTTTTTTTGTGTGGCGCTGAAATTTCCCCCGTCGAGGTTGCCCACCTTGCCCCTATGCCTTTAACACGACTGCAGAGCAGGCAGTAATAATTCAGCGTGGTCTCTCCCCCTCCCAACAGTGGGGGAAGCTTCACTTGTTGAGCTTCTGCCTGCTAGGCATCTGTTTCCAGGGACAAGCAGACACCTGCCAGGAGAAAATGGCAAAAGGGGTGCTGTGGGTCATATTGAGCTGGAAAATCTTCCATGACGTAGCCTTATATTAAAAAAAAAGAACTGGGCCAGGCAGCAGGTAAACTCGACATCTACCTTTCCCTCTTAGCTCTTATCCTTTACATGCCATATTTACTACACCTGCCAGGTGAGGAAGTCAATTCTGCCCCGGGAACCTTATAAACTCCCTAGTTTCCAAGGTACTGCAGGATGTTAGCTGCAATCCTTTTTGGACTTACCTGGGAGTAAATTTCACTGAACTGGATGGAACTGAGTAGACATGTTTAGGATTGTGCTGCCTGCCTTGCTTTTTTCCCTTTGTTTTGTTGTTGCAAAATAGTAACATGTAAATATTATGGAAAATGGTCTCTTATGTTTTTGATGTTGATATATATTTTTTGAATGCCACAGGCTTTATTAATCTCTTGAACCTATTTTTCGTATTCAATCCCTTTCACTTTAAAACACATAAAGAGAAGTAATTTCCTGCTAAGTTTAAGTCTTGTGCTTTTGTTTAGGAAGCTTGCCTATAAGCCATGTGATCACAGCTTTTATTCTTTGTTTCCCTGATGTGGCAGCAGTGAACTCTTTAATCTGTTGAAGATGCCCTGTATCTCTGTGTTTTGACTGGGACTGTAGGTTGGACAAAACTTTTGTTTGTTTTTTTAAAAACAAAACTGCTGGTATGTATCCCTAAGCACAGTTATTTGAAAGTGAGCTCCACTGAAATCAGTGGAAGCTACATCTGGCTAACTGAGCCAGAAGTAGGAACCTACGGCACTTAAGTGGGCCAGAATTACTTCAGTTTACAAAATGCTTTACAGTCTTTGCTGTTACTTCATATAGTTCCGGGGTCTCCAAGACAGTGCCCATGGGCACAACCGCCACCTCAGACACTGTTTCTTCTGTGAAATGGATATTTTGAGCTGCCAGTGGAAGTTCCTTAAGCTTCCAACTATGTCTCCAACCCCCAAAACATTGAGGACTTCTATAGTACAATGGTAATTTAGGATTGAACAGAATTAATCAGTCATAATTATTTTCTAGGAAAAAATGGTGCTGGTACTTACCACAAAGTTGTTACAGCAAGTTCCATACTTTTAACATTTGAAGAAAAAGGTGCTGGTACTACTTACCTCTGAGTATGCCCCCCCCCACTCCCACCCAAAAGCACTGGAAATAGGGCACAGACCATATCAAAATAGAACAGGATAAAATACTGTACAACGTGATAGCCACCTGGAAGTGAAACATGTTTAAACAGTTAACCTACAGAAATTGCTGTTGCAAAATGTGACACTGGATCATATGTAGCTTAAATGACTTTAAAATGGCGTTGGTCAAATTCTCTCCATAGGCGGTCAGTGGCCACAAGTCAGGATCAATATATATATCCCACTTCCAGGTTCAGAGATTAGATTGATTCTGCATACTGGTTGCTAGGGAGTGGGCAGTTGCCCTCACGACCTGCTTGTGGACTTGGAGAAGACCATCGGTTGACTACTGTGGAAGACATTCTCCTGGAGTAGATAGACTTCATATGAGCTACCTCAGAGTAATCTCACATTCCACAGACGCTTCCACAAACAGAATGGGTGGATCCCTGTGCCCACTTCTTACAGCAGTTGCTTCCCCCCCCCCCCAAAAAATAATAATCAGGGCCATCTTTAGCATATGCGCCACCGGGGCACAAAGATCCACCCAGCACCCCCAAATTTAGTTTTGCCACCCCAAAATTAACTTTTATTGAGCTTTTTGGAAGGAGCCAAAGTTGTTGACCTTTTTTAGGGGGGGGGGACTCAAAGTTGTTAAGCTTTTTTGGGGGGGGATCGCTCACCTGTAACAACAACAAAATGCTTTTGTTACCTGACTCGTCAGGAATATTGGACTCTACGGAGTAACAGAGCAGGGGGAGGGGACTTTGGTTCCATTGCTTTTCACTGCCGCCAATTGAGAGGGACCGGTATACAGTAGGTATACATTTGGCGCCCCCCAGAATTCGGCGCCTGGGTGCCCTGCACCCTTTACACCCCTGAGTAAAGACGGCCCTGTAAATAATGATGGCTATTATAACGATATTAGTCCTGCAATGCAGTAACTTCACTTTCTGAATTGCATCCTAAAAAACCAAGCTCAAGCAATGTTACCGTAGAGAATAATACTGCTTCAAGTCTTCCCATGTGTACACTTACCAGCATCAGTCATGGTCAAGAGAGAGGTACCCCTAGACATGGAGTAATGCCAATGTTTGTAGCTTTAAAAAGAAAAAAAGAAAAACTTTAAAGGAAAAGAGCTAAAAGGAAAATCCAAAAGGAACCAAACTAAAAAGGGAAAGCTGAAAGGAATCAGAAAAGTTAAGGCAGTGCATAATCCTGAGAGTCTGAGAGGAAGTATACTGACAACTGAGTTGGAGGGGGAATAGAATGAAGTGGCGGGAAAGAAAGGAGGCAAAAAACATATGTAGAAAGAATATTTGCATAGGTCTTTCCTTGGTCCACACTGAAAAATGTCCCCAGGGACAGAACAGAGAGTTCTCCATAGACATTGACAGACATATCCAAGATTTTAATGTAACTGTGGACTTTTTTCCCCTCAGGGTAGGGGGAAGCCAAAATGGAAGACGGAGGAGACAGTCAACTAAAAATATGCCAGTGAGACTTTAAAGCAGTCTTTCTCAACCTTGAGTCCCCAGATGTCCCCTAGCTAGCAAGACCCAGTGGTCAGGAATGATGGCCAACAACATCTGGGGACCCAAGGTTGAGAAAGGCTACCTTAGAGTGTTAAATGGTATGAGATGCTGACTGACTGACTGACTGACTGACTGGAGGAGTAGAGGAAAGCCTGGGGCGGATACAATGGAGCAGGATCTTACCTGTGCTATTAGAAAAAGAAAAAGCTGACCATGCTGTGTCAGCCAGGGGTGTATCCCTTCCAAGGACGTTCTTCGTAATATGTCAAAAGCCACACCATACACTACATCCTGACCAAAAAAGGAGAAAACATCACGGATACATGTGTGTGATTTGGACACTGTGGGCAAGGATGTAACCATGGCAAAGGTGCATCTCTTGCCCCATAATGTGTGGAACATCTCTGGGTCTGGCCATTCGTCATCTGCTAGGCATTTAATTACGGGACGTGTAAGTTACACCTGTCAGCTCAGTTTGATTACCTGCCTTTATGTACTTGGAGCAGGGAACTGGAGTAGGCGGGGGAACAAGATCAAGGAGACTGGTAAACAAGGTGTTTGAATAATGCTGGACTCTGGAGAGCTATTTAGGGATTTCCAAGGGATTACTGCAGCCATTTGAAGTTAAAATTTGATACTGGTTAAAAATCCGGACGCTTGAGTAGTTTTTGAAATTAATTAACTAGAAGAATTGCGGCATTCTTTATAGCACTCAGGGTGGGCTGCAATAATGTAAATAATAATATCAGGTTGTACTGGAGCAGCTCTGTTGGTTAGAGCGTGGTGCTGGTAACGCCAAGGTTGCAGGTTCGAGCCCTGTGTGGGACAGCTGCATATTCTTGCATTGCAGAGAGTTGGACTAGATGATCCTCAGGGTCCGTTCCAACTCTAGGATTCTGTGATGAAATGCTGGGAGGAAAATAAAACAACACTACAGTTAAACAACGGAAGAGCAATAACTTTGTCATCTGCTGTACCTGTCTGCCTAGAAACAGGATGGGGTGGGTGGGTGGTATCCATCCCTTGAAAAGATCTTAACAGGGCATGTTAAATGTCTGCAGGAATACACTCCTAAGGGAGTCCCGCTATCTTGGCAGGGGCACAGAGTAAGCCCTCTGCTGTGTCCAGTTGTGCAGGGGTGGGGAATCTTTGACCGAAGGACCCCTCCAGGACTTTGAAACTGGCCATTGGGACTCTCTAGGCCTTGCCTCCTCCCAGACCACGCTCCTCATAAACCCTCAAGTGTTTTTGCCTGGCTGGAATGTGTCCTTGAACTGCGAAGCGTATCTAGAAGTTCCTGACTTTTGCATGGGCGGAATGTAGCTTTCCGTCCAAGGGTGAGTCACATCCTTTGCTCTGCCCCTGTTTACTTTTCACCCAGCCTACTTTTGCTTCTGGCCCTGCCTGCCACACTGGCAGGTTCCCCACCTGCCGCTCCAACTCCCCCAGAAGGTTTTCATGGGGGATTGTGGCCCTCTGACCTAAAAATGTCACTCTCCTCCCTGCAGTTGTTCTTCAAAAACAAAAAAACCTAGTCTGCTCAACAGCTCTTATGGAGTAAACAGGCTTATATGGCAGAATGATCATATATAAGTAGTGTTTTACCTTCACAGCACCAGGTTAGGCTCATATAGACAGACTGTATGTAAGGAGCCATCGTTCAATGGGTAGAGGACCATGCTTTGCGTGCTGAAAATGGCTGGAGTGGGATGGGGGAATCAGGTAATAAGTGATGGGAAGGAATCACTAGCACACACATCCCCAAACTTGGCCTTCCAGATGTTTTGGGACTACAGTTCCCATCATCCCTGACTACTGGTCCTGTTAGAAGAAGAGGAGGAGTTTGGATTTGATATCCTGCTTTATCACTACCTGAAGGAGTTTCAAAGCGGCTAACATTCTCCTTTCCCTTCCTCCCCCACAACAAACACTCTGTGAGGTGAGTGGGGCTGAGAGACTTCAGAGAAGTGTGACTAGCCCAAGGTCACCCAGCAGCTGCATGTGGAGGAGCGGAGACGTGAACCCAGTTCCCCAGATTACGAGTCTACCGCTCTTAACCACTACACCACACTGGCTAGGGATGATGGTAGTTGTAGTCCCAAAACATCTGGAGGGCCGAGTTTGGGGGTGCCTTCACTAGCAGATGTTCTCCAGGGTCTCGGAGTCTGTAATACTAGGCTACATGGATAAAGAGCCTGACCTGAAATAGGGACCTCTCTAATTTCTGTGGTAATCTTGTGAGCTTTGTATCTGAATTGGCTGAGTATGAGTTGTATCCTTTTCAAGGCACCCTTGAATGCACCTCATGGAGAACTTCCTGCTTCATTGGTGCCCTTTGGAACATGGATGCTCTGGACAGCTGCTTTGGGTGCTTGTACCTAATTTCTAGTTCTGGTTACTTAACACCCGACTTGGGTTGGCTTTACTGCTGAGAGTCAAGCCCTTTAAAAAAGAAAGAACCGTTTATTATGACTTTACATATCAAAGAAAAACAAACAAAGAAACAAAACTCAGAGCTTATATACACCTACTTGGTTACAGCAAATGTAAGAGAAAAACATGTAGCTGACAGAAAATGTTTCACAAATGTACAGGCCACAACACATACAAAAATAGACACTAACTGAAACAATTGGGGAACCCTCATAGAAGTACTCAACCAGCCAAACGTAAAAAGAAGAAAATTAACTTAGTCCTCCTATAATATCTCTGTGTAAAGCCCCACATGAGTTGATGAAGGAAGTCCTAATCATGCCCTTTCCCCAAAACATAATAAATTAAACTAACCATTGTACACGAACACACACAAACATTTTCCCCTCTCCTTGGATTTCCCCCCTCAGCTGGCAAGTAAGTTTTTCCATAAGGGATTCCCATGTAGGGGATTCCCTGGTCTTGAATGGGGTAACTGTGCCCCTGAAGGACCAGGTGCACAGCCTGGGAGTCATTTTGGACTCACAGCTGTCCATGGAGGCGCAGGTTAACTCTTTGTCCAGGGCAGCTGTCTACCAGCTCCACCTGGTACGCAGGCTAAGACCCTACCTGCCTGCAGACTGTCTCGCCAGAGTGGTGCATGCTCTAGTTATCTCCCGCTTGGACTACTGCAACGCGCTCTACGTGGGGCAACCTTTGAAGGTGACCCGGAAACAGCAATTAATCCAGAATGTGGCAGCTAGACTGGTGACTGGCAGTGGCCGCCGGGACCACATAACACCGGTTCTGAGAGATCTGCATTGGCTCCCAGTACATTTCCGAGCACGATTCAAAGTGTTGGTGCTGATCTTTAAAGCCCTAAACGGCCTCGGTCCTGAATACCTGAAGGAGCGTCTCCACCCTCATCGTTCAGCCCGGACACTGAGATCCAGCGCCGAGGGCCTTCTGGCGGTTCCCTCATTGCGAGAAGTGAGACTACAGGGAACCAGACAGAGGGCCTTCTCGGTAGTGGCACCCGCCCTGTGGAACGCCCTCCCATCAGATGTCAAAGTGATAAACAATTACCTGACATTCAGAAGACATCTTAAGGCAGCCCTGTTCAAGGAAGTTTTTAATATGTAACGCTGTACTGTTTTTAACACTTGATTGGGAGCCGCCCAGAGTGGCTGGGGAAACTCAGCCAGATGGGCGGGGTATAAATAATAAATTATTATTATTATTATTATAAGGGTCAGGGTCAAGCCTTTCTGATGTAGTTGCTGCACCCGCAGCCTCAGTTTGATTGGAACATGGCATAGACCTGCTAGTTTCCTTGAGGAAGCTTCTGTTGTGCTGTAACATAATAGCCATTCATGCACACGGACAGGTGGAACATTTGGCATCAATAATGGATTGAGCTAAACCAGGCATGTCCAAAGTCTGTTTCGTGGCCCTAATCCTGCCCCCACGGCCCTTCACTTCATCAAATCTGGCCCTCTTTGAAAAAGTTTGGACACCACTGAGCTAAACCATTTCTTCCTTTAGGCAAAGTGGGTAGGGGCACATTCGTGACTGGCTTGCACAACTGGATAAGTGGTTTAGGCACATTTTTAGAGCGGGGACGGAGAATGGTTTTCAGCCAGAAGGCCACATTTCCTTCTTGGCAACCTTTCAAGGACCACATGTCAGTGAATGCCAGAGGCAAAAATGTGCCGAGAAACCAATGTAAATGTTACCTTTATACGGTAGACTAGTTTCTACGCACATTCTCACATCCCTCTCTGTCCAGGAAAGCAAGAAATCATTAGTGTTTTGGTACACATTCCAGTCACACAGGGTGTGAAACAGAGCAGGGGGGATTTGTGGCCTGAGGAGACTTCTGAGGGTCCCATTTAACCTCCAGCTCTGCAGTTCCCTGCCACTGCTTCAGAGGGTTGCAGATTTCAGATTTTTCTAGCTTATGTTGCAAGAAAGATGTTTCTAATAAGTGTTTGTTGCTTATTTAGGCTGTGGTCCTATGCTTGGGAGTGTGTTGTTGAACACAGTACCCATTTACTTGAGAGTAAGCCACCACTGAATTCAGTGGAGTTTTCTGCAGCATTAGTATGGATTGACCTATAAGAATCACCAAATCTCCAATTTTGTTATCAAGCGGTGAGCATGTTACTCAAGAGACTGTATGGTTCTTCTTGGCTTTTATTTTGGAAACTTGGGGACCGTTTTACCAATTTTGCTTTAAAAGAATTAATTCTTGCGCAGAAATCACTGGGAGCTTTCAAAGGCGATGTGACAGGCGAATGTAAAAAATGTAACTGCTGTTCACGTGTGTATATTTAGGCTCCTAATGGAGTATACAGCAAGAAGCCCTCATTCCTTTCTTTGGTAACACCATGATAAATGTAGGCCCCTCCCTTCATAAAAGATTTTTGACTTCATGGGGTGTTTGATATGCCAAACAATAAGTAGTTAGCAATACTTGTGCAGTCAACCAACATCTCAACCTGCTTGGCATATCTCGTAGAAGATGTGTGAGCTACACCAAAGGCCCTTGTAATAACTCCTGTAACTTAGAAGGTGCGTGGATGACTCAAGCCTGCTTCACAAGATGGCCCTGATGACCAATGGAAAATTACAATGGGAACTATTGGATTCTGGCTTCTTTCGAAAGTTGGTGGTTCCTGTTTTTGTGAATTGCATTAGCAGACTTCCTTGTTTAGAGTACTGGAGGAAATCATCACTGGTTTGGGAAGAACCTTCTTTGAAAATCGAAACCTTGCAACTTATGTTGCAGTCCAGTCTGTTCATTTGCTAGGTGAACCTTCAAATTTCAGATACTTCTGCAAGATAAATTCTTGGCCTTCTCAGTTCACTGCTATCTAACGTTGCCTTCACTTCTCCCACATTATAGCAGAGACTTAGGTGGCTCAAACTTTACAGGTGGTACATGACACCAGTCAAGCTTGCAAAAATTTATAATTTACCTGACAATAAATGTTGGAAATGTAATGAGACTGAAGGTACATTCTTTCACCTTTGGTGGACATGCCCAAGGATTAAGACATTCTGGGAGATGATTTATAATGAAATGAAAAAGGTACTTAAATATACTTTCCTGAAGAAACCAGAGGCCTTTCTCCTGGGCATGGTCAGCCAATTGGTGCCAAAGAAGGACAGAACTTTTTTTATGTATGCAACAACAGCAGCAAGAATACTTATTGCGAAGTATTGGAAGACACAAGATTTACCCACCCGGGAAGAATGGCAGATGAAGTTGATGGACTATATGGAACTGGCGGAAATGACTGGCAGAATCCGAGACCAGGGAGAAGAGTCGGTGGAAGAAGACTGGAAAAAATTTAAAGATTATTTACAAAAATACTGTAAAATTAATGAATGCTAGAAAAATGTTGGAATAAAGTTATATGGCTTTAGCAGAAAGGTTATAAGGAATTAAGTATAAATAGATTTTTTATGTATTAAAGGGAAAAAAATAAGGTTAAAATAAGTTAAGATAAAATACAGGACAGAAAACTGAGGAAGATGGAAAGGATTTGCTGAAACAATTAATTGAAGTGGAATACAAAAAGGGAGGTGTGAGGAAGTCATGGAAATAAGTGAATGAAAGATAAGATACTGAAATTATGGATGTGTTTTAAATTGTGTTTGTTGTATTTTGTTAATTTAATGTTTTTAGTGTCAGTGTTATGTAGTGTTTTTGTGTTTGTATTGTATTGTATTGTTTTGTTGAATTATTTTTTTTTCTTTTATACTCCTTAAACTGTTAATAAATATTATTTAAAAAAAACAAACAAACGTACTGTGGTTTACGGAAACACAGGAAAGGCAGGAGCTTCCTGCATATAAAACATGACCTTGCAAGCTGACCTAACTGAACCTAATCTTCCACTTCAAAATGTCATCCAGAACAGGAAAAACAGCTGTATCCCCAAGGTTTTCAAACTTGCTTTGATCAAATTCAGACAAGAAGGGCTTGGTGACAGTAAAAAGCTGTCTTCCTATTAACAATATTGGATGCACTCTTCCCAGCAAATGACGTCTCTTAGGTCAAGTCTTCATCTCGCTGCCTCCTGTGTCAGCAATATAGAGAATGCTGAAGATAACACGTTGGCAGCTCAGCCTGCAGTTACGCTTCTGTGGTGTGAGATTTCTCAAGCTGTTTGAACAGCCGAGGTTCACAATTAATTTCCTGTGCGACTTAATTGTTGTGAATTTAAAGCACTTCTTTTCACTTGCTCATGGGTGTCGAAACAATGCACCTAACAAATCAACAACATATTATTCATCCTTCTGGGTCATTACACAACGGCCTGATCTGACCTCCTAGTAGAATATTTCCAAGAATGTTATAGGAATGATACCTGCCCATGAGAAAAAACTCCCTACCCCTCTCCCTCGGCTATTTGTAGACACTGGTGACTTGAAAGAACTCATCCCAGTTGGCAAAAAGTCTGTTTTGGTTGGAGTAACAATCTTTTCCTGGTTGTTTTGGGACAAGTAGATGGCAGTTCATAATGGAAGCTCCATGGAAGCAAAACTTGTATAAAAGGAAAATGGGCATGAAGGCTATTTTCCTTCCATCCACCGCTCCTCCATGTGCCCCCCCCATTCTTCCTCTCTTTTTTAAAACACACACACCAAAACTTTCACTTAAAGTTTTCAACATGAGCTATGCAACCCAATCCTTGGCTTGATAATTTTATTCTATTTATTTATTTCATAAAATTTATATACCAATTGATTGTTAAACAACAACATCAGAGCAGGACAAAACGATGACATTATCAGTAAATTTTAAAAAAAACAGTTAAAAGCTGCTATTTAAAACACTTTAAAAACAAGCAAACTCCACATTAAGCTAAAATCCACATTAAAGCACCTGTTATCATTCTATGTATCTGGATAGGCTTTGCAGGCACCACAAAGAAGTGCTGTGAAGGCGCCTGCCTGCTGTCAAAAGGCAGGGAGTTCCAGAGGTCAATTTTGTACAGATGTGGAGTGAGTATTACATGCCACTGTTCTGCAGTGTGGAGCAGTCGAGTGGGTATATATGGGGTGATGTGATCTTGCAGGGAAACTGGTCCCAAAATATTAAGGTCCCAAATTATATTAAAGGTAAGACCTTGAACTTAGTAGTAAGTTTCAGCGAGCTCCATGGGACTAATTGCAATGTGCATGGATTTCAGCTTTATATCTTTCTCTTTTTTGCTTTTTAGGAAATCCCAGTAATCCTTTTTTTCTCTCTCACTTTCCTTCCAGTTGGTGAGCCTGCTGCTGATTGGAATCGCAGCATGGGGCATTGGTTTTGGCCTCATCTCCAGCTTTCGGGTGGTTGGAGTAGTCATTGCTGTGGGGATATTTCTCTTCCTGATTGCTCTGGTGGGGTTGATCGGCGCCATCAAACACCACCAGGTGTTGCTCTTCTTCGTATCCTTCGACCTGGGCAGTTTTTCTAACACACAACCCATTTTCCACGGAGCTATTTGTAACCCTATTTCATGAATGTTAGAATGATGTTGGATAGAAATTGAGTGGTTTCCAGCTGTAATGCTTTAAGAATATGGAAGAAGGGTTAATTAGGTTTTTTTTTTAAAAAATAACTAAAATGGTGTTGGATTGGAAATAAGTGGTATTGGCAACAAAGTTAATAAGAATATGCCAAAATGGATTGATAATGTATGAAAATACTGAGTTATAAAATGTTAAGTTATAGAGATAAGATAAATGAAAGAGGGTAAGGATTTGCTGATTTGATTATTTAAATGGGAATACAAGAAGGGGAGGTGTGAGGAAGTCAAAGAAACAAGCAAACGCGTTTTATGTTATGAAAAACAATTGTTCTTAATTTTTCTTGTTGTTTCTGTATGTTTTATTTATCTTCTTATTTTTTATTTTTTCTCTTTTGTTATTATGTATTTTTGTATGTTTGTTTTTGTGAATCTTAATAAATATTTATTTAAAAAAAATATATTTGTAACCCTATTTCCCCCCTTCATCTGCCTCGACAACTCCTTGCATTGCAGCTCAGTCTAAATGCGCAGTCACCTAAAGCACAAGGAACATTGATCACATGGTTGGCCCTTGACCCAGTTATGACATTTTTATTTTTTCCCCAAAAAAAGCTGTTTCGTAAAGCAAACAGTTCTCCATCTACAAATGGGTCACAAGACGGTGGTGGTACAACTGGTTTCCTTGAAATAGTTACAGATCACCGATAAGGAATGCCAGCTTGTTTTCTGGGCTTTCTGAAGCAATTATATACCTTATGCTTCCTGCAGCAATCCTGTTTTCTTTTAGAAGGCAGCGCTGCTTATGTCATGCACAATATTGTAGGGTGCATACTTAGAAGCCCAGTGAGAGAAGAATTCTTGTACATGGGAGACCTGCTTGCCCTTTCCCAGCTGCCTAAAAGCCCTGCTTGAATTACTTACCTAGCTGCTTCCCAGCTGGAATAGATTTATCATGTACATATACTGGCTATGGCATGATCTGTCCACTGTTAGACTTTTCAACCATGCATTTCCTCCCTACAGAAAGTGGATTTAGACTTGCAAGTGTCCAGTGTATGCCTAAAATTAACATTTAAAGCCGCCTCTGAGATAGTTTCAGAGTTAGTGACAAGGGACAGGGACTTTTTGGTTGTGACCTTCTACTTAGGGAATAATTTTTCCAGTGAAACCCACCTGGTGCCAACATTCCTATCTTTTCAGCACCAAATTAAGACACTCCTCTGCTTAGATGTGATGGGCTGTTCATTATTAACTACCAGCTTCTAATGGACTTTGGTTATTAATTATGTATTGTGCTGATATTGATTGTGCCAACCTTTATGGGGCAAAGTGAGTTTGTAGTTTGTGTCTGCATAATATGAATTAATTGTTTTTGTTTTTATTGCCTTGCTCTAAATTTTGGATGTTTTATACTTTTGTAAGTTGCGATGTCTGGGGTTTTTTTTAAATCACATGAGAAATATGATGATAAATGTTAATATTAATTATATATTTTTTAATTAATAACTCGCATCAGCCCCAGCCAGTATGACCAATGGTCAGGGATGATGAGCATGGTTATCCAGCAACATCTGGCAAGCTACAAATTCTCCACCCCAATGTAGGAAAAATGATTATTTATTTTTTAATTGTAAAAATATTTATATTCCACTATTGCATTAATAAAAAGGAAAGTGGTTTACAACAATAATACATAAAACCATGCAAATGAAATAAGAAATTAAAAAATCAGCTAGCTGTTATGGAAAGATATGTTCTTAATTGCCTGCATAGGCCTGGTGGAATAGAAGAGTTTTCAGCAAATGTTTAAAAGTTGAAACAGAAGGCACCTGATGAATCTCTGTTAGCACAGTATTCCCCAATATCAGGTCTAGGACATGAAGGACTCTATTTCTTTGTCATCGTGAAATGAGCGTCCACCAATTTGGGTAACAGCCAGTGATCCTCCTTCAGATGATTCTGTAGTTGGGAAGAAAAGTGGTTACTCACTAAAATACTTCAGGTTACAATCCCAGATTCACTTACTTGGAAGTAAGTCCCATTGAACTTGCACTCAGTGGGGCTTACTTCTGAGTAGACATGCATAGAATAGCTCATCTGACTGCTGCCAGCATTTTGAGAGAATGGTGTCAGTAGAGAGTTTCCCCCATACACCATCCCACCCTTTCTTTGATAAGAAACAAAAGACCTTTTTCTGCTTAAAAATGATTGATGGGTAATAAACCCCACCCTCCATTGCATTTGTGTCATGTGGGGGCTTAGCAAAGGCACTTCCAGTAATGAGGCTTAGGAATGCCACTTGTCAGTAGAGGTAATATGAAGAAATGATTGAACCAAGATTGATTAAAGAGCAACTTGATCCAAGGCAGGCAGACTGGCAGGCTGGTCAATCAACCAAAACAGAGAATAGTCTAGAGTAGTTTGTTTCTGATTCTCACCCTTAATGGCACCAGAAAAAATCCTCTTGTCTGTGCTCATTACCTTACTTTGCCTCTTGATTGGACTCCATCTCTTCCAAGCCAAGAGAGCCTAGTTTCTTGGCTAAAGAACCCCATTTTGTGCATACAGTTAACTTTGCGTTTTCATGAATGATACACATGATTTTGTTGACCTTAACTACGTAACTTCAGTATATGATTATTCTCTTGCTAGTGTTTATTATACAGTTTTCGGTCTCCTGTGCTTGTTTAACATTGAACAAGGAACAGCAGGTAAGAGATGGCTTGTGACTTCTTTGCCTAAAACCGCTCATAGCCGTGGCTAAATCTGTGTGCTGCTTTTCCGTAGAGAAGCACCGAGAGTGTCTTGCAACAGGGCAAGAGCAGGAATATGTGTCATTGCTAGAAATAATCTTGTAACTATTCAATTCAAAACATACAGAACAATCAAAATATTTTCCTCTAGTAGCATTTAAAATTTGTTACAGAGTAGGCAAGTGCAGTCATTGAAACTCATTGTCCACCGATAAGATCAAGCTTCAATTATATAAGCCCGAGATACTGGGGAGTGGGTGGCGCTGTGGTCTAAACCACTGAGCCTCTTGGGCTTGCCGATTAGAAGGTCGGCGGTTTGAATCCCTGCGACAGGTTGAGCTCAGTGCAAGTAGATAAATAGGTACTGCTGTGGCAGGAAGATAAACAGCTTTTCCATGTGCTCTGGCTTCTGTCACGGTGTTCCGTTGTGCCAGAAGTGGCTTAGTCATGCTGGCCACATGACCTGGAAAGCTGTCTGTGGACAAATGCCGGCTTCCTCGGCCTGAAAGTGAGATGAGTGCCGCAACCCCTAGTCACCTTTGACTGAACTTAACCATCCAGGGGTCCTTTACCAATGCCCTTTATACTATACAGTGGTACCTCGGGTTACATACGCTTCAGGTTACATACGCTTCAAGTTACAGACTCCGCTAACCCAGAAATATTACCTTTGGTTAAGAACTTTGCTTCAGGATGAGAACAGAAATCATGCAGCGGTGGTGCAGCAGCAGCAGGAGGAGGCCCCATTAGCTAAAGTGGTGCTTCAGGTTAAGAACAGTTTCAGGTTAAGAACAGACCTCTGGAACGAATTAAGTACTTAACCCAAGGTACCACCGTACTATAGTTTAGTATAGTATAAATAGGTAAAGGACCCCAACAGTTAAGTCCAGTCATGAACGACTCTGGGGTTGTGGCGTTCATCTTGCTTTACTGGCCGAGGGAGCCGGTGTTTGTCCGCAGACAGTTTTTCTGGGTCATGTGGCTAGCATGACTATGCTGCTTCTGGCAAAACCAGAGCAGCACACAGAAACGCCGTTTACTTTGCTGCCACAGTGGTATTCATCTACTTGCACTTTGACATGCTTTCGAATTGCGAGGTTGGCAGGAGCTGAGATCGAGCAACGGGAGCTCACTCCGTCGCGGGGATTTGAACCGCCAACCTACTGATCAGCAAGCCCAGGGCTCAGTGGTTTAGACCACAGCACCACCCATGCCCCTTTAGTATAGTATAGTACAGTATTATAGTCAGATTAACCAACAGTATAACCAGTTACCAGCCCCATGCAAGGGCCAAGACAGGAGCTAGTAGTTGGGTTTCTTACAGCTGTTATGGGATGATGGTTGGTCAGCTAACTACTTTGCTCTCTTGCTCTGTATGTCTTTCCTTCCTCCTGTGCTTGTGTTGTGGATATCAAGAGGCCAGCCTTAAAGCTTGCCCATTAACCCTCCTCCATTTTCCCGAGAGGGGCCATCTGCATCTGTCACTGAAGAAAAGAATGGTCCCCTTTCTCAGCAGACAGATACACAGCATTATAGAGCTCCACAGCCACTGTCTCTCACACACATATGAACCGTCACAGCTGACACTTATTCCTCCACCCATTACCACTGACAGCTGAATGCTCTGCATGCCACTTGGAAGCTACAGAGGGTCCAGGAATTTTCAAAAGCTGCCACACACTTAGGTATGGCCCAAGCCTCACACCCATCATACCAGCCATCAAGTTAACCAATCTGACTCTTCTGTGTCAATCTGACCCTCCTTCCAGAGGAAGGATCTGATTTTTGTCTTCCCTGTACGTCTCAATTTTGGGTTCCTCCACTTGCAAATTAACTGCCCCAAACAGAGATTGGGATGTGTACAACTTGGGAGAACTAAATATCTTCTGTGAAGGCATGAAACTCTGTTAACCTAATATATTTAAGGGTTTTTGCATAGAGAGCTGGAAGTGGCTTCTGCACATAGCGCTGATTATTCTTCTGGTTTTTGCCGCAATGACTCAGGAAAGTGATTTTGCATTGTCATAGAAAGCTCATTGAAAAGACCAGCATGAGTGTGCTGTAGGCCAGGAAAGTAGTAATGCAAAGAATTGCCAGATAATCGTCCGAAAAGAAAATAGCCCATTTGCTAGCACATGGCAGAAGTCTAAAGGTTGTTCAACAAAGGAATCCCAGTGCAACAGTTGCACTAGTGGAAGCTTGTTGCACAACAGCTCTTTTGTGCAATCTGTTGTGTGACAACCTTTGGTAGTGTGCTTGCAATTTGCTTTGCACAACAGTGTTCCACCAGTGCAACTTGTACACCATGAAGGGACTTTAACTTAGCACTACGTTGCATACAACGTAGGTCCTAGATGGTCAAAGGCATATAAAGATATGAGTGAAGGAAGATAAATAGCTGTGTCCTTCATAAAGCTACAGGGAAACATGAATTTCTTCTGTGTGGTTAGTTCACATAAAATGTCCGATCTGGAACAATGGTGATAGTACCAACACATCTCACTATACAACCATGCTGGGGAATAAGAACTGTCATGTCAAATGGTTGACAAAGAAAGGGTACCCACCTGCTAAATAACTTCTTTATGTATTCTAGAGCAAGCTTCTAGAAGTTGGGTGGAACAACACAAACAACGCCAAGCAGGATATCGAGAGGAATCTAAACTGTTGCGGATTCAATAATGTCAGTGAAGCGGACACATGCTTGGCCGTGAGTAAACAACTCTGTTCCACTTTCCACTCCAAAGCCTGTTTTTAGAAGTACTGGGCAGCTAACTCTTATCAAGTATCCACAGTTGCCTGTCTTTGAAAGAAATAATTTGTTTACCTTGCATGTGAGGTACCTGCATTTTATTGGAGTTTAATCACACCTAGAGGGTTTTTATAACTTTCATAACCTTTGGACACTAGTTGTGAATTTTGGCCATTAAATTAACAGCACCACACGGCATTTTTTTTGAGGGGAAGGACATAAATTAGAAGTATTCTTTGTATACGGAAAACGATCTTGATGTGTAGGGATATATGACATCTTAAGTGTATTTAATCTTTGCTTCATTACAGAGCTGTGTTAAGCTACAGTCATGTCACCCATGTGCACCAATAATCAAAGAATATTCTGGGATGGTGTTAAGATTTGTAGGAGGCATTGGACTCTTCTTTAGTTTCACGGAGGTAAGAAAAACACGGCTTTTGCTTTGTAAAAAGCAACAAGGTTTTTGGGGAGAAGCCTTCAGTGCTAAATGTCTGACGTAAAATAATTGCAAGCTCTCCTCTTGAATCATAGGGCGCACCTAGTTTTTAGGGGGGGGGGAATCAAGAAAAAAATCTTATTTCCCCCCCCCCCAGCCCCAAAGAGCAGCGTACAGGCTAAAGCAGCCATAGCCCCGTGCAGCTTCTCCCTGCCGGAGGGGTTGCGCGCTGCTATGTCACAAGCCAAGGCAGCCAGCAGGATGGATCCCGCTGGCTGTTTCGGCTTCCTCTTTAGCCCCACGCAACCTCTCCCTGCTGGGAAAGGCTGCGCGGGGCTAAAGAAACCATAGCGCCGTTCAGCCTCTCCCTGCCGGAGGAGCTGCGCAGGGCTATTCCTGAAGCCTGAAGAGTGAGAGGGGTTGGTGTGCACCGACGCCTCTCGCTCTCCAGGCTTCAGCGAAAGCAACGCGAAGCCTTTGGAGCTTTTGGGAGGCTTAGCATTGGTATCGCTGAAGCCAAGGAGCCTGCATTCGCTCCATAGGACGCACACACATTTCCCCTCAATTTTTGGAGGGGGAAAAGTGTGTCCTATAGAGCAAAAAGTACGGTAGTTGATCATTCAACTGATCATTGGTTTCTCAAGTAAGTTACCACTTGGGAAATAATAAGGGTATGCATTTTTTTAAAAATCTGAACTGTTTCTGAGGCATTGTTCATTCACTGCTTCCATCTGCAATTTGACTCCTGAACCATTCTGTGGAAACAAAATACAAACCACCACAACAAAACAAAGTAGGTCCATCAAGCTTGACATCTACCATTATCTGCTCTATGTGAATACTTATACCGTAGATGTGCATAGAGCTCTTTCATGCAAGAGGAGTGTGGCCCAGTCAAATGGAGCTCCCTTCACACACCAGCCAAGTATGCAGACAGGCCAACCTCAGGGATTTGCCTCCCTTGCTCACTGTTTCAACACAACCAGATGGCAGTCTGGCCCCCACCTGGCCTCCCGGGACAGCTATGTTTACTATGTTTTGGCTACTTAGGTAAAATGTGGTGGTGGTAGGATATGGAACTTGAGAACTTTATGATCCCCAACAAATGTTTTATTTCCTCTCTTCTCTTCTTTTCTCTCCCTCCCCTCCCTTTCTTCAGATCTTGGGTGTGTGGCTCACCTACAGATACAGGAACCAGAAGGATCCTCGGGCAAATCCTAGTGCATTTCTTTGACCTGGAAACTTTCTCGGGGGACTGAATATTTCTTTTCCTGTGTTTTTAACCATGAATTCTCTACCAATTGGCTGCTTTCCACATCAGCCTCGGCCTTGTGCACTTGAGATAAGATGGCCTGCCTACAGCTGCTTCTCATCTTGGTTTTTCTTGTATTGCCCTTGGATTAGCTGGCTTGGAATGTCACCTGTGCCCCTAATCAGAATCTGGATACTTTAGGAATGTGGGGGGAGTTTTGTAGGAGCTCTTCTAATGTTACACTGTCCAACCCTGCATTCTGGTCTTTGACAATTGCTTGCTATTGCCTTCGGTGGGCAAAGAGGAGAAAAGAGATTTCTGATCTGATTTGTCTGCCAGAAATTCTTTCTGAAAGATCAGTTTTGAATGCCCAAAGCTGTGTTATGAAACCTGATGTAAATTATGATGCTGTTGTTTCCAACTTTGGTATTATGGGGTGTTTAAAAAACCCCACAACCACCACCCAATAACATAGACGTCATGGGATGTAGAAAATCATCTCCCACCCTGTGTTCTGCTTCTCCCCTTGTTTCCATAGGCAATGTGAAAACCTGTGTACATTAGTTAGTGTTGTCCGTCTATTTCAGAATTGCCATGGAAACGTAGTGATTCCATTCCAGAGCCCTGTTTTGTCATTTCACTGCATTAATGGATTGTATGTGAGCGTCTTAATTCACTGCAACTCTGTATACATACACATGAACACACTGGATTGCAATGGCTCCTTGCCATTCAGAATGGTTAAAATTCATATTAGATTCTGCATTGGCTTTAGAGTGTGGCACAAGGGTAGCCAATGTAGTGCACTTCAGATGTACTGGATTACATCTCTCACCCGTGACCAATGGCCCTGCCAACTGGGCTGGTAGAAAGTGGAATCTGACAACATCCGAAGGGCACCAGCTTGTTTACCCTTGATATAGAGTTTATCTTCAACATGCAACAAGTGATGATGAACAGGGATATGAAACTTCATTGTATTACCCAATAACTTGCATTTGAATGACCTGTGTGTAGTTTAAAGTGGCTAAAAGAGAGAAGAATGTTTAGTTAGCTTGTCACACTAAGAAAAACTAGTCTTGATGCCTAGAGTTCTCATATAAATTTAATCGGTGTAGTAAGTTAATTGTGATACTGCTGTTGGTCTTGAACTAATTATGCTCAGTCATTGCTATTTAAAATACTTTTTCCGCACTCGGTATTTAAAATATTTGATCGTAAATGTGAACTAGAACATTACAGTTATGTATCTTTGTAGCACATGGATAAAAAAATAAAACTTTTTTTGGAAGTATGTTAAAAAAAACAAAACAGGTAGAGTCAAGTGTCATGCACTGTAGTTGAGAGCTCCCAATGAAGGGCTGGACTGGAAAGCACTGTGCTTCCTCGTCAAAGCTGTCGTTCTAAAATGACATGCGTGGATCGCTTAAAAACACACACAAAAAAAAACACCTTGAAGTTAGGCATTGTGCTTTTTTTTAATAGTAAAAGATCTGAGTGAATTATTTCAGGGGTAGGGAGCCTTACAAAATCCCAGAACGAAAACGAGATGCAAGGAAATAACAAAATGCAAAGCAGGAGCAGCTGGGTAAACTCATTGCAAGGAACAGACTGTGGAAAGCCTCAATGGAAGCATGTACTTAAAACTCTGGCACAAGCTAGCATAAGATGCCATGATGGCCGCCAACGTGAACAGCTTTAAAAGGAGCTTAGGCAAATCGTCTGAGGGAGGGGGCATGCAGCTTGGGGGCTACTTCTGGACCCATTGCTGATGCTTGAGGCTCAGATGGCCTTGGTGGTGTGGAGTGCCTTCCATCAGCTTCAGCTGGTGGAACATCTGGACAGGGATAGCCTAACATCAGTTGTCTAGGTACTGGTAACCTCTAGGTTAGATTACTGCAGTACATTATACGTGGGGCTGCCTCTGAAGATGGTCCAGAAACTTCAGCGGGTGCAGAATTCAGTGGCCAGGTTGCTCACTTGGGGCAGGAAAGGTTGAGCATATTACGCCAATCCTGGCCCTACCACAGTGGCTGCCCATTAGTTTCCAGCCCCAATTCAAAGTGCTGGTTTAGACCTTTAAAGCCTTACATGGGCTCAGGACTACAATGCTCCAAGGACCAGCTCTGGATCCTGCCATCACCATCTGACACCCTTCTTCCTGTGCCCCCTACACAAGGAGGGTGGCAACATGTAAGCAGGAGACTCTTTCAGGTGGTTCGTAATTTAACGGAACCACCTGTGCCATCGGGGCCTGACAAGGCCCCCAAGATCTCCTGCAATGATTTTGCAAAGTTGCTCAGATTTGGAAAGAGGTGGACTCCACCGTGGGAGCAGGGCTGGGGCGGGAGAGTTCTAAAGTCCTGTCTAGTCAAGTTGCATGGGATCAATTCCAATCGGTTACCTCCGAGGATGTGGACAGGCTGCTTGGACAAGTGAAACCAACCACCTGTCTCCTTAATCCTTGCTCATCCTGGCTGATAAAAGCGAGCCGGGAAGGGCTGGGTGATGGGCTCTGCAGGGTGGTGAATGCTTCACTCTGTGAGGGAGTCTTCCCAGCCCCGCTGAAAGAGGCGGTCATTAAACTGCTTCTTAAAAAAACATCTTTGGACCAAGCCTCGGCCCAGTATACCTGAAGGAGTGTCTCCACCCCCATCGTTCAGCAGCCAAGGGCCTTCTGGCGGTTCCCTCACTGCGAGAAATGAGGTTACAGGGAACCAGGCAGAGGGCCTTCTTGGTAGTGGTGCCCACCCTGTGGAAGGCCCTCCCATCAGATGTCAGGGAAATAAACAACTATCTGACTTTTAGAAGACATCTGAAAGCAGCCTTGTTTAGGGAAGTTTTTAATGTTTGAAGTTTTATTCTGTTTTTAATGTTCTGTTGAAAGCTGCCCAGAGTGGCTGGGGAAACCCAGCCAGATGGGTGGGGTAGAAATAACAAAATATTATTATTATTATTATTATTATTATTATTATTATTATTATTATTATTAAATTTTCTGCAGTGGCTCCCATTTGTGGAATGCTCTCCCCAGGGAGAGGCCTGCCTGGCACCTTTGTTACTGTCAGCGCTGCCCAAGGTCCCAGCTCACACAAGACCAACGCTGCTCCTTGCCCAAGTTTAAAAGTCTTTATTGAAGTTCAGTCTCATTTCTAGACGCGCAGCGTGCAACGCTACATCTGTCCGTCAGACCGTAGAACTCCCATCTGAATCTCCTCCCCCCTGACACCAGCTTACGATTCTAGCCTTACTCCACCTTTTCCTCTGTTCCTTCTTTCTCTGGGTCCTTCTGCTAGTCGGAGTCTCAGCCCTCCGAGATTCTTCTGACGCTGATTCTCCCGACTCCTCCCCCCCCTCTTTCGGGCTTTAGGACCTGGCTCCCAATCCGGGTTTTCTGCTATCCCGCGCTCCTCCACATTTGAACTTGGCGCGCGCGCGCAGCCTCCCACTTTCCTTCTGACCGTTACACTTGTGTCACTGCTCCCCCTTTCGGGGAGGCTAGCTGGACCTGGTCTTCCCTCCGTCTCCCCACTCCCCGATGGAGGAGAAGCTGGTCCTGACTCACGTGACTCTTCCCCCCCACTGTGCTCTGGTGGGGGAACTGGCCCTACAGCTCCGCTACTCCCTTGGGACTCCCCTCTGGTTCCTTGTTTATGGATCGTCCCCTCTGGGATTCGCCTCGCCCTTACCATAGGCGCCCCCTCCTGGGAATCTTCAGATTCGCTGGAGAAGCTCATGGAATCTCTCGGTCCACTGTCATATTCCCCTACGCTCCCCTCTGATTCCTCTCCTCCGCTCTCTATTTGCTCTCTCCCCTGCTCTTCTGCTCCTGAGCCTCTGACATCCATCCCCCCCTCGAAGCCCCCCCTTCCCCCCTCCCCCTCTTCGGGTGTGGGTTCCAGGTGCTCCAGCGCTGGGGGTGTGAGTGCTGGCTTCCGTTCTCTCCCCCTGGTGTGCAACCAGCCAGCGGGATCAGGCCCCCCCACGATGGGTTCGTCGACGTCGACTTCCTCTGCTTCCATTTCTCTGCTGTCGTGCTCAAAACCAAGATCCTCCCCCCACACGTCCATGTCCTCCTCTCCACCCGGTCCCTCGGGTGAGGCTGTGTGCAAGGGCTCCCTCAGCAGTTCCCTGCTCCACCCCACTTCTGGTTGAGTGTCCCACCAATAGGAGCGGTCCGTGGCAAACCCCGAGAGCGACCCCTCCGGGGAGCTCTTCCCCGGCGTCGGCTCCTCATCTGAGGAGAAACCCTGGAACGTGCTGGCTGACAGTGTGGGTGTGAAAAGCCAGTCGTCGAAATACTCCTCCGGCATGGGTCTGTGTGGGAAGATCGAATGGAACTCGTCTTTGAGGTAGTGCTCCTCCACGGCGTAACACGGCACCCACTCGTTGGCGCTGGCCGGAGTACCCTCCCTGGCGAGGAGATATTCAACTCCCTCTTCCCCCCATCTGGAGTCCAAAATCTGTGTGACCTCGTTGAGTGGGGTCGCCCTCTGTGGTCCCTCCCCTGTTGGCGATGGGCTACGTGGAGCTGGTGCGGTCCCTGGCGCCTGAAACCTGTGGGGCGCCTTGTAAGGCGTGAGCACTGACCTGTGAAAGACTGGGTGCATTCTGGAGCCCTCCGGGAGTGTCAACCGGTAGGCCACTGGATTGATTTGTGCCGCGACCTGGTAAGGTCTCAGCTGCTTGTGTCCTAGCTTCCTCTTAGCTAGCGTTCTGGCCGGCACTGCCTGAGCTGCTAACCAGACCCAGTCCCCTACCTGTATGTCTTCCCCAACCCTCCTGTGCCTGTCTGCCTGCATCTTGTAGGCGTGTTTCGCGAGTTCCAAGTGCCTTCGGAGTTGCTCATGGACCTCCTGTAACTCTGCGGCTAAGTGCTCTGCCCCCCGTGGCTCCCCCTCTGCCTCGGTCTCCAACCCCGGGAAGGTTCTGGGGTGGCGCCCATTGTTGGCGAAGAACGGTGTCACCCCTGTAGACCCGTGCTTCGTGTTGTTGTAGGCAAACTCGGCTAGCGGTAGGTAGTCCACCCAGGTCGAGGGCTGTTGATTGGCGTAGCATCGCAGGTACTGCTGCATGATGGCGTTGACCCTCTCCGCTTGTCCGTTGGTCTGCGGGTGTCGTGCCGACGCTAAGTTGATCTTGACGTTCAGGATGCCCAGCAGCTTCTGCCAGAAGTTCGAGATGAATTGGCGGCCCCGGTCGGACAGGATGGACCGCGGCAGGCCGTGAGCTTTGAACACGTGGTCTATGAACAACTTGGCAGTCTGTTCCGCTGTGGCCACCTTCGCGCACGGAATGAAATGCGCCATCTTGGTGAAGAGGTCTACGACCACGAGTACCGCTGTTTTGCCGCGCGAACTGGGCAGATCTGTAACAAAGTCCAGGGCCACTTTCTCCCATGGTTCGAGCGGCGTCTGCAGCGGTTCCAGCAGACCTGCCGGCTTCCTGTGTACTGGCTTGGCCCTTTGGCAGGTGTCACACCTGGAAACGTAATCCGCAACTTCTCCCCGCACCTTGGGCCACCAAAAGTCCCTGGTTACTAATTCCGCCGTCTTGTCCTTGCCGAAGTGCCCAGCGCTGGGCGCGTCGTGCAGCTGCTGCAAAACTCTCGCGCGAAGGTCGTCTCCCGGTACGTAGAGAGCCCCTTTGTGGAGGAGTAGTCCGTCGCGTATCTGGAACTCGTCGTCCCTCGCTGTGCCGTTTCGCACCTCCTCCATCTTGGATTGCGCAAACGAATCCGCCTGTAGCGCGCGACGGACTGCGTCCAGGTCCACTGCGGCTGAAGCGCACGCCCACACCTCTGGTGCGAAAATGTGTTTGGCCTCTGCCGGTGCCGCTTCCTCGAGATACTGCGGCTTCCTGGATAGCGCATCCGCCATGACGTTGTTGTCTCCCGGGATGTATTCTATCCGGAAATCGAAATCTGCAAAGAACTCCGCCCAGCGGATGTGTCTCTGGTTCAGGAACTTCGCCGTGCGCCAGTACTCCAGGTTCTTGTGGTCCGTGCGGACCTGCACTGTGTGTCTGGCTCCGACGAGGAAGTGCCGCCACGCCTTGAAGGCTGCATGAATGGCCAGCAACTCCCTGTCCCAGATGGTGTAGTTCTGCTCCGACGTGCTGAGCTTCCTGGAGTAGAATGCGCACGGTCTCCAGTCCCCTTGCGGATCTTGCTGCAACAGGACCGCCCCCACCGCTCTGTCCGAGGCGTCCGTTTCAACCCTCATCGGTTTGCTGGGGTTTACGTGTAGCAGCTGTTCTTCGGACGCGAAGAGACGCTTGAGCCTCCGAAAGGACTGCTCCGCCTGGTCCGTCCAGGTGAACTTCTTCTTCTTGGAGCTGAGGGTGTCCGTGATGGCCGCCGTCTCTTTCGCGAACCCCTTGATGAACTTGCGATAAAAGTTGGCGAAACCGACGAACTTCTGGACCTCCTTCCGGTTGCGCGGGCTCTTCCAGTCCAACACTGAGCGGACCTTGGCGCTGTCCATGGCAAGTCCCTTGTCGGACAGCTTGTAGCCCAGGAAATCCACCTCTGTCGTGTCGAACTGGCACTTCTCCAGTTTGGCATAAAGTCTGTGCTCCCGTAGTCTCTGCAGGACCTCCTTGACGTCCTCCTCGTGCGCCTCCTGCGAGTCCGAAAAGATCAGGATATCATCTAAAAAACAGACGCACTTCTTGTAGAGGAGTCCCGCTAGCACGTGGTGCATGAAAGCTTGGAAACAATGGGAGCCATTCTGGAGACCAAACGGCATGACTCTGTATTCATAGGTTCCTAAAGGCGTAAACATGGCTGTCTTCCACTCGTCGCCCTCCCGCATGCGTATAAGGTTGTAGGCCCCTCGTAGATCCAACTTGGTGAAGATCCGTCCCTTCCTCACTGTCGCGAGCAGGTCGTCGATCTTGGGCATGGGGAATGCTGCGGGCTTTGTTTTGGAATTTATGAGCCTATAATCAACTATAAGCCTGCGTTCGGGCGTGTCTCTCTTCTTCACGAAAAACACGGGACTGCCCCCCACTGCTTTGGATTCCCGGATGAATCCCCGCTTCAAATTGCGATCTATGAACTCCCTGAGTTCTTGCATTTCGTCTTCAGACATGGAGTACAGTCTCCCAGTCGGCAGCGTCGCCCCTGGCAGGAGGTCAATCTTGCAGTCGTAGGGTCTGTGGGGAGGCAGCTTGTCTGCTTCCTTCTCGCAGAAGACTTCCAAAAAGGCCTTGTACTTGTTGGGCACCGCTTGCACCATGCCTAGGTGTAGCTGCGGTGCATCCTCTTGCCCCTCTTCTTCCTGGCAGGTCTGGATGCAGTGCGCTGCGCAGTAGGAAGAGCAGAAGGTCAATTGCCGCTGGTACCACGCTAGTGCCGGGCTGTGCCTATCCAGCCAACTCATGCCCAACACTATGGGCGTGTCCGACAGGTGGGTGACGTTGAAACTGATGACTTCGCGGTGGTTCCCAATTTGCATCACCAGAGGCGGTGTCTGCTGTACCACTTCTCCTCCCAGTATCTTCCTGCCATCTACCGTGACAACATTTAGGGGCGTCGTGGCTGGCAGGAGTGCTATGCGATGCTGCTTGACGAAGTCCAACCCTACAAAGTCTGCGTTGCTACCAGAGTCAATGGTAATAGGGACCTCCAGGGTGAGCCCATCGGGCAGCTGGAGCGATGCAGTGAGTTGCACCACTGGTTTGGGTGGGAGGGGGTCTGTGGGCTGCAAAATCTCTGGGGACTGCTTCACTGACTCGCCTGGTTGAGCCCCAGAGCCTCCATCTCCAACCAGGCGTCGCCTTTTCCCTGCTGCTCTACTCCCTGCTGAATTCCTCCTTTAACAGTTGCTGAGGCTGCAGTGTGCTTCTGGAGCCTCTGGGGACACTCTTTCGCCATGTGCTGTGCACTGTCGCAGATGTAACACTTCCTGCTCCCTCTAGGAGCCTTCGCCTTGACTGCTCCTGGTGTTTGGGCTCTGCTTGCTGTCTGAGCCCTTGCACCTCCGATTTCCATTGGCTCCTCTCCACTCATCAGAGGAGGCGTGGACTGAGCGCGCTCTGTCTCTCTGGGTAGGAAGGGAGTCGTTCTAGCTGACGTGTTTGCTCTTCGCCCCTCCTCCCTGCTCCACGGGCGTTCTTCCAGGCGCACCCCAATTGCGAGCGCCCTTTGGACTACTTCTGCTGTATTTTGGGGTCTCTCTCCCCTGGCCAGCTCATCTTTCACGGCTCCATTCAGCCCCTCCCAGAACAGATCCCTGACGGCAGCTGAGTCCTTCTGCCAGCCCAGCACATTTACTAACCCAAAAAAGCGGGAATGATACTGGCGCACCGTCGCTCTTCCTTGTCGCAATCCATGCATTTCCCTTCTAGCGACATCCACATCCACCGTTGATTTAAAGCAAGCGTCCATGGCTCCAATAAAAGCGCTTGAATCTTTGAGGGCGGGGTCATTTTCGCGTAGCAAGGTTCGCAGCCACGACTTAGCTTCCCCATGCAGATGAGTGATTATGAAACCCACTTTCTCCTCCTCATCTCTAAAATCTTTCCGAAGCAAATTGAGCGCGAAGACTACTTCTGCTCTGAAGTTAGGGTACTGCTGCAGGTTCCCGTCAAAATGGGTCACAAGGCTCGCCCCCCTTTTCCCGAGGCTAACTCCCTCCGGCTTGGCTCCCAGCTGCCCCTCCTTTCCCCATTTTTCCCACCTGGCTTGCAGATCCTGGCAGAGCGCAGCTGTGTCTTCTTCTTTTTTCTTAGACGCAGCCAATTCTGCGTAGAGCGTTGACACCGCTTCCTGCAATTGCTTGACTTTTTCCTCAGTCGTCATCTTTGCCTATCTCCGTGAGCTTGCAGAGTTTAGTGGGATGGGAGTTACTGTCAGCGCTGCCCAAGGTCCCAGCTCACACAAGACCAACGCTGCTCCTTGCCCAAGTTTAAAAGTCTTTATTGAAGTTCAGTCTCATTTCTAGACGCGCAGCGTGCAACGCTACATCTGTCCGTCAGACCGTAGAACTCCCATCTGAATCTCCTCCCCCCTGACACCAGCTTACGATTCTAGCCTTACTCCACCTTTTCCTCTGTTCCTTCTTTCTCTGGGTCCTTCTGCTAGTCGGAGTCTCAGCCCTCCGAGATTCTTCTGACGCTGATTCTCCCGACTCCTCCCCCCCCCCTCTTTCGGGCTTTAGGACCTGGCTCCCAATCCGGGTTTTCTGCTATCCCGCGCTCCTCCACATTTGAACTTGGCGCGCGCACGCAGCCTCCCACTTTCCTTCTGACCGTTACACTTGTGTCACTGCTCCCCCTTTCGGGGAGGCTAGCTGGACCTGGTCTTCCCTCCGTCTCCCCACTCCCCGATGGAGGAGAAGCTGGTCCTGACTCACGTGACTCTTCCCCCCCACTGTGCTCTGGTGGGGGAACTGGCCCTACAGCTCCGCTACTCCCTTGGGACTCCCCTCTGGTTCCTTGTTTATGGATCGTCCCCTCTGGGATTCGCCTCGCCCTTACCATAGGCGCCCCCTCCTGGGAATCTTCAGATTCGCTGGAGAAGCTCATGGAATCTCTCGGTCCACTGTCATATTCCCCTACGCTCCCCTCTGATTCCTCTCCTCCGCTCTCTATTTGCTCTCTCCCCTGCTCTTCTGCTCCTGAGCCTCTGACAGTTACATATTTGTAGTCACCAGGCAAAGTCATTCATCTTCGCCTTTGGTTAATTAAACAGGCCTTTGGTTAATTAAACAACTTTTGTGTATGAGGGGGGAGGTGTATTGTTTTTGTTTTTTCTATGTTATGTATTTGTGTGTTTTTATGCTGTAAACTGCCCAGTGTTCCTCAGGTGAAGGGCGGTATAAACATTTTAATAATGATGATGTGTTCTTTTTCCAGAAAAAGAGGTGCCAGAACTCACCATGAACATCCCCCTCATTCTCTTAGAATGGCAGTGGTGCCCACCTGAGAGGGGCCGGAATTCAGTTCCGGCAAGTTCCAGCTGAAAGAAAGTGCTGATGATAATGCTAGCCTGTTAGACTGAGGTACAGTGAAGGATGCTGTCCCTTTGCTGGTGTGTTGAAGTAAGATTCAGGCATTTGTGTGTGTTTTGGAATGGGCAGGAGCAAGCAGAGTATGAAGATTCAGCTGTGGAATGGATGGTGGTGTTTGGTTGCCCTGTCTGCCTTTTGTGATCCTGGTCAGGCAATGTACAGCATGAATATTTAAATGCTGGTATTTATTAGGTGACCAGACTTTGGTTACAACTTATTTATTTACACGCTCCGATGTAGAATGTGTGACATAACGAGCCAGCTAATCAAACATTAACTATTCAGCACTTTTATGTAAATTAAGACTGCCTGTGAGGTAATGGAGACTTTTCTGGCACACTGACTTGTGGGAAGCCCTCTTTCAACTCACTTAGTTATTTGACTGGTTTTCCTCCTTTCAGCAGGAGTAGTTCATATGTTCCTGATGGAATGGGAACATATTTGGCAGGAATGGTTTGAGCCAGAATGAAACCATTCATTATGGTTTGAGCCAGAATGGGCTCAGTCTGAGGACTCTTGGTCTTTATTGGTCCAATAGACAACCACAGTTGCCTTCAGTTGATAGGCCTCTGTTATTCAAGGACCCATATTTACTTTAGTGCAGGGATGGGGAAATTGTGATCCTCCAAATGCAGTTGGACACTAGTTCCCATCAGCCCCAGCTGGCATGGCCAATAGTCAGGAGTGATGGGAGTAGTAGTCCAATAACATGCAGAGGACTGTAGGTTCCCTGGCCCTGCTTTAACGTGCCAGAAGGAATCACTGAAGAATGGAGTGTGGCTGTTTTTGTGTCTCATCTGAGCCCTTGACTCATTGCAAAAACCCTTTAGCAAATCATCAGCGTTTTGGGAAAAGGGAATCTTCTTTTTCAATATTTGCATCTTGAGGCCGGCATTTTTATGTGGTGGGCAAGGGTCTTGTTGATTCTATTTTAAAATAAATAAATAAACCCAAATATTGGCTTGGTAAAGCATTAGAAAAAGAAAACACACAGGGAGAGAAATTTCACAAATGACAGAAAATAGTGAGACGCCACTGAAAGTTTCTCCATCAGGTTTCCTTAAATATAATTCATTTCTCAGGTATTGCAAAAGCTGTATAATTTTCCACTGAATTAATGCTAGGAAAGATTTTACACATTTACTCATTTCCAAACAGAATCGATTAACAGTTTCTCCATATCTTTAACCCTTGCTGAGGAGGGGATATAAGTTTGGCACACTGCAAATCCAACATTTAGCTTCCCTTTGCATGTTTCAACAATAATTTTCTCAGGTAGGGCCAGAAAAGACCCCTGTCTTAAACCTTGGTATAGATGATAGTTGAAGAAGGCGAACCAGTGAGCTGACTTAGTAAAAGGCAACTACCTGTGTTCCTGTGTATAGAGTTCCACCTGGCAAGAGAGGTGTGGGCCTAGAAAACACAGCTGGGGAGCCACTCTCCATTGGAGTTGAGGGATGCTAACTGTGATCTCCAGAGCCTGGTATTGCTTCAAAACTGAGCCAAACCTTTGTGCCATTTTTTTTAAAAAAAATTTTTGCACCAGCTATGCTGGGACTTATAAGGATGTAACTGACACACCCAGCTAGGATCCTCACTGACACACCAAATCAAATATTGACCTTCAAAGTTTTCTGCTGTTTGCTTCACAAACCCCATGATTTCTCTTTCTCCACCAGCAGCATAGAGAGGAACAGTAATGGTGGCAGCACCCACACCTGTCCACCAGAGGGCACCGCCATCACTGACTAGTATTTTTTTAAAAAAATATTTTATTAAGGGTTTTCTTGTTTTACAGTGTAAGTGTAATGCCTCGTATTTTTTTTCTTCCATGTAACATTTTTACAAATCCGTTTCATTTGATGAGGCATTAGGGAGAGAAGAAAAAAGAAAGAAAAAAAGAAAGGGGGGTGGAGGGAGGGGAGATGGATGGGGGTGGGGTCGGGTAGCGGTGTTTCTATTATGCTTAATGTATGTAGAGTTTGGTGTCAGCGTGCTTGTGTTGTTCACTTGTGTTCCTTTGGTGGTGAGAGAGGCTGGGGTTGGCCTAGGGTGTGATTGTTTGTTTGTGATTGTGATTGGCTGTGGTGATCACCACTGACTAGTATTAAGAGACAGAAACCCACATGAATTCACGATCACCAGCTGAGGCGTATGGCAGACAAAGCTCGGTTTATTATGTTTGTCCCCCTCTCCCTGCATTAAAGCCTGGAAGAGCTGCTCTTCACTCATGGCTTTTGGATGGTGATGGTAATAG
The DNA here is from genome assembly GCF_964270895.1 of Podarcis filfolensis. Classification (NCBI taxonomy): domain Eukaryota; kingdom Metazoa; phylum Chordata; class Lepidosauria; order Squamata; family Lacertidae; genus Podarcis; species Podarcis filfolensis. The sequence goes on along the minus strand of NC_139614.1, from coordinate 26,634,625 downwards.
AGAAGGTCCAGGTTCATACCTGTAAGCTATGGCTAACATTAACTGAAGTTCATAAACAAATAAGGCATCCCCACGTAGGTAGGGATGTCAGAGAATTCTGACCAAAAATGAAAATAAGCAGACCAAGCAGTTTGCTTGTTCTTCTGCAGTCAGGAATGGACACCAGTCACACAAATACAACTGGCAGTCATTCACATTGCTGTTGGGCAGTTTGAAGTCTGCCGTCCATTTGCTGACATTGGAAGCTGCCTTGCATTGAATCAAAACATTGGTGCATCTAGCTCAGTGGCCCATGATATGTCGCTGGACTCCAGTAGCCCCAGCAAGTGTGGCCAATGCTCAGGGATGATGGGTGTTGGAATGAAACAACATCTGGGGGGGGGGGTGCAGAGTTTCCTCAGCCCTGGTCTGCACTGACTGACAGCAACTTCCCAGGAATGGAGAGGAGACTTTTCCAGCCCTGTCTGCAGATATCGGGGACTGATGGTCTGCATGGAATTAGGTTCTTGAAAATTTGTTTGCTGTGTTATTTGTGTCATTGAAGAAGAAGAAGAGTTTGGATTTGATATCCCGCTTTATCACTACCCTAAGGAGTCTCAAAGCAGCTAACATTCTCCTTTCCCTTCCTCCCCCACAACAAACACTCTGTGAGGTGAGTTGGGCAGAGAGACTTCAGAGAAGTGTGACTGGCCCAAGGTCACCCAGCAGCTGCATGTGGAGGAGCAGGGAAGCGAACCCGGTTCACCAGATTACGAGTCTACCGCTCTTAACCACTACACCACACTGTCTTTCTCATTGGAAATATTATAGATGCTTCTGTACAAGATTGCAAAATAAGACAGATTACAAAAGTGCAAACTCCATAAAGTGTTTTTCTTTTTAATCTTGATTTATAGAAAAGAGCATACAGTGTTTTTAGTCTTATTTTATAAAAGCAATCAATACATAATACCACACAGTTACAAATGAGTATTTATAACACAGTTATCCTCCTGGAAGTTATGCATACGGTGAGTTGTTGATATGCATATCCAAGGGCAGCCTACGCATTCTCTTCGGTGAGAACTATTTCTTCATATGCTGCGATAGAGGTGGAAGACCTGAGAGTGTGTCTGTTTTCTTTTTTTACAATTCAGTCTTCAACAACTTCAGAGCTTTCTGCATATTTGCATACACTAGAAAAACAAACAGATCATAAATCAGGGAGGCGGGGGGAGTTGTACAAAAAGTAATCTAGCATGTAATGCACATCAGTTTGAACTTTCTAAATTATGCAAATTGCAATAAACCAAATCTCACTTTAATTTCCCAGCATTTACAATAGCAGAAGCAGTGCATACTGTTAATGGTCCACACATCATTGACAACTCAGTTAAATTGGATAACATGGATTTAAATGGATTTAATGATGCTTTTCATGCTGAGGTTTCCATGCGGTGAGCCATTATTGTACATAGAACCCCACCATGTGGGTCATCTCGGGTCCAGAACTTGCTCTGGGAATATTTTGGCAGTGGCATGAAAACAAATTGCACCATGTTGGACCATTCATGTGGATGGATTACTGGTTTCAGGTGACATTCACATGGAATCCATATTGAAAACGGCAGACTCTAAACCATTTACATAAATGGCATCAGTCATTTTCTATGTGTTGCTATGCATATTTATTCAGACTTTAGGAGGGTGAAATCTATCCATTTAGTTTTCTCTCAATTCCACATTTTCCCAGTCTTAAATTCAGTTGTCTACATTTCCACATCAGTTTGTGATTTTTTAAAAAAAAGAAGTCATCATGAAAATTCACCAGCATTTATTACTATTTCATGCACATTTTGCAATGCTATTATGCAACTGGAGGGAGCTCCAAAGCAGAACTTCAGACCTTCCTTTGTTCCAAATCTATGCAAAAAGCTCTGCTAGGAAATACTTACGTAATGCAATGTCTGAAGGCTCGTAAGCATAGAGGCGGTTGGAATATCTTCCAGTAATATCTGCTCTAACTGTCAGTGACGGATCTGGAGAAACAATGATCACATTAACTTTCCATCTGCAGCCGTCAAAAAACCCTCAATGAAAATGGCTTCTACTGTCCCCATGCAAAAGATGCTTAACCACATGAATGTTGTCTATAATTCTCCAGTATGGAATTATGCATAGTCACTTTTTTGCATATCTGCAGGGGAAACACTGAGAAATGTTTCCCTGCTTCTGTAGGAAGGAGCTGTCATTGCGTGCTGTTACAGTCCACTCGAATCTCCACAATTAGCGTGAGATTCCTGGGGTATATGGCATGCTTACCAAAGTCTGTGTTCCCTTTTGGGACAACAAGACACAGCTGAAACTATGATGTCCTTATGACATATGGTTTTATTTACACATATAAACATCCTGCCCCTAGATGGAGGGATTGAAGGTCTGGCTCCTCTCTTGAGCGCAGCATTGGATTCAAAAGACAGCAAAAAGCCATCCTTGGTGTCCCTTCGTTCCAGTCTGTCTTCTCCAGCTCTACTCCTCCTCCTCCATGCTGCTAACCGAGTCCAAGGACTTCCCCCAGCCTACATCATTCAGTGACATCGGTGTCAACTCCACAGGGCTGAGATGTCTTCAGCCCCTTCCCCAACGCCCAAAGTTTGTTGGGACGGGGCTGAATCCCTCCTCCATCTTGAGGAGCCTGGCCTTGCAGTGGCAGCAGGCCTTGCAGGGCCTTGTGGCAGCTGTGGTGGCCCTAATAGGGCCCTGTGCCACAATGCGCATGATGTCACTCACACATGTGCACAATGGGGCCCCACAATGTTGGGCAGAACTCAGCGCCTCTGTTCCGAGTTGAAACCCAAAACCTGGCCTTTGCCCACTAGCACCCAGCCGAGAAGGGGCTCCACTCCCCCTTGCCTGGTATTTTTGCCCTTTGATGGTTTGCTTGATGGGCTATCCCTAGTCTTTCTCCTCCACTAATGGCCCATTCAGCTCGCTCTGCCAAGCTAGCTTGGCTTGTTAGCATAACTAAATCCAGGGGGTTCCCGTGTCTGGCAAAGTTTAATTCTACATCCAGGAATTATGGAGAGAATCTGGCACCCAGGCATTTAGGGAAATCTAAATTCCCCACAAGTCCATAGCAAGGCTTTATACACCAACAAAGCTTTCCTTCTCAGCTGCTTCCACTGAACAGCTGGTGGGCAGAAATGGGACTTGGTGATTTCTCCACCCCCATCCTAAATAATAACCAAGTAAAATGTAAGCTGTAGATGTTAAAGCAATGAGCAGCATCAGCCTGAGGGGGAATCTTCTTAAGATCAGTGTCATTCATTAACTCCTTGGAGCCTATGTAAAAAATCCACCCCTTAGCCAATTTAATAAAAAGAGTGGAGCATATACTCCATTGTTTGCAGATAAGCAAGTATATTGGAAAGAAATTTTGGGCAGGTTATTGTTGCAGATGCAAATGTGAAACGTTTCATTTTACACAACTACTTTTTTTTGGCCCTTTATCAATCCCCTCTTTAAAAACAGGAGAGGGGAAAGCTACTTTAAATTACAAAAACTGGGTGGACATGTGGCAAGTGTATTGCATGTTAAGAGCGGTTTTATGGGACCCATCCTATAGGTCTTTGAGCAAAACCACCAATAAAACCAGTGGTACAGGAGATTCAGGTTTCGCTAGCAACAGCCACATTCTCCAGTTGGAATGCTTGCAAAACCCTGTTTCCCCCATATTGGGGATGCAACCTGGAGATAAATCAAACTTTCGTTCCACAGTAAATATTAACTCATCTCAGCTACAGTGGTACCTCTGGTTACAAACATAATTCATTCCGGAGGTCCGTTCTTAAGCTGAAACCGTTTTTATTCTGAGGCATGCTTTCGCTAATGACACTTCCCACTGCATCCTGGGGCAAAGTTCGCAACCAGGAGCAACTACTTCTGGGTTAGCGGAGCTTGTAACCAGAAGCGTGTGTAACCAGAGGTACCACTGTATTCAGGTTGGCATGGTCCCCCCCCCAAAAAAACCCAGAACTCTTTGACCCCTTAACTACTCACCTACAAACAGGATTCTGGGAACATACTGGCCATCTGGTGAAAGATGTTTGTCTGTGGTTTCATACTTAAAGAAAAGAAAAAGAAAATACAAATGCCTGTGATGCAAGCCATTTAGATCACACAGAGAAGAGTCAAAATATCTATTAAACATTGCCAGTTACTTCAATGTAATGAAAGTTTAGGTGGAATAGATGATGATGTGACAGCCATCCCATAATGTATAATATAACAGAATTGGACCACAATGAGGATTTGATGAGCATTATAATTATTTTAGCCAGCACATCCACCCACTGCATTTCACACACAGTATTTTTCCCTATATGGAGATAATATCCACATAAGAAAAATGTATATTAAAGAGTTATATGCACAGGTATCCATTTTGTTGGGAAGCTGCTCTATACTAGGGTTGCCATGTGTCCACTTTCCCCCTGACATGTCCAGGATTCCAATGGCGAAATTTCCATCCAAGGGGGATGGAAATTGACAAAGCTTCCAGGTTTTTGCAAACAGAACCAGGAAGTGTCTGCCCAAAAATAGGCCAACAACTTTTTGGGCGATCCCCCTCCCCCCCAAAAAGCTCAACAACTGTTTGTCTCTGGATTTTTACTTCACAAAATATGGCAACCCTATCTATATATTACTTTTCCAATAATCATGGCAATCTAAACACTTGCCTATTTTTCTCAAAACAGCAACCACCCTTATACAGATTGCTTCCATTTTGGAAAGATGCCCTATGTGAACCAGCTCTAGGTAGAATTAAATACCGGTAGATCAACTTGAAACTTGGCCGAGAGAATAATTGCTTTATTACAAAACAGAGCACTTGGTCAAGTGTCAAAGAAAACTTACAACAAGATTGAGGAGAACAAACTTCTCAGCCAATTTCTGTATCTCTTTGTGTTCAGCAAATACCTTCTTCAGTGCTAGAATGGGAGAAGAATTACTCACTATTAGAAAAAAAGAAAGAATCTGAAACATAGAAAGAACATTATGTATCTATTGTCAGTACAGATCAAATAAAAATTCATGAACGCTTAAGGCCTGAAGGCCTAATACAAATCACTGTAAAATGAAAGAGATAAGCTAAAGACTCAAAAGTTTAGAAACAGGTCTGGGAATGAAAGGAGGTCAAGGTTATCGCAATCAATGTTTTGGGTTTTTGAAACCTGGATTCTTTTGCTTAGCAAAGGAATTCACAAGAAGCCTGAGGCTGAAATCCAAACTCCACTTACCAGGGAGTAAGCCTCACTGAATTCAGGGGGTCTTACTTCTGAGTAGACACAGGATTGCAGCTTAAGACAGGAAACTGCACTTATTGACTTACTCATGCTATGCCACTCTAGTTTGAATTATACAGTGGTACTTCTGGTTAAGAACTTAATTCGTTCTGGAGGTCCATTCTTAACCTGAAATTGTTCTTAACTTGAAGCACCACTTTAGCTAATGGGGCCTCCTGCTGCCACCATGCCGCCAGCACACAATTTCTGTTCTCATCCTGAAGCAAAGTTCTTAACCCGAGGTACTATTTCTGGGTTAGCGGAGTCTGTAACCTGAAAAGTCTGTAACCCAAGGTACCACTGAACAATTTCTAAGGAGAGAAGTGCTGGATCTAAGGCCTGCCTGAAAGCCAGTCTCTTAAGTGAACAGAAAACATATTCACAACTGTCAATGAATGCATGGAGTTTGGGCATTCACACGATGTGTGGACAGGCTATCATTATGAATAAATTTGTGAATCTCTGTTTCTGACTGTGATCATTTCTGGGGGGGGGGGAATGTAAATAGAAATTTCTGCCTTCCATACATCTAAACCTCCCCAGTTATTAAGTACAGGATAAAAATATAGATTGCGCTTTCAGTGTAAAAAGAGCCGGTTTGTTGTTGTTGTTGTTATCGGTAGCAATTGTATTTGCTTGGATGTAGACCAAAAAATTACGTGTCTGTTGGAAAGAATGGTACCTTGACTGTGAGGGCAGTCTTCTAAGTGGTGGATGATCATTATAGGTTTGTTGCTGAAAAGAAGAAAAGGTCCATTTTAGAATCTCACGGTAGCAGGCGATAAAAAGAGCAAAACTCATGATAGACAAAAATCTCAATGACTTAAGATTTAAGGTCCTGGAAAAAGTTATTGAAACATTTCTCATTTCTTAGAGTGGAAGGAGGAGACCTTCACACACCATAGTGAAAACCATGTGGAGATAGGGGAACTTACTTTGTCCTGGCTTTATGGAGAGCTTCTTCATAAGTCTGAGTCCAGATAAGCTGATCCCCCCAGCCTGAAAGGAAATGATGAATAGAATTTAGTTTTAAAGCATATTATGATTGAGGAGGCATTAATCCCATAACCAGTTATAGGGTTGCCGTATTTTGAAGAGCAAGGAAGAGGGCCCATTTGCCGACTTCTACTTTTAACTATGGATTGCTATGACAGCACACATTTTACATACGTGTCCTGGAAAAAGAGGACATATGGCAAATGAACTGAGTCCTGAACAAAGGCAACTCTAAGTGAGGCTTAGTGCTGGTCATCAGGCAATGGCTTTTCCCACCTGCCTTGCCCTACCCTCCAGCCCTAGAAGCCCTGATAAGGGAGCTATTTCCAGGGGAAGAATTGTGAGGGGAGAGAGACTTTCTGTTTGCCACCAGGGGTTGGTTGGTTTAATCTGTGCTGCCTCAATTCCAGTCCAAGGAACCTTCAGAAGGGAGTTGCAGCCATGCACATGATGTGTATGTGTATTTTAATGAGCTGAACAGAGTGAAAGATTATGAGTCTTCGATGCTATTTTGTTAACGTTGATATTATTTTATAGATTATAAATGCTGTAGTTGTTAATCATATAATATGACTTTTGCTTACATTGTGATGTTTGGCTTGTTTTTTAGTTGTTGTTTTGTTAACAGTATTTTATAGATTGTAATTGTTTCCCTGATGATTTGCTAATTATTCTGTATGATTTATGCTGTGTTTGTGATGTCCTATTATGTTCTGTCATGCCATTATTATTTATTGTTTGTAAGCTGCTTTGGGATACATTCGAATGAAAAGTGGCATAGAAACATAATACAGCAAATAAAATAAAATAAAACAAATCTCTAATTTCCATCTATATAACCTTATGCCAGTTAGCCCATATACCTCCTGCCAACACCATATTTTTAGGGGTTACTGTATTTTCTCAAATGTAATATGCACCTTTCTCGGCCAAATTACGTTGCAAAAATTAGGGCGCAACTTAGATTTGGTGGCGCATTTACATTCGCCAGCAAATACTTTTTTTGGGTTTTGAAAATTGAGGTGCGCATTAGATTCGATGGTGCATTAGATTTACATAAATACGCTATTTTTTCCCCAGACCCATTGATTAATTGCAATGATTTCTTCAAATGCTGGCATTAATCTGAACTAGCACTCATTTCAAGTTCAATGCGAAATTTAGATAATTACCAACTGTTGGAAGAATGTCCCCTGAGGCTTCCTTATTTAAATAATGTGCACCCCTCCTTATTGAGAAAAGACCCTCTTACACTACAATCTTATAACAACCTATAAGGGGTCAGCCTCACTGAACTCAGTGAAACTCACTTCCAAGTAGACATATGTCATATGTCGGATTGTTGAGTTTTGTAAGTTTTCAAAGGGCAGGATCCATCAGAACAACCCTGTGAGATAGGTTAGACTCAGAGAGGCCACCCAGTGAGCTTCATGAGTGAATTGGAATTGGAATCCTGGTTTCGCATGTCCTAGTCTAACACTCTAATTGCTACACAACCCACTTGGTTCTGTTCTGGATCTCCCATTATTTTGCTTCATTGGATGGTCCTGGGTTCTAGTATTTTGAGAAAGGGTTTAAAAACAACAACACCCTGTCTTCCCACTGCACTCAGCTAGCGTTCCTTTACCTCTGGAGAGAGTCTGGGGCAGTTTGGGACGGGTTTCTTTTACATCCTTCTTTTCACTTTTCACAGTAGTGTCTTTCGCCGAAATGTACGAGACGGCGACGAGCAAAAGCAACACCGATATGAGGCTCTTCTCCATGGTTGAAGCTAGGGGGAGAAAAAAGCATTAAGGATTTATTCAGCTGCATTACAGAACAGGAGACTATTAGGTATGGAACAATAGAGGCATGCAATCAATCTTGATGGCTAAGTTACAAGCAGTGGAATGGAATTACTCTAGTTCCAGCTTGGTCACAGTAAAAAAAAAGGAGAAACCGAATGTTAAGTGCTACATACAACATGCATGAGAAACTCGGCTTGGGGCTCAGTGTATAGTATGCATAGAAGTAAGTCCTTCTGTGCTCAAGCAGGGATGGGAAACTATATGCAGTTTTATGTACCATTTACCTTGGTATATGCATATTTGTGCACATTCCTTGGCTGGTGAATTGCATTGCAACATTCAGAGAAGTGTGAATTTTGAAGGATGACTGTGTTTCATTGCTTACTGTTTTAGAAAGTGTGAATTAGGTAGACTTACTTAAAAAGCAAACTCCTTCCAATTTCTTCCCCATCCTTATAACAAAACTTTCCATTGATGGCTACATCATGAAGACAAACAGAGCTTAATGTAACTCTACTGTGATATTCAAAGTTGTTACTTTGAATTAAAAACTAACCTTTATTTCCCAGCCACTAATTTGGTGTTTAGCGTGGACTTGAAGGAAATGGAGCCATGCAAAGCAAATCAAAGTATTTACAAGGCACTTGCCTTGGGTTGTGAGGAGCGAAACACTTTTCTCAGTGTGGTGACAACAGGGAAATATTTAGGAGACAATGAAATCAAAGTAGTTTCAAATCCCTAGGCTTGCCATGTTGGCTATGCTCTGACAGCCAGTGTCCAATTAACACACCCCAAAGCTGCAGTCTTATGCACAGTTACCCTTGTGTAAGACCCACTGAGCACAGGGGTACTTATTTCAGAGTAAGCATTGCAGGGGGTTGGACTAAATGACCCTCAGGATCCCTCCCATCTCTACAATTCTATGAGTCTACGTGTTAAGATTGTGCTGTGTGTCTTCACATATGATGCATTCCCCACCCCCAAATGTACAGCCTGATCTTATCCATGTTTACTCAGAAGTAAGCCCCACTGTGTTCTGTTGGACTTGCTCTGTTGTAAGTCTATATATCGAGCACTGCAGCCTTAAAGTTTTCTAAGCCAATTAAAAGTCACGCAGTACGTTTTCGAATGAACACATCTCAAGATGCTAATTCTGCTAGCATCTCCAATGCTCCCTGTCTTGACAACGAACACAATTCTGAATGAATCTGATTAACCTCATTTTAGTCCAATTATAGATCTGTTGGTTTCAAAATCCTGACTTTTAAAAATAGCACCCATCGCTACGGGGGACGGACAGTTGATGCTAAGACCTGACAATTCTCACTCAAGGTGGCAGACTGCAAATTTGAGAGAAGCAAAGGGTTTTCTGCAGGTCTCAGGACCAATTCAACAGTGGTGGCATATTGAAGCATGGGCTGTTACTGTTTAATCTTACACAAAGACTGGTTAGTTTAGCTGCATGATGCACAGAGCTGGGTCCTCCATTCCAACTGAGTATTTCACCTCACTCTGCCTAATGACAGGACCGGCTCTGGAGTTTTGATCAGTATCTCAGTTTAGACCCCAACTGCAGGGAACAGCAGAAGTTCTATTTAAAGGCATGACTTTCCAAACACACACACACACACACACACACACACACACACACACGAGCAGATGTCCAACTTAAGAAGAAGTAGTGATGGTGCTGAACCCTCCTCTCCACCAATAATCCGTGCAGCATGTCCCTCCACATGCTCTCCACCCAGGTGAGCTTTGATCCTGGAGATGCACACAGGGCTGGGAGAAAAAGTTCTGGGATGAGGGGCTGTGGGTAAGTAGCAGAGAGGGGTCTCAACTGCACACCCCATTTGGCTCTCTAGATTGTCCCCAGGTCACTGGGGCAGCCTTGCAGAGAGTAGGTCTGCTGCCATCAAATTTGGCTGAGGATGGAATAATAACGGTACCATTTGAGATAATCAAGTCCCTGCTTTGAAGATCAAGCGGGGCTGATGTGATCAGGATTGTCTACTATGCTCAAAATCAGGAAATACAATTTTCAAGCATGTTACTCATCTTCCGTATTTTCTTCTCAGATTTTCTACAACAATCAGGAAACAATGGTGGCCAAAATGCGCATTCTGAAGCTTCAATCCTAAGCTTCAATCCTAAGCATATTAACTTGGAAGGAAGTTTGGATGATATCAAATGGGGCTGATTTTCAGGTTTTGGATCTGTGGTTTTTTTTTTAAAAAAGGACTGCAATCCTGTACACACTTACATGACAGTAAATGCCATGCAACATGTTAGGACTTACTTTGTGGAATAAATATGCACAGGATTGTTTTATTAAAGTGACAGACGTCCTTATGTCTTCATGGGAGAAATTAAAATAGGCAAGTTTTTGGAGGAGTATTTGGCTTTTTAAGAAAACAGGCAGTAAGGACATCTTGTCATCCTTTGAAACCACAGGGGCATTTAAATAGGCCAATATGCATCTAGTGGAGTCCCTTTTTACGGCACAGCTGATGTCAATGGGCACTGTGTCAGCATCAGGGAAGCGGGAAGAAACACAACTGGGCAGGAAATAGAAGAAGTAGGACAGTGTGGGGCACAATCCTTCCAAGCAGCAGAAGATAGACAGCTGAGAAGATTCAAGACTGGTAAATGTAGTACACAGAAACCATAGCACCATAGAAGAAAACAGAGCTTTGACAAAGGCATTAGAACAGGGGTCAGCAAACTTTTTCAGCAGGGGGCCGGTCCACTGTCCCTCAGACCTTGTGGGGGGCCAGACTTTTTTTGGGGGGGGGGAATGAACAAATTCCTATGCCCCACAAATCACCCAGAGATACATTATAAATAAAAGCACACATTGTACTCATGTAAAAACACCAGGCAGGCCCCACAAATAACCCAGAGATGCATTTTAAATAAAAGGACACTTTCTACTCATGTAAAAGCACGCTGATTCCTGGACCGTCCACGGGCCGAATTTAGAAGGCGATTGGGCCAGATCAGGCCCCCGGGCCTTAGTTTGCCTACCCATGCATTAGAAAGTGCTTGCACCTGCCAAGCAGGAAATCAAACAAAGGGGTGGGGATCAGAGCTGTTAGCAGATCCAGTAGGAAAGCAATGACTGACAAAAGTTGCTTCTTCAAAAAGCAAAATAAAATCACAAAGGTTTGTGAAGCTACACACACACACACACACACACACACTTGTGGTCATCAGATTGTTAGTGGAAGAAACAGCAAAACACTCTAACTGCTGTTCTTAGTTAGAACTGCTGCACAGCCCTTTCACTGCCCTTTCACTGCTCCAGTCTTCCCAGCCTGTTCTTTGTTACTTGCCCATCAATAAGTAACCTGACTCACAAGCTCAGAGGACTCTGAACAGGTGCTTTGCTAAGCCCAGAGCTGATCATCTTACCTGCTCTGCCCTCCTCCTCCTTTGAGAAACTGCTAAAGTGTTCCAAGTTTCAGTGTGAACAAGGAAGGTATGGTATGCCTATTTATGTACCTGGGCACACCTCATCCCCACCCACAAGCTGTGGCATTTGAATACTTCTGATGCAGGGGGAAACCTCTATTTTATTTTACTTTTTTAAAGAAAATAAATAAAAGACAAGACGTTTGCAAGTAATTTCTGGAACAAATAAATGCCATCAGCGTACAGTGTATCATTAGTTTTAGAAAAGTAAAATTTATAGGTGTATATGGGAGTTTGGGAAAATATATTTTCTGATGTGGGCAATAAGCCAAATCCAGGTAAGCATAAATCAAGGCTTCTGATTTGCCTGAAGGCTGATCTGGCTTTCTGTGATTGGACAGAAGCTTCGTTCTAAAGCACAGGTCTGCAATTCCTTTGAGAAGATGAAATTGGATATGAATTTAAGTGTGAATTAGATGGTCATTTTACTGAGTACAGGGCACTGATCCAGATCAAAGAACCCAAGGGAAATGCCAAATGAAAATGGAACCTGACAGTTCATCTTCCAAAGCAGGGTGCGGTGTTGGCCAGTGGCATAGCGTGGGGGGTGCAGGGGGGGCCGGCCGCACTGGGCGCAACATCTGGGGGTTAGGGTTAGGGGGCGCAAATCCACGGGTTAGGGGGCGCAAATCCACGGGTTAGGGGGCGCAAATCCACGGGTTAGGGGGCGCAAATTACTTGCCTTGCCCCGGGTGCTGACAACCCACGCTACACCACTGGTGTTGGCCCACAATTCCCATCGCCTATAGGACTTGTAGCCTAACAGCAAGGTCACTGGTCCCCCACCATTGCTTTAAAGTGCCTTTTACATCACTCCAGTGTTGGAAACCATGCTGAAAATATGAATCTCATCATTTAAGGAGGGAGCTGCCCAGACCCTCTGCCTTCAGTGTGAAAGGATTTTATTGGGCTGGATTCAACTAAGCCAGTACACTAGTGGAAGCCGGTGCTGAGACTCCTGCTAGCTCAATGGGCTTGCCTCCCTCTCCCCTCACCTGGGCGCCCCATCTCCCCCAAATCTACTCTGGAGAGTCAGGAGAACCCCCAGGACAGCAGGCAGAGGAAGGAAAGGGGAGGTCATCCCACCTGCCACTGCCTGCATTGATGGAGCACTCAAATTAGTGCACTGTTGAATCCCACCTGGTGTTCTTCTTGGAATAGTAGCTGTTTCCTAGCAACGAAAGGAATAGATGCTGAACCAAACAGATTGCTAAGTGAATTTCTATATAAGGGAGGCTTATCAATACTACCATGCATGCAATTTGATGCGGTGAACATTGTATTTCACAAGTGCATACCCTTAATTTTGCAGGCGTTCTAGGAGTCTGTGTGTGAGTACTGAAGTGTGCACATGCCAGGGACTGCATTGAGTAGGAAGGTCTGAAGGGAGATTCTTTTATATATATATATAAAGTTTTATTGAATTTAGTAGATAACAAAACATTCTTATGAATTGTATAACAAAAAATACAAGTAAAAATCACTTCATTCCTAAACAATTCATTTCACCAAACATTCTTACTCAGTTACATAAGATTTCCTATCACCCCCCCCCCCCAATGTGTGTGCTGATTCTATTTTCCAGTTGTAGTAACAATTATTACATTATACTGTTAGTATAATGTACGGGGTGAGCTCCCGTTGTTCAGTCCCTGCTCCTGCCAACCTAGCAGTTGGAAAGCACGCAGTGCAAGTAGATAAATAGGTACCGCTCTGGCAGGAATGTAAACAAGGTTTCCATGTGCTGCTTTGGTTTCACCAGAAGCAGCTCAGTCATGCTGGCCACATGACCCAGAAAAACTGTCTGTGGAGGTGGACAAACTCTGGCTCCCTCAACCTTTAAAGTGAGATGAGAGCCGCAATCCCAGAGTCGTTCGCGACTGGACTTAATTGTCAGGGATCCCTTTACCTTTACCTTTAGTATTGTCTTACAATTTCCAACATCTTTTTGTATCCTTCTTATGATATTTTTGGTTACTAATTTATACAGAAATCATTTGAATTCTCCCATAGAAGGGAGATTCTTAGCAAGGTGGGCTCAAATAAACTAATTGACCATCCTTCTGTGGATCAGGGCTTCTACATTGCTAGGTTTTCTGATTGTGGGGAAGCTTCTAAGAGCCGGAAGATCACGGACTGCAAGTGACCCCTTTCTGAGTTGCCATCTCTCAAGGCTGTAATTGAGCAGAGAGCGTAATGCACTCTCAAAAATAGTACAGCCCAAGCCATTTTAAAGCTTTCTAGATCAATACCCAGCACCTTGAATTGTGCTAGAAAGGGAAGAGGAAGCCACGAGAGCTGTTAAAGCATCACCTGACAACACCAAGTTTGGCACAGATTGTTCCAGATATTTGCTGCCCTCATTAAGCCTTAACAGCTACCAGTGTTCTCCTGATGTAAAAAATGACAGAGTTTTATGACACCTTAAAGATGTATGAATATATAATGGCATAAGATGTTGTGGATTAGAGGCCACTTCACTAGATGCAAGAAGTGTTATCATCAGCAGATGCAGCTGTAGGGAAAAACATTATAAACTGTGGGGTAAAATCAGTGGCAGAGCTTCATGCTCCAGCACGATGGCACCCTGGGGATCACGCTGCCGGGGGCGGTGCACTCCCCCCGCACTTGTCTTCCTCCGCCAGTGGGTAAAATGCCTGTGAAATGCAAAAGGCATATTCTGTGAAAATCCAGCCAAAGTTTAATTGTTGTAGAACTGCGCTCTATACATTTCACAGGCATTTGACTCCATAGTTTATGGTCCCTCCCCCGATCCACATATAACTACCATGTTTAATTGATGTTTGAAATAATCTTTGGGAAATACCTGTACAAAAATGGAACAAAAAACAAAATCTGTACAGGTTTTGATATCACAGTAATAAAAGCCTGATAGTGCAGGTAAACCCTCTGTAACACACACACACACGCGCGCGCACACACACACACACACACACACACAAACACACACACACTTTGTGGGCCCTTCAAGATCAACATAATAATTGTAGCGTATGTTTCCATGGACTAAAGTGAGCCATACTGCCTGCTACAAGCATGCAGTCATTGGTTTGTTGTTGTTGTTTAGTCGTTTAGTCGTGTCCGACTCTTCGTGACCCCATGAACCCGAGCACGCCAGGCACTCCTGTCTTCCACTGCCTCCTGCAGTTTGGTCAAACTCATGCTGGTAGCTTTGAGAACACTGTCCAACCATCTCGTCCTCTGTCGTCCCCTTCTCCTTGTGCCCTCCATCTTTCCCAACATCAGGGTCTTTTCCAGGGAGTCTTCTCTTCTCATGAGTTTTGCTAACTATGGGGAAGCGGCGTTTACACAGCTATAGAGCACCTGTTTCTAATGCAAATGCTTCCTGATTGAATTCTTGGCATTGCCAAACAGGACTGGGAATAGCCCCTCTGCAAAGCCCTGGAGAGGCACTGCCAGCCAGTATAGACATTACTGTGCTAAATGGACCAATGGTCTGACTCAGTGGGAGGCAGTGCCCAGTGTTCTCACTTTGTGAAATGAATGAAGCATTTATCCTTGGTGGATGTATACAGAAGGCTACAGAAGTGTATGGGTGGGGAAGCAAATTTTGTAAACAGTGGGGTCCAGAGTCTGCAAAATGGAAAGGGCAGTCACAGTAGGCCTGCGACAACCACCACCACCATTTCTTGGCTGTTTCATGCTATCTCTGCTATAATTGACATACTTTTTTTGCTGCCTTTTATTGTTTTGTTGATGATGATTTTATTCATCCTATACAGTTGTACCTTGGTTTCTGAACAGAATGCGTTCCGGAAGTCCGTTCAACTTTTGAAACGTTCGGAAGCTGCGGAAGCCATGCCAGACATTTGGCTTCTGGGCAAAGTTCGCAGATCGGAACAGCTACTTCTGGGTTTGCGACATTCAAGTTCCAAGTTGTTCTTGAACTAAGCTGTTTGAAAACCAAGGTACGACTGCATTGTATTTTACCCTTTGTTTGTAAGCCTTCCAGGGAATATTGATTAATACTAAAAATGCACATACTTAGGACAGTATGTCAGCTCTTGTTCACAAAAGCTTATGCCGCAACCAGTCTTTAACCAGTCTTTAATGCACCGCATAAGACTCTTTGTAGTTAGCAATTGCCTTACAAGCATTGATTGATTAGAACTAGAAAAGTCCACCTAACCTTTACCTGGTTGGTGTGCCGTACCAAAAAGTTGTAAAGACACGTGTACTTAAGGCCCAGCGGCAGATCTCACCGTCTCTCATGCCATAGCAAATATGTTTCCTAAGGTGGAGACTGTAACAGGCTACAAAGTCCAGTCATCATTATCCTGGTAAAAAAGGGTGTTCACCTTGCTTCGCTGGATGCATTCTTCTTTCCTTGCTTCTTCCTTGGCTCATAAATGCAACAGCTGCTCATTCTTTAAGAAGTGGCACCCGCTAGCTTAAGATAGGGTGGGGTGGTGGAAAAAGATAAGTAGGATGGCACTACATGCAGAAAAAGACGGATCCTCCAAGTTGCCCAGATACATGTTTAGTGAAGCGAACACATTTAAATATAAATCCTCCTTTAGGGGCACTATGTACTTAAACTCCCCCTCCAATAATTCTTAAGCACAATCAGCTTGAGTCTTTGGTTGAGTTGAGCAGTGTCAATGAGTGTGACCCTAAGCTCTCCCTTCCATGCATTCAGTGAATGTGAAAATGGCTTCTGTGCTATAGTGTGGAAGAAACTGAGGCATTCCTTGGGTCCGTGCAACATTTTTGTGTTGTTCTTTACTCCTTATGTTCAGAATCAGAGGTCATCTAAGGACTGCATCGACTTCTTCCTTCCTTTCAATGCAACATTCACCATTGCAAATGCAAATACTGGCCTGTGCCACAACAGCAAAAGCTCTAGGGAGTGCTTGGACTTCGCTGCAGGTTTCTAGAAACATGCAAGAATGTGTCAAGTCTGCTTCACCCAGACCGGAAATGTCACGGGATGATGTGTACCTAACTTCTAGGGCAAATCCTGCTGGGCTGAGCTATGACGCTGCACTAGCCTTGCTGAGTGTCCCATCCCTGAAAACAAACAACCACAGTGCTTTGTTAAGGTATTAAGGCCTAGTCATCACTCCAAGGCTTGACAGAATGTTATTTCTACCTGAGGATTTTTGAGGCTTGGGCCTCATCTGCACCATACATTTAAAGCACCGTTCTACCTTAGTGTCCCCTCCCTGAATAATAGGAACTGTAGTTTAAGGGTCCTGAGAGTTGTTAAAAGACCCCTATTCCCTTCACAGGGAATAGGGTGAAGAGTGTTGCTGACTCTTAGAGAGGCATAAGTGTTTTTTTAATGCATGGTCTATATGTTAGCCTGTGCTTCTTTTCAGGATCAGTGATCTTTGAAAGTGGCCCTGAGCCCCAGGTCTGCTGTGTCAGGCCACTGATCTCTAGGCCAGCTGGCACTGCTGCTGGCTGCCTTTTCCCATTCTTGTCAGCCTGGGAATCTGCTGCTTCTGCTGGCATTGATTAGGATGAAGAGTGGGCGTGGCAGGGAGAACAGCGCATACCCTCCAACAATTCTCCAATGAAAATAGGGGCATCCCATTCCATATTGATAATTTCACTATTTGTACCCCACACATCTTACTGGGTTGCCCCAGCCACTCTGGGCAGCTTCCAGTATATATAAAAACATAACAAAACATTAAACTTTTTTTTATAAAAAAAAACCCCTTCCCTATACAGGATTGCCTTCAGATGGCTTGGGTGTGGGGTCTCATAATACCACATCCTCCAACATTTCTCCAATGTAAATAGGGACATCCTACGGAAAAGTGGGGCATTCTGGGATCAGATCAGAAACCGGGATGGCTTCTCTAAATAACGGATGTCCCTGGAAAACAGGGACACTTGGAGGGTCTGACAGCTCAGGAAGAAGGAAGGCAGCTTAAAGTGGTGTCTATTCAGCCTGGTTATCCACTGCCGTCGCCGACACCTCTCGGGATCGTCAGCCTGGATAAGATGGCAGCAGACCCAAGGTCTTCTCTGGCCTTCTTCCTGTGGAACTCCTTCTGCCAGGTTGACTCTTCATCTTGCTTGGCTGCAGTGGTGGCATGGGGTAGAAAGAGAAGGTTTAAGGGGTTTGTGGAGTATAGTGTGTGTTTGTTTGTTTGTTTGTTTGTTTGTCTGTTTGTGTGTGTGTCTGTTTTACAAGATCTAGGGTGGGGTTTTTTGCAAGCTGTGAGGGGGTTGGTGTAGTCTGAAGGTGGATGGAGGGTAACCAAGGTGTAGTTGGGATTTTGGTGAGGATTTTTTGGTGAGTGAGTAGGCAGAGTTGGTGAGCAAAGGGATGGGGATGGGGATGACCATGTTGGCAAGGTTTAGCGCTACCAGAGCTCCCTGTAAAGAGGGATGGACTGTGAAACCACCCTGGGAATTGTAGCTCTGTGAGGGGAATAAGGGTCTCCTAACAATTCTCAGCCCTCTTAACAGACTACATTTCCCAGGATTCTCTGGGGAAAGCCATGATTGTTTCAAGTGGTATTGTTGTGCTTTAAATGTATGGTGTGCTTATAAAGATAGACACCATCATTTCATTGGGCAACATCATTTCGTTAGGTATCCTGATCTCTGAGAACAACTTTGACTTCCTTTTCCACATCCACAAGGCAGAAAAACTTATTAAATTAGTGGAAAAAATATATAACCCTGAAAAATGTCTGTACAATGGTGCAGGCATATGAACAAGATCCTGGTGCAAGTTTCCAGGAACTTTGTTGCACTCAGTTCCTGCTTATTGCTTGCTTACAAAACTGATTGGCAGAATTGTACTTATTTCACGTCTGATGTTTCAACTATGGTGAAATCAATGTTGTATCTTTGCCATCTTTAGTGTGTAGTATTGGAAGCTGGACAAGGGGAGTCAGATAACAACAAGTGCCAAGCATGCTTAGTTCAGCTTGCAAATATTTCATTAAGCGATAGCAAACCAGTTTGTTACTGTTTCAAAGCCCTCTCAGAGCAGGGTGGTTACTGATTAGTCTGCATATAAGAACTTGGAATAGAAATACTTTGCTGCTCTATTTACCCAGAAACCGCTTTTTTAATATGAAATCAGCAAGGACCAGGGATGCCCCTGAACAAAAATAACAGAATGCTTCCGCCATGTTGCAGATCACATGAGATTATTCCTCAAGAGTTACTCTGTGTTCTGCTGCTCTGGGATTTGCGAGTTATGGCTGTTTATTGTTGGTTTTACAGTTTTATGCATTTTATGCATTTTATTTTATTATTGTAAACCATCCTGGGATCAAGTGATGAAGAGAAGTCCATAAATCTCTCACATGGATGCATACATGTACAGTAAACCTGCATAGGTAAAGGCAAAGGACCCCTGGATGGTTAAGTCCAGTCAAAGGCAACTATGGGGTTGTGGCACTTATCTCACTTTCAGGCCGAGGGAGCCCGGTGTTTCCGGGTCATGTGGCCAGCATGAATAAACCACTTCTGATGCAACAGGACACCGTGATGGAAACCAGAGTGCCCGGAAAAGCCATTTACCTTCCCATAGCAGCGGTACATATTTATCTACTTGCACTGGTGTGCTTTCGGACTGCTAGGTTGGCAGGTGCTGGGACAGAGCAACAGGATCTCACATCATCATGGGGATTCGAACTGCCAACCTTCTGATTGGCAAGCCCAATAGGCTCAGTGGTTTAGACCAAAGCGCTACCCGCGTCCTTTAAAACCTGCATAAGATGCACATTTAACATACATTATTTCAAATATACGCAGCTGAAGACTAGCAAAGGGAATAACTGAAGGCGGAAGAAAGCTGGAAGCCCCAAACAAGCCTAGTGCAAAAAGAGCTTTTAAGCTGCAATCCTTTCCTTCTGGGCAAGTCGTGCTTGGTGCACCCTGAAGAAGAGAAGAAGAGAAGTGTTTGGATTTGATATCCCACTTTATCACTACCCGAAGGAGTCTCAAAGCGGCTAACATTCTCCTTTCCCTTCCTCCCCCACAACAAACACTCTGTGAGGTGAGTGGGGCTGAGAGACTTCAAGGAAGTGTGACTGGCCCAAGGTCACCCAGCAGCTGCATGTGGAGGAGCGGAGACATGAACCCGGTTCACCAGATTACAAGTCTACCACTCTTAACCACTACACCGCACTGGTCAGTGGAGCGGTGGGGGTGCTCTCGTGGGACAATTTGACTTCCAGTTATTTTCTTCCAGTAAGAAGAGCCATAACAAAAATCTGTTTTTTGTTTATTTTTTTATACCATCTAGGTTATTCACATGAAATTATGGGGAAATCACCCAAGGCAATCTGATCAATTAGGCAGCTGGGATAGTTTAGCTGGTAGAGAGCATAAGACTCTTAATCTCTGGGTTGTGAGTTCTAGCCCCACCTTGAGTGAAAGATTCCCACATTGCAGGGGTTGGAGTTGATGATGCTTGTGGTCCCTCCCAACTCTACAATTCTGTATTGAGATTGAATCCTCACTTGAGCCACTTGTTGTTACGCAACAACATCATGGCCTTCCTGCTAAACTGAATGAGATTTAGAACTGCGCTGCATATTGGCCTGATCCAGATTTGGAGGCCACAAATAGTGTTTTAGAAGACTTGAATTACGTCCCTTGAAGTTGTCTATATTTGCCGTCCTCTAAATGGCATTATTGAAGGGTGGGGTTCAACATTTGCAAATAAATGAATATTTGTCTGAAAACATTCATCATTTTCACTCTTGGGCACCATCATCTCATTTGGCATGGTATCTGCACTCAATTTTCATAGGCGAAGGAACCGAGAGCATTTCCTCCTGTGCAGGGTGGCTCTGAATACTCATACATTTGGAATCTCTGTTGACTGCAGACAATGACCTCGGTTAGGCTGCCGTGTGATAAACAGCAAGGGGCTGAGGTTTCTAAAAGCACCTGTTCCGACTCCATGGATACGCTGCAGCGCGAGAATGCAGCGTTATGTGCTGCAGCCTGCTGTAATTCCCTCCTGCAAAAAAGCTGAGAGTCTCGATGTGACCTGGACTGACAGCTGACTTTTAAACACAGTAGATGAGACGGTGTCCCCAGCTGAACCTGCAAGAAGACACCTGTCTGCCCTCTGAGGTACAGAACAGAAGGGAATGACTGTGGGGCTCAGCTAGAAGGCTGCTGCTGCTCCTGACCTGAGTCGCTAGGAGGCGCTGTGGAGGACATAGTCAGAGGAGGAATGGGAGAAGCTTAGAGGGTCCCACCAGGTTGCAGGTCATTAATTCTGGGACACAAGAGGTTTTCTGAACCTGGGAAAGGACCCTATCACTTTCTTTTGTTATGTGGTCATAGACATGAACAAAAGGGCCCAGTGGCTTGAGCGATAGAGACCTGGACCCAGGTGATGATCCAAGTGGGTTAACAGAGGATTCTTCTATCCTTCTCCCTCTCCCTCACTCAGGAGCCCCCTATCACCACCAGGAGGTGGCTAGCAGAAAGTGAGATGCTGATCCAGCTATTATCTCTCACCATGGAGATGCCGGCACCAGCACAAGTCCAGTCCACCTGAAGATTTGCTAAATGGCTCACCCAATCTCAGGACTCCAGCCGCTTGTCGTGCTAAAGGTGTGCCTGCCCACTCTTTGAAAGGAAGGTGCAGCGAGTGTGTGTTGCTTGCTGGATCAACATCTTAGCTTATGCTTATCCATGCATTTAACCTCTCACGTAGCTGTGCATTCTTGTAACCTGGGATATGCTTTATGTACTGATCTAATCTGAAAATTAAAGACATGGGCAGAACTGGTGCTGTAAGCTCAAGTTCTTCATCCATCAAAGAGAGCCAGGACTATTCCCCCCCCCCACACACACACCCAGCATCCACCACCTATAACAACTGTCCAATGGTAGGGCCAGCCTTATGCATTAGTGGGTTAAATTGTGGATCTGCAAGTTGAACAAGTGACCATATTCTTCCTCAGAGTCTCCATATGCTTCATCTGTTGCCCACAGAGATTTAGAAAGCATTTATTGTGCACCCTGATGGTGCCTCGCTCTTTTCCAAGCAGTACCAGAAGAGATAAAAAAACTTTTAAAAAGGCAACATCAAGAATGGTCTGGCAATGTAGGTTAAAACTGCAGCAAGACTGGTTTGACAAATGAGCTCAAGATCTCAGAGGGCGCGGTGTTGTACATTCTTAAGCATAATCAATTTATAATTGAATTCTAAAAATGAAAGTCGACAGGACTAAGCTAATAGAATCTAACCATTTTCACAGGTCATTTGCCCCCCTCAGGGCATGACAAGCCACTGACTTAAATTCAGCTTGAAATTCAACAGTTTGAAACCACAACAATTAGATAAACAGATTTTTGGAAAGGACTATAGCTCCATGTGGAGCATCTGCTGTGCTTGCAGAAGGTTCTGGGTTTAATCCCCGGCATCTCCAGGTATTCCTGGAAGTCCTGTCTGAAACCTTGGAGAGCTGCTGCCAGCCAGTGTAGGCAGTATTGAGCTCAATGGTCAAATGGTTTGAGGGCATGATTTAAGGCATATGCCCATGTTCCTCCAAATGTGCTACTGCTCTTTACTGTCAATATAGAAATGCAAAATTTATGTGGGAAATTGCCATAGTGTATGTTTGCAGCCAGTCTGGGCATCTAGGATGTTATCAAGGGCGCCACCGCTCCACACCCTTCCTCAAATGACCGCCAGAGGGAGGAAGGAAAACTGCTTGGACCTCTGCTTAGAAAGCACAGTGTCAGGCACTGGGCAGAGGAGCAATGGTGGAGACCCGCATCCCCAGCCTGACCCTTCCAGAGAAGAGGAAGACAGTTCAAAATTACAACAGGGGTTTGAGGGAGGTCACAGCTCAGAGGAAGATGAGGGGGAAAGCTGGGAAATAATGGGAGAGGAGGAGGAGAAGGAAGAAGAAGCAACAGGAGGGCAACAGCTGACAGAAACAGTGTCGTTAGAAAGCCTTCCAGATTCCCCCCTCTCCCAGAACCCGGCGAGCGTTGAAAGTAGGAGAGCAAAGTGCTCAGAAGCAAAGGGCCCTCAGTGCCACCCATATGGGAGAAGGTGATGAATGAAGAAGTGGGAGAAAAGGGGGTGAAGCGCCACTTGGGACAACACCATTATTCCAAGAGGCTGCATTCCCAAGCCTCTCTCTGTAAACGTTGAATAAAAAGCAGACGGTAAGAACTTTTCCTTGTCTCATCCTGCCGTGGGGGTTGGTTCGTGTGCTGCCTGACACACACAAAAAGTAGAAAACTTATTGCACCAGTGCTTTATAGGCACAGGAAAAGCGAAGTGTGGTTCACATTCCCCCAGCACAACCCTGCAAACCATGGATTGTACTTAAGTGGCATCTTGCATAAACAGGATGGCTTCCTTTATGCAATGAGACTCCCCCCCTCTCGTCCCCATGTGTGCTTCCTAAATCTGTTCTGGGTCCCCCCCCCACCCTTTGGAGCAGGCTTGGCTTCTTCATTGAGTTATAAGGGGGCCGTTACTTGTCTCATAACACTCTTTCAAGGACTTTTGTAGCATGCAATTGCCCCCAGTTTGCACCTATGTGAATTCTTTATTTTGCAATGGTGTTGATAATGCCTTTGTATTTTCATGCTTTGGTAGAGCATGCTGTGAGGTCATTTATGCACTCAGCCCGCTTGCTGATTCATTCTTAGAGGAGCACACATCCTGGAGATTTCCTTTTGTTGAATTAGCTTTATGCACACTAGTCCCCGGATTTTCACCTCCAAAATGAAATTGACTAGGGGCGATGCATTTATAAATAAATAATAATAAAAAAGCACCAGTAAAACAATAAACGTCCTCCACAAAAAAAACACAGCCCACATATCAATAAAATACTAAAAAAAGGGGGGGCACAACACAAACTACACCTTAAGAAAAGAAAAGCAGCCTTGAGTGAGGGAAAGGAAACACAAACAGCAGTTACAGTCAAGCCTTGCTGGAAAAGAAAGGAGTTTAATTAACCATTATATTGGATTTACCTAGAAGAGGCGTGAGAAATGAAGCCCCTAGAACATACCATTCTCAGACCAAGAGAAGATTGGTTCTCATTCTTCATTCTAAGGCTGCCATTTACTCCACTTCCCTGGTGTTTCCAGTTAATTTCCGCCTTATATTTGAGCTTTCACACACTGTACAAGTCTCTTCTGGAAATCTAATCTATATTTTGATTTTGTTCTGTGAACCGCCCTGAGACCTCCGGGTATAGGGCAGTAAAGGTAAAGGTAAAGGGACTCCTGACCATTAGGTGCAGTAGTGGCCGACTCAGGGGTTGTGGCGCTCATCTCGCTTTATTGGCCAAGGGAGCCAGCATGCAGCTTCCGGGTCATGTGGCCAGCATGACTAAGCCGCTTCTGGCAAACCAGAGCAGCACATGGAAACACCGTTTACCTTCCCGCCGGAGCAGTACCTATTTATCTACTTGCACTTTGAGGTGCTTTCGAACTGCTAGGTTGGCAGGAGCAGGGACCAAACAACAGGAGCTCACCCCGTCACGGGGATTCGAACCGCCGACCTTCTGATCGGCAAGTCCTAGGCTCTGTGGTTTAACCCACAGCACCACCCGCATCCCTGTATAGGGCGGTACATAAATAATAATAATAACCACCATCACCAAATAAATCACAAGTTAGAGCTCACTCTGGAGTTATCTTCTTGAAAAAAAAAATCTGCTTCCAAGTCTGGAAGACGTTTGCAAGCCTGGACATTTTGCACAAGGTCCAGGAGATTCAGAGTCCCTTTACTGCCTTATATTGCTGTCAAGCGGAGAAGTAGAACCTGGCTGGAGCTTCTCACCAGTCTACTGACCCTGCCAGCCACCTCTCTTTGTGTCCCCATCTTCCCTTCCTTGCTTGCCTTGCTGCTGAGGATGGACAAAGAGAAGCAGCTTTTCCAGTCCATCCATGCTTCTCACCACCACCGAAGCAAGGGCATCATTCACCAGGCTTCCTGTCTGTACTCACCTGCAAGGTCTGGGTGAGGCTCCACTTGTAGTTTTCCTAAAAGAAAGCCACTTGTTTTAAGCTGGTAGTGTACTGGGCCTCAAAGTTTTAAAATGCAGTAAAATACATAGACGCGGGTGGCGCTGTGGGTAAAACCTCAGTGCCTAGGACTTGCTGACCATAAGGTCGGCGGTTCGAATCCCCGCGGCGGGGTGAGCTCCCGTCGTTCGGTCCCAGCTCCTGCCCACCTAGCAGTTCGAAAGCACGTCAAAGTGCAAGTAGATAAATAGGTACCGCTTTATAGCGGGAAGGTAAACAGCGTTTCCGTGTGCGGCACTGGTGCCGGTTCGCCAGTTGCAGCTTCGTCATGCTGGCCACGTGACCCGGAAGTGTCTTCGGATGGCGCTGGCTCCCGGCCTCTAGAGCGAGATGAGCGCGCAACCCTAGAGTCGGTCACAACTGGCCCATACGGGCAGGGGTACCTTTACCTTTAAAATACATAGATTTTCCCATTCCTAAACAGGCTTATGAACCTACTGCTGTAATACTTAGGAAGGCCAGTTATGTCTCTCCAAAAAGAAGAGAAAAGGATTTACATAAATCTGGTATGTGAAAATTTGGAAATAATTACTGTGATTTAAATAGAGATGCAATGCATCTCATCATATTAGGGACCAAGTGACTTGTGTGCTTACTGGGTGGTAAGGGTTGACGGACAGCTTCAAGGCCTCTGCTCTCCTTTCTTTCAACCAATCACGGACAGCTCTCTCAAACAGAGGACTGTCCTCTATAATGTAGGACATATGCCCCCTTGCAAATAATCCTATGGCAGGATTCAAACAGCTGTACAACTGGCTGGGCTAGCTCAAAGGAAATGTGGGCTTGTGTTTCTTGAAAATGAACTCTCCATGCTGTTGGCAAACCTCATTTGAAGGAATTTTATGGAAGCAGTTTGCAATATGTGACTCTGTGGGTGTGCATGTGTCTCTGATCTGCAAAATAATAATAATAATAATAATAATAATAATAATAATAATAATAATAATAATAATTACAGATCCTGTTGGGCATTTCCAAATGCTCAGGGGCAAAGTTAACATAACTCTTTGAGCCCTGGCCTATAAATAGCATGATGTCTAAAGTGGAATTACTTGGGAATTACAGATATTTATGTAATCATGTGGGATAGAAGTTTCATCTCCCCCTGAACCTCCTTGGAGAAAAGCAACATTCAGAATCCCTAAGTCATCTGCTGTAAGTCTTCTGTTATGATGATTGTCCCAGGCTAAAGTCCTATTTACACGGGGGTGGGGGGCAACCCAACTACCCCCCACCAAGTAAACAGAGCTAGGATTGGGCTTGAAGGATTTTAAATAGAGACGGTGTACACAAGATACAGTTAAAGCCCTCATCTCAAGAATCCTGGGAACTTAAGAGTGCTAGGAATTGTAGGTGTCTGAGGAGTAAACTAGATTCCTCAGGATTCTTGGGGAGAGGGGAGAAATGTGCTTTAATTGTATTGTATGTAGGCAGTCAGAGTTAGCGTTCAGGATTTATGTCTGAAGGAACACAGTGACTTGCTACAACCAAATAAAGGAGGGCTGTGTTTCTGGATCTGACTGGTCCTCAGGTTAAGACACATCAGCATTTGGAATTTTCCTCTCCACAGGCCCTTTTTAGCAGCTTACAAGGAGGTGTAACACATAAAACAATGAAACGTAAATCAGCCCCAGAGCTCATTCATCCAGTTCATGCTTTTTCTGTCACCTAAATGCTGAGGTGTTCCAAAGCCTTTGGTCTCCATGGCAAACATTTTCTCCCTCTTTTGTTACAGCCAACAGCAAATATTTGTACAGAGTGAAATGTTCAGCCCCATATATTTATGGACCTGCCATCTGCTGAGGGGAGCCACCACCCTCCTGGTAGGAGACGGATACAAGCTAAGGACCTGTTCCGTCAGTTTTCGGCTTTCTGCATCCCCGTCCGTGTGCAGTTCTGAAGCTGGAGGAGTTTGTTTGCTTCCTGTTCAGATTACTGGCTGCCGATAAGAGGAGGAAAGAACGCGGTGCGCGCAAATTTGCTTGGGAATCATATCAAGGCTTATCCCACACCCCATTCTGCACACATCATTTTCAGTCTGAAACAAGTTCTTAGCTGTGTCGTGGAAGGAAAACTCAGCACAGCGGAGGGGCATGTCCTTTTGTAGGCATTTACAACAGCCCTCTGCAGGAGTTACAGAGAAAGTGTAAAGGAAGCATGCGGTGGGTGGAACAGGGACTAGCATGCAAACTCTGCCCTCCCCCCCCCATTGCCATTCCTACTACCTTACAACTCATGGAAGGAACCTGTCTGAAGCAGGCAGCCTATTGTACTGCTGGAGACTCCACATGCATTTTTAGAATGCACAGAAAAAGAGTCTTTATGACGATGAGCCAGTGTGGTGTAGTGGTTAAGAGCGGTAGTCTCGTAATCTGGGGAACCGGGTTCGCGTCTCCGCTCCTCCACATGCAGCTGCTGGGTGACCTTGGGCCAGTCACACTTCTTTGAAGTCTCTCAGCCCCACTCACCTCACAGAGTGTTTGTTGTGGGGGAGGAAGGGAAAGGAGAATGTTAGCTGCTTTGAGACTCCATAGGATAGTGATAAAGTGGGATATCAAATCCAAACTCTTCTTCTTATGTGTTTCCTTTAGGTCACAACTGCACTGCACCTTAACAGCACTCTTATACCATTTTAACAGTCATGGAGAATCTTGGGAACTGTAGTTTGTTGAGGGCGCTATGCATGCTGTAAGCATGCCCAGCTGATTGTTGGGTGGGCGAATGGGAAACCAGGAGGAAGGGGGAATGAAAGAGAGGCTCTTGAAAGAGAACCTGGGTGGTTGGCTGGGACTCTGAATAGGGCAGCTGAATTGGTAGAGCAGGAGATTCTTAATCTCGGGGTCGTGGGTTTGAGCCCCACATCGGGCAAAAAATTCCTGCATTGGACTAGATGATCATCATGGTCCCTTCCAATGCTACAGTTCTGTGGTTCTAGGATTAGGAATGTTCCACGCTGCTGCATTTTGTTGCAACAAGTCCCGCTTGTCACCTCCATACCTGATATTCAGGCCACAAGCCAAGACAGCACCATCAGGAAAACACTGGCAGTATTAAGGTAAATTCAACAGTGTAAACAAGTTTTGATGGATGCAATCATGGAATACTGAATGGTATAGTTTTTGTAAAATATGCAGGGATTTATGATATGTAAAATGAACCATGGAAAGAGAAGAAGGGAAGTCATTGATATCTTAAGGACGTAAAATGCGCATTTTAAACAGTAAAACAGAAAACTTAATAAAATTATACGCAAAATAGCACCATCAATGTTTAACAGGCATGGAAGAAGTTTCGCAAAAGTACAAAAACACTTTAGAAAAAAATATAAATGGATGAGATGCGTGCCCCCCCTCAATAAAACAGGCCAGTGAGTGGCTGTGGGATCCTGACTAATGGTTATGGGGCAGGGCAGAACGGAGGCACAGAAGAGAACGGGAGGATGCCATAGTTAACCCACCTTTTGTTCCAAGCTTCAGTTGATAATTCTAATTCTTATTCTACAGAAATTCCACAAGAGGGTAGAAGTGCCATCAAGTCAGTCTACAAGGGACAAACTTTAAATGTGATCAAAGAACAATAGGAACTCTCTTCCCACATCACAGGACAAAGGGGCGGCGGGTGCAATGAGCCAGAGTGATGAGTGATTGAGATGGCCTCTCTGTGTGGATGCAGTTTGAAAAAGAAGAAAAACATTTCTCTTGATTTGTCGCATCTATTCTAGGAAGATGAGACTCTCCAAAGAAACACACTGCTGCTTAAGCACCCTCTGAGTAGGTGCCCTGCCTGTCTTGTTTACGTCCCAGGAGATGTTGCCTTTCCCCATTATATTCACATTGACCTGTGCTGTTGACATGTCTGCTTCTTTCCTTACTCTTGTTTCTCTGGCTCCCACTGTGTGCTTCAGAACGCAGAATTGAGAAGATACCTTCATAAGAGCCCCATCGTCTGCTTTAGATGGATGCAGTCACTGTTGGTGCTTGAGGGCGAACGGAGAGGTTTAGAATGGCCACTTGGTCACAGAACAACTAGGTGGTGATGCGGAAGCGGAGAAAAGGATTTAGATGTTACTGAATAAGAGTAGATGGAAGGGCTTCGGAGTGGGAATGTGGTTTAACAAGTAGAACAGTTGTGCTTAAAAGGTCTGGAGCAGAGAGCTTGTGATTTCTGCTTGGAGAAACATCCATGTGAGTACAGTGCCCACCTGTGGCACTGATGGGGACTGCACATCCTCTGTGCCAGTGTTTCTCAAACAGCCTTGGGTCACTTTCAGGTGGGTCACAGCATGCCCAGTGCCCCCTCCCTTGTCTGCCACACCCCCAAGCTTTGCAGTTTCAGATTTGATGAAAGGTGCTTTGAACTGTAGTTGGAAACGAGAGGCAGAAATCATTAAACAAACCGACACCACAGAAAGGTCTGAAAGATTCGTCAGCAGTTTATTATTTTATTTTGGGGGGGTTTCCATACAAAATTCAAATAATTTGGAGTAATTTGTGCAGATAACACAACCAATTATTTGTGCAGATAACACAACCAATTCCTTTGCAGAACAACTAAGGCTGTGCTCTTAAGCCACCTATTAAGAAGTCAATACCACTGAAATATGTGGAAATGATTTCTGAATAAACTTTCCTAGGACTGCGTTGTAAGAAATTGATCTTTCGCTCACACTATCTTAGCAAATGCAGATTGCAATGACATCTTCAAGATAACTCTGCACAAAAGCCTATTTCTACACAGCGTTATAAAGACTGGGCGCTAACTACTGTAAATTAATGGACACAAGAAATGCAGCAGGAGATTCTCATCCAGGTAACCAGGAATACAAGAAGCATCACTGGAAAAGAGAAATACCTTTTCATCTCCAGCACGCCTATGCTAGAAGCAGCTCCTAGCTATTTAGATTGCAGAGCCTGCACTGGTCTGCACTAGTTTCTATTAATCCAGCATGGACTGATGCTCATCTGTGCATCTTGTATGGTTGGGATGCGCTGAAACAGAGCATTTTACACCCTAGGTTGAAGGCTATGGGAAAACTATTTGTGCTGATATGTTTGCATGGGCATTATATGACATTGCCAGCTAGTGGCTTTCAGGACGGGTGAATCTGTCAATTTCCATTTCTCCGATCTTCTGTAATCTTAAATTCAGTTCTCCACACTTCCACATATATAAAATTCACCAGCATTTTCATGCTAATTGATCCTAACAGATGCATGCTTGTGCATAATTTCCCCTACTATACACATTTCTGCAAAGCAGTTTTCCCCATCCTAACATACTTTGTATCTTATTTTCACAAATATAAGCATTGCTATGTATGCTTTCCTCCAACTGCAGATTCTCGAACTGTGGAATGAGACTCTGTGGGGGTGGAGTATTGTGATATGAAGTTCCAGGAAGGGAAGGATCCTGAGGTAAAACTGTGCCTTCATTCTCACTAACTGAGGTTTGATACTGCATCCATGGCCACAACTGCTCCATACTTTGAAAGCATCATCATGCCCCTTTGAACAGTCATGGCTTCCCCCAAAGAATCCTGGGAACTGTAGTTGATTAACTTTGCTAGCAGTTGTTAGGAGGCCACCTATCCCCCCCTCAAAGAGCTACGATTCCTAGAATTCTGTGGAAAGAGGGATACTGTTAAGCCACTCTGGGAACTATAGCTTTGTAGGGGGAATAGCAACTCTCAGCACCCTTAACAGACTACATTTCCCAGGATTCTTTGGGGGAAGCCATGACTATTTAAAGTGGCATGATACTGCAGATGGGGCCTACAACTACTACTACTACCACCCTTGGAAGAGGCAAGATAGGCCTGGAATGGGATAACGGCAGGTTGGGAATAAAATTCCAGAGAGGGAAAAGAGAGATGGGTCAGATAGACATTTCTTGATTCACATTGCTTCCCTGGGGTGCGATGATCTCACTGCTGCACTTATAGTTCAGTCTGAACAAGACGCAATGCTTTCTTCATGTTCTCTATTACTGAAAAAAAGGAGAGAAAAAGATAGTGACGTGAATGATGGTCACGGTTAAAAATAGAGAAAAGAAACTACCAAAAATCTTGCTGTTTTCCCCACCCACCTGACCTTTGGAAGCAACAGCTGGGATCTTCTTGCACATGGAGAGCAAAACAAAAGAACCCAGAAATGCTTTGAGCTCCATCCAGTCAAGTGCAGGTGCAATACAGCCACATACCAATTAATCTCCGCCTGGGCCCAACAGACCTCTGTTTGTTCTCCCTGTCCCCAGCTCTATATAAGTATGAAGGCAGCAGAAGGGGCCAGTGCGGGGAAGGGGAGATGTGTGCTTGGCTCCCCATATCTGGATCTTGGCTGACACACAATACTAAAATGGTGGTGCGACCTTTTCACAATTGTCAGGAGCTTTCCTTGGAAGGCTCTTCAGCAACTGTGTGGCTCCGAGAGGCCATGCCTGTAGCTGTGGGAAGTGGCAGCGGCAAAGGTGCAGGGGGAGGGATTGAGTGGGTGGAGGGGACAAGCAATGGAGGCAGAGGGGAAGGTGGAGGCATGGTGCATACTGGTGCCTATTTTTCTTGAAAAAAAACCCCTCTCTCAGATCGGAAGGTCAGCGGTTGGAATCTGCTTGACGGGGTGAGCTCCCGTTGCTCTGTCCCAGCTTCTGCCAACCTAGCAGTTCAAATATATATACAGTGGAACCTCTACTTACAGACGTAATCAGTTCCGGAGGTCCATC
The DNA here is from genome assembly GCF_964270895.1 of Podarcis filfolensis. Taxonomy (NCBI): domain Eukaryota; kingdom Metazoa; phylum Chordata; class Lepidosauria; order Squamata; family Lacertidae; genus Podarcis; species Podarcis filfolensis. The sequence continues at coordinate 26,603,286 of NC_139614.1, read as the reverse complement.
CGTAAGTTGATCTGGGTCGCTGGTAGAAGCGCCATTGTGTGCAGGTGCATTCGGTGGCAGCACACTTCTGCGCATGTGCAGACGGCGGCAGCCACTTCTACGCTTGTGCAAATGGCTGCTTCTGCACGTGTGCAAATCGCGGCAAAACCAGCATTTACTTCTGGGTTTGCCGCAGTCACAACTTGGATTGGACCCAAGTAGAGGCGGTCGTAAGTAGAGGTTCTACTGTATATATATGCCACCAGCACAAGGATAGCAGTGCACTGCGCCCCCCCCCAGCCAATGTCCATATGCTCAGCACATCTGAAACGGCAACCTGTGCGTGTAAGTATATAAAAGCTCCCCTTTTGGATGCTGCACTAAACATGCAGACATCAGGGCACGGGGCCAGTAAAGCATACAGGCATTAGTGCTGTGCTGTCAGCTGTCCTCAAAATTCTAGAATTTATTGCTTTAATGGAAATACACATGTCTAGGAAGGCTGCGGAGTGCAGACCACTGCTGGGCTGATATGTAAGGTGAAAAAAGGAACCTCATTGTTGGTCCTACAACGATAGGATTCAGAATGCAGCAGTCTGATTGGTCCACAGGAGCCACCCAATCCAGCTCCAGGTGGAAGTGAATCCGCAACCTGATTGGCCTACAGGAAAATCCTGGAATTAGCCAATCACGTGGGGCCCATTGTGTAAATAATGTATATAAAGCAGACATTCTGGGGGAACTTCCATTCCTCCTCACCACTATGAGCTGAATAAAGAGCATGAAATCCACTCTCGACTCCGAGTATATTTCACACATAAACACCCCTTGGTTTCTTCAAAAGTAAGGCGAGCAAGACAAAAAAACCTGCACCCAACCTGTGAGAGTTTCTGTAACATTTTCTTCCCACTTTGATAATTTTTGAAAGCCATTTCTTTTCTCATTAATTAATAGAGGGTTGTTGTTTTTTAGTTTTTTTAAAGTGCAGGAGGTAAATTTTTGGCACAGCAGTAAGCAGAAAGTGCAGACCTGCTTCTCACTCTGGGTATTTTGTAATCTCCTGGCGGGGTTCACCTGAGCACTCCCTGTATGGGCAGCACAAACATAAGCTTGTTTTGAGGGATCAACTCACAGACTGGCAGGTCTTGAGGCTCATAAGTATAGAGTCGATTAGAGTATCTTCCAGTGATATCAGCCCTTACCGTGAGAGAAGGATCTGGAAAAGCAAACAAAATATCGTAGTCATCCCTGATATAACAGCATCTTACTCTTATTTCATGCTAAGAGGTAGGAATTAAGATTTTTGAGGGATGTGACTCAGTTGTCTGTAATGAAATTAATTTTAATATGGCTCAGTCTAGAGTCTGATTCCGGTTATGGTTCTCAGGGCAAGGACAAACCATAGTTTGCTGGTTTGGATGTAATGGCAAACTATGGCTTTCTGAACACCTGGACATTACTAATTAATTAGTACAGCACTTGAAGGAGACGGAAGCAGAGGGATGAGAGAGCATGTGTGTAAAATCTTGTTCTTATAGCACTGAACAATAGTTTAGCATTAAGTGTGAACCAACCCATTGCACAACAGTGATGGACGGTTGGGATGTGGGAAGGCTGTCTCTTAGTTGAAGACCCAGGTCATCAAGCCTGAGCTTCCACCGCTGCCACCTGCCACCAACCATCAGGAGGTTTAACATATTTAAGGACAGCGTCCTCTTTCTATGCTCCTCCCAATGGCAACATGCAGATGGAGACAGATTTACCTGCTTTAAGTCATTTACATACTGTCTTCTTTTGTATATTATTTACTACAAAGCTCAATGACTAAGCTCTTTAGCGACGAAACATCGGATTACCGGAACGTCTGAGCACTGAACCACTGGTATATCACAAGTGGACTCTTTATTTAATGTGTTTGGTATTGTTTAAGATAAAACTTGTTTGGGAAAGAAACTACCTTTGCCATTTTTATGAATGTTTAGTGTTTGTTTACAGATAGTTGTCTTGGTGATATTATCTTGTGTTGATTGCAGTAGTCATTGTATCACTACCCTGTTTATTGCAGAGGGCCTTCTCGGTAGTGGCGCCTGCCCTGTGGAACGCCCTCCCATGAGATGTCAAAGAAATAAATAGCTATCTGACTTTTAGAAGACTTCTGAAGGCAGCCCTGTTTAGGGAAGTTTTTAATGTTTGATGCTTTATCACTTTTTAAATTATTATTATTAATATTCTGTTAGGAGCCACCCAGAGTGGCTAGGGAAACCCAGTCAGATGGGCGGGGTATAAATAAAATAATTGTTGTTGTTGTTAAACAAACCACATTGGCAAGATTGGCAGCAACAACAGCAGATATGTACTATGCTTATGATACTACTGTATTCTCTTGTTAATTATGCTCTTTAAGATGAGTATTTTGTATCCCTTTATGTTTTCTTTTGAAATCTTTCAGATAATCTTTTTTTTTTGTTAACTTTGTTGTGTTAAATGTGCATTCTGTAGTTGACCACCTTTGCAATGTATTGTAGAGATCTGCTGCTGCAATGTTAGGCATGTATTTATTTTAAGTTTACATTACTGCTAGGAGCAGGCGACTTTCACTTTCCCTTCACCACCCATGGACTCTCCTGCAGTGTCAACCAGCTGCTGGAAAGCCTCATGCTTCATTGAGATGAGGTTCCATTTTAGGGTCATAGTCACATCCAACACATACCTACAAACATGATTCGAGGCACATATTGTCCATCAGGTGACATGTTCTTGTCTGTTGTTTCATGCTGGCAGGGGAAAAAAAAGAAAAGAATGCACACCATCTTAACCTTTAGCACTAAATCAAGCATTGTAACTACAAACAATAAGTTTAATCTGTGCATTACATGTGCGCACCATCAGATTGAGCATGATGAAGTTGTTCTGGCACATCTCTTGAATTTCTTGGTTGTCCACGAAAACCTTCTTTAGTGCTGGAGAGGGCAAAGGAAGTTCGTCATTCCAAGTGCAAAATACAACAAATGCAAAGAGAGAAGGCAAGCATTCCTCTTTATTAGAGTGTTGTGGGCCAGGAGTCAGTTGTGCCTGTTGAACAGCAGCCTGAAAGGGGAGAAGGCAGAGTCACTCCACCTGCAGCTGATCAGCCTTCAAGGACACAGAGGAGAAGAAGGCACTGATGAGAACCAGCTGGCTCCAGCCTTCTCAAGCAGAGATTACAGCAGCAGTCAGATGCTGGCAACAACTCTTGTAGCTCCTGGTCCTACCTTGATGCTTCCTGCTCATCTTGACCCCATGATCATCAGATTCCCTGACCCCTGGACCATCTGACCACATAGATTGCTGTTTGCCCAATCCTAGGACTGGACCTGATTTTGGATGCTGACTTGCCTGACCTCCAGGCAAGTACACCTCAGAGACTCTTCTGGTTGGCTGGCCTCCCAGCTCCTCTGAACTCTGCATGTTGTTGCTCTACAACGAGACTACGACATAGAACAATACAAAATAGAACCATCCATTGTGGTCATATCTTCCATGACCCCATCTTCCTCTTCACAACAGAAGACAGAACTGGCACCCCAGTCAAAGTCTTTTCCACCAAGGTAAGGGACATTGTATTTCTATTTGAATTAGAGTACGGTTACCAGATGTCCCCATTTCCTGGGGACAGTCCTCTGATTTACAAATCAGTCCCGATACAAAATCCTATCATTCCTAGTGAAGTTGAAAAATGTCCCCGGATTCATTGAAAAAAATCTGGTAACCTTAAATTAGAGTCAAATGTGTATCCTGTTTCCTTTTTGCAGGGAATATGCAAGCAGCCACCTGAAGTACATCACACAGTAGAATCATTTATGTTTGCAGAGAGATACAAGAAATTGTCGCTTCAAATCAAACATGCGTGATTTACCTTGACAATACGGACAATCTTCCAAATGGTGAATGACCATCAGTGGCTTATTACTTTTCCAAGGGGAGAAAAAAACATATTAGGTTAAATGCAGATACATTTTTCTATCATAAATGGGATGATGGGCAAATGTTGTGGCAATGAATTAAGTAACAATCACAAAGTACATTCAACAGGCTCAGAGAAATCCTCTGCAAAGGGACAAGAAAAGTATCATATTTTTCGCTCTATAGGACATACCCGACCATAGGACGCACCTTGTTTTAGAGGGGGAGAACAAGAAAAAAAATCTCCCCCTCTCTGCTCAGCCCCCCTTCAGCGAAGCGGCAGGAGAAAAAGAGCCCCTTCCATTTCTCCTCCCGCTTCGCTGAAGGGGCGCTGCGCAGCTCTCCCTCTCTGCTGAAGCCAGGAGAGTCTTGCTCTCCCGGCTTCAGCAAAAGGAACCCGAAGCCTTTGGAGCGCAGCGCGAAGTCCCGCTGTGCTCCAAAGGCTTCAGGGATAGCCACCTCCGGAGCGTGGAGGGACCGCTCCCTTTGCGCTTCGGAGGCTTCGCATTGCTATCGCTGAAGCCAAGGAGCCTGCATTCACTCCATAGGTTGCAGAGACATTTCCCCTTAATTTTTGGAGGGGGAAAAGTGCATCTTATAGAGCGAAAAATACAGTAAGCAGTGCAGGTTTGTTTACCCCATCCCCTGTAGGATTCCCCTTCCTGACAGGCGCGGGTGAAACATGAAACCTGCAGAGCAACTATAAGAACCATATTTGAATGTCTGATACCTTCTTCCATATTTCATCTCAAGATTCCTACCTCATACATAAAGCCCATAACAATTTGGAAATGTATTATGTGAAAGATTACTTTCTCCTCTATCAACCTGTAAGATCCATTAGATAACTGGGGAAAATTTTACTCATGGCACCACACCTAACAAGCAAGGGTAGGGAGCCTTTTTGACTGTGACCCCACCCCATGGGCCAACTTTGAAACATGGGCGGGGCAACCCACCTGTCATTCACACAATGTCATCATGATGCCGCACTGTTGACAGGTGGATTATCCCGCCCACCAGCCAAAATCCCTTGTGCTGGGTTCCCAAGCTTGGGAAGCACAGCTCAAAGGGTGTTGCCAGCCCTAAGCTTTGCAAGTCTCCCCACGTTGCTCCTTTCCACCCCGGATGGAAATGGAAAGGAGCCACACAGAGCAAGTTTTCCCTTGCTGCTGCTTTTGGAAATTGAAAGGAGCAGCATGTGGCTGCTTCAGAGTGCAGCACTGGGAGGGAGAATCAGCTTCCACTGAATGGAAACTGCTTCCCCATCCTTGAGTTGTCGGAGATACAGTGGTACATCGGGTTACAGACACTTCAGGTTACAGACTCTGCTAACCAAGAAATAGTACCTCGGGTTAAGAACTTTGCTTCAGGATGAGAACAGAAATCGTGCTCTGGTGGCACAGTGGCAGCGGGAGGCCCCATTAGCTAAAGTGGTGCTTCAGGTTAAGAACAGTTTCAGGTTAAGAACCGACCTCCAGAACAAATTAAGTACTTAACCCAAGATACTACTGTATATGCATAGTCCTTACACTGTCAGCCTGGAAGGGATGTTTTGTTAGAGCAAAATTCCTTCTCCTAAACAGCTTTAGGGATGGAATCTTACCTTTGTTTTGCCTGGTAGAGCCCTTCTTCATAAGTCTGTACCCAAGTTATATCATCTCCCCATCCTGGAACAACAGATTCAAGGTAGATCACTGTCCATTCAGTCATCCAATATATTTTTCAAAGTAATCTAAGCCAACAATGAAAATTGCAAATGTCCACCCTTTCCGTCTTTTTATAGAGGCTGATCAGTAGTTTGTACATTATCCTCTCTGTTATTAGGCACCACTTTTCTCATGACAATTTTGGCACATACCAGGCGCACATATATTTAAGTGAGAGCTTGTGGGACAGTGTTTTCACACCATTTGAAAAACCAGCCCACCACCATATTCAAGGAGAAGCCACATTCTTCTAGGGCCTTCTCAGTGGTGGCACCCACCCTGTGGAACGCCCTCCCACCAGATGTCAAGGAAATAAACAACTACCTGACTTTTAGAAAACATCTGAAGGGAGCCCTGTTTCGGGAAGTTTTTAATGTTTGATGTTTTATCATGTTTTTAATATTCTGTTGGGAGCCGCCCAGAGTGGCTGGGGAAACCCAGCCAGATGGGTGGGGTATAAGTAATACATCATCATCATCATCATCATCATCATCATCATCATTATTATTATTATTAGGTTAGAGTCTGGATGATGTGATACTTTCAGGCTAGAACCAGCAAGCAATGATGTTCATCTTTCAAACCACCTTCCTGATCCAGTGGTTATTTAAATAATAATAATTTCCTTGTCTTTAAAAATTTCCATACCTCGTTAAACACCTACTTGTTTTGAATGAACTTTAAAAAGTAATCAAGATCGTGCAGGAATCCAAAGAACAGAGTGACACTACAGTACCTCTGGAGAGTGTCTGGGGAACTCTTTTTTCCTTTTTGATTGCCATTGCAAAATTGGAGGAAACAGCAATTAGCATGAAAGATAAGCCCAGCGCTGAGTGCATCTTTGTCTTCTTTCAACCCTCTTCAAGATAGACCTTGATAAATGGAAGAGAAAGTCAATGTTTTAACCTGGTATCTTCCTGAGAAGCTGTGCTTGTATGTGTTCTGATAAGATACTTTTTTTATTCTAAGAAAGAGATATGAATTTCCTTTAACAAACTACTGAAACCAAAACCGCGTATTAATGAAAAAAGACAGGCAGATTACGCTGAATGATTAATAGTGATTTCAGGCTCATTTTATTTTTTGCCCATTAACACAATATCACTAAGAACAGTCCCTCTGTCTCTTATGAGCAGATGGTGACCAGGAAATGTATACTTGTCTGATATTCAAAAATCTCATTTTATAGAGAAATGTTTGAATTTTCGAAGGGTAATTTTGCATTTTTAAAAAAGTAGTAATTTAATGCAACCCCCTCACCCTTGTTTTATGGAACATGAAATGTCTAACGGAACTGAAATGGCTCGGTTTGGCTCAGTCAGTAGAATGTGAGACTCTTAATCTCGGGGCTGTGGGTTTGAGCCCCATGTTGGGCCAAAGTATTCTTGCATTGTAGAGGGTTGGACTAGATGATCCTTGTGGTCCCCTCCAACTCCACAATTCTATGATGCTAGGCACCAAAAATGCCACAAAGCTTCTGATGATAGCTGTGATTTGAATTCAATTTTCTCCCACATCTAACCAGAAATTCAATGCTAGGCTTGCCCAATACTAGGCAGTGTTAACAACAACAACAACATAATTAATAAACCCATAGGGACTTGGTTGACCTTCTTGTTGAATATTCAAAGGAATGTTTCCTTTCATTGCACCAGCCCATTTCATGTTAAATTATGCAGTTCCATATATGGTTCCGTAAAGAAACAATTGCAAATTTCATTGAGCAACTAATCTCCGCTGTTCGTTCTTTTCTTTTTTAACAAGACCCGGACAAAATGGGCCATTTGTAAACATGGCTGGTCGTGGCACAATCTTGTAATCTCAGAAGTTGGTCTCCCTTGAGTTCAGTGGGGCTTACCCAGGGAAAGGTGGACCTAAAATTGCAACCTGAATTCTGCTAATATTGGCAAATTTTCTCAAATGCACTTTGAAAGGGTCACAACAGATCGTAGTCGTAAATGTCTACTGAGAAGTTGTCACAAGATTGTGCTGTGGCTGCTTCATTCTCCAGATATTCTGAAATTGTAAAAGTAATTGCTTTTGTAGACAAATTAGGATTTCATGGTATAAGTATTTTACCTTCACAGCAAAAGACTTCATTTAAGAGAACCGATGCAATTTATACATATTTACTCCGAAGTAAGTCTCCAAAGCATTTATTCCCAGACAAATTGGTATAGGATTGCAGCATTAAGCTGTAATCCTATACACTCTTAACTGGGAGTAAGTTCTATTGAGCTTAATTGGACATACTTCTGAGTAGACATGCATAGGATTGTGCCATTGACATCAGTTGTATGGAATGGCTTTTCTTCCATTTGTTCTCAGCCAAGAAATCTCTCCTGGGGACGAAAAGGTTAGCTCCAAATTCTCTACATAGTAAATTATTACAGATAAAAGGAGACCTTAAACAATCAATATTATCGCTGTCAGATGCAGAGGTTAGTAACAGCAAGCACTAAGCACACCTGTTTAAATAAGAAATTAAAGAAATTTCTTATTAATTAAAGAAATTAATAAGATATTGTTGAGAAACCATTTCCAATTTGCAAAGACAAAGCTCACGCCAACCATGGCAGACAAGATTCTTCAAAGACACACAAATCACTAGCCGCTAAACTTTATTAAAATATAATTTTCTTTTAAAAATGAAACATTTTTCTCATTGGGAAAATCTCCCGCCTTCTTCCTTAATATAAGTCATAACTGCTGCTATTGGAAACCTTTGATCCCACCCTGGATAAACACAATCCCATTGTCAGCAAGTTTTTACAACACTGTGAAATCTACTTCAAATACAGGTATTGCAGCCAAGAGATGCCCCTTAGTGAATATTTCACAGAAAATGGGTAGACCGTGTGTAACTTCTTCCTGCCCCAGTTTATTTGCTTCTTTTGTTTAAGGTAAATTTGCAATTAAAAGATGTTAAAAACTCTGTTTTTTTGCTCACCGGAGCTGATCAGTTGCGCCGGCGAAAGTTCCTTGCCAAGGAAGCAAATGTTTTAAAGTGGGTGTGATTTATAGATCTGAGAACAGCTGACCTGCCTGGTCCCTTCATCCAGATTTTACAGCAGTATAGTTCCTTGAAAAAGGGATAGCAATGCCTGGCCCTGTCCCATCCCTCCCTCCCTCCCTCCTTTCCCTAAACTTCTCTGCAAGTTCTCATCCTGGCATATTGAATGCTCAGATTTCTCTCCCCATCTTTGCTTGTATCAGGTGTCATTGCATTGGAACGGAGGAAAAGTAGCGTTTTTGTGTGCATCTGTGGCTTTTCCTCCCAAATGGCTACAGCCTGGCTCCAGTTCAGTGAAATAAGAAACCAGCAATGAAAGTTGGAACTGGAGGTGCTATTGTTTCCAATGAATGGCTGAGTTCACTAGGACTCTGAGATTAGGGATGAAACTAATAGGAAGATACAACAGTTAGCCTTTGTGCAGAAAAAATGTAATTAAGAAATCAAGGTAAAAAAAAAAAGGTTTAACCGAGAAGGGGGGGGGGGAAACCCAAAGTCCTCACCTTTCACAGAATAATGATTGAGCTATGGATGAGTAAGGAGGACGAGAGTTTTAAATGTGTTTTCCAATGCAGTTCTGCTGACTTCATTGTGCTTTCAACAGAGGGTTGTTTACTTTGGTTACACACCTATGTTATCTTTGCCCCTTTTTGTTGCTTGGAATCCACTGACAATTGGGTCACCGATCAGGTGTCAGGAAATCCTGGATATGTGGGCAGCTCTCCCAGGTGGTGAACTTTTGAATTACAGGTGCCAGCTTTGCCACAGAAGTAGACTGACTCCGCCTACCTAGCTGCCTATTGGCTCTTCCTGGACAGGAAGGAGTATAAGAAGCCTTCCTGTTCCAGCTGACCATTGTGAATTCTTGTGTTCCTGAGCACTGATGTGTAGTTAGTTATTGCTGCTAACCGAGCCTTCTGAGGAGCAGTTGAAAGAGCTAGGTATGTTTAGCCTGGAAAGAGGAGACTGAAAGGAAATATGATAGCCATCTTCCATTACAGTGGTACCTCTGGGTGCGAACAAGATCCGTTCCAGAGCCCCATTTGCATCCTGAAGCAACCCGCGTCTGCACGTGTGCGGGTCACGATTTGCCGCTTCCGCGCATGCGCGTGACGTCATCTTGAGCGTCTGCGCATGCGCGAGCAGCGAAACCCAGAAGTATCATGTTCCGTTACTTCTGGGTCGCCGCAGAGCATAACCTGTAAACGCTCAACCTGAAGTACATTTAACCCGAGGTATGACTGTATTTTTATTTTGTTTTGCTTTATTATTTAAATTTATATACCGCCCTATACCCGGGGTCTCAGGGCGGTTCACAGAATAAAATCAAGATATAAAACCACAAAATACCCAATAAAAATAAAAACAGCAAACCAATAACACCCCTACTCCACAAAAAAACACATTTGAAAAGGGCATCGGATGTAAATTGGATCAACCAAAGGCCTGGTTAAAAAGGAACCTTTTTGCCTGGTGCCTAAAGGTGTGTAATGAAGGTGCCAGGCGAACTTCCCTGGGGAGAGCATTCCACAGACAGGGAGCCACTGCAGAGAAGGCTTGTCACATGGGCTGTAGCCCTGTAGCCAAGGGCTGTCACATGGAAGGGGAACCCAGCTTGTTTTCTCCTGCAGAGGGTAGAATTCAAACCAATGGCTTCAAGTTACAAGAAAGGATATCCCGACTAAACATCAGGAAAAGCTTTCAGACAGTAAGAGCTGTTTGACAATGGAATGGCTCCCTCCAGGAGGCTGTGGACTCTCCTTCCTTGGAGGTTTTTGTGCAGAGGTTGGATGGCCATCTGTCCTGGATGAATTAGTTGAGATTCCTGCATTGCAGGGGGTTGGTCTAGATGTCCCTTGGGGTCCCTTCCACCTCTACAGTTCTGATTCTACGGTCCTGACTTCTGGCTTACGCCTCCCTCCTGATTCGTCATCTATTTTATTTATTCATGAAATATTTATATACTGCTGTATCATTTTTTTTAAAAAAATATATCAGAGTGGTTTCCAAAATTATATATACTAAAAGCACACAAAAATTTAAAATGATAGACCATCAACTAATCATTATTTCTTAATCGCCTGCATAAACCTGGTGGCATAAGAAAGTTTTCAGCAGGTATTTAAAGGTTGAAACAGAAGGCACTCACTGAATCTGTATTAGCAGAGCATTCCACAGGACTGGACCAATGCGGCTAAGAGCAAGGTTTCTTGTTGACAGATGAGACTTGCCAACACTGGAGACAACAACTGATGCTGCTCCAGATTATCTTAGTGGCTGATCTTAGATGTAAGGGCTTAGGCGATCCTAAGGTACCCTGGACCCACATTGTTCAGGGCTTTGAAAATGAGTATGACGACCTTGAACTTCGCTTAGCAGTGGATGGGCAGCTGGTTCAGATCTTTTAACAAAAGCTGGCCAGTAATCTGGCTGCCACATTCTGCATCAGCTGGCGCTTGTGAATCTGACTTGCTTCTCTATCCTGACCCCTGGCTTGCCCTCTTTATGCATTCTTCTGTCCAGTATTTGCTGGCCTCGGAGCTCCTGGCTCCCTTCAGACAGCTCACAGCTCAGTCTTGACATCAGGATCAGAAGAGCTCATTAAAAGGGTTCTTTCAGGCAGATAAAGATGAATAATAGAATCTTAACACTGCATGAACTCCTGCATAATAATAATAATAATTAATAATAATAATAATAATAATTTATTATTTATACCCCACCCATCTGGCTGGGCCTCCCCAGCCACTCATGGCGGCTTCCATAGAAACCAAAAATATACTAAAATATCACACGTTAAAAACTTCCCTGGACAGGGCTGCCTTAAGATGTCTTCTGAATGTCAGGTAGTTGTTTATCGCTTTGACATCTGCTGGAAGGGAGTTCCACAGGGCGGGCGCCACTACCGAGAAGGCCCTCTGCCTGGTTCCCTGTAGCTTTGCTTCTCGCAATGAGGGAACCACCAGAAGGCCCTCGGCGCTGGACCTCAGCGTCCGGGCAGAACGATGGGGGTGGAGACGCTCCTTCAGGTATACTGGACCAAGGCCGTTTAGGGCTTTAAAGGTCAGCACCAACACTTTGAATTGTGCTCAGAAACGTATTGGGAGCCAATGTAGGTCTTTCAAGACCAGTGTTATATGGTCTCGGCGGCCGCCCCCAGTCACCAGTCTAGCTGCCGCATTCTGGATTAGTTGTAGTTTCTGAGTCACCTTCAAAGGTAGCCCCACGTAGAGCGCATTGCAGTAGTCCAAGCGGGAGATAACCAGAGCATGCACCACTCTGGGGAGACAGTCCGCAGGCAGATAGGGTCTCAGCCTACGTACCAGATGGAGCTGGTAAACAGCTGCCCTGGACACAGATTTGACCTGTGCCTCCATGGACAGCTGTGAGTCCAAAATGACTCCCAGGCTGCGCACCTGGTCCTTTAGGGGCACAGTTACCCCATTCAGGACCAGGGAATCCTCCACATCTGCCCGCCTCCTGTCCCCCAAAAACAGTACTTCTATCTTGTCAGGATTCAACCTCAATCTGTTAGCCGCCATCCATCCTCCAACCGCCTCCAGACACTCACACAGGACCTTCACCGCCTTCACTGGTTCTGATTTAAAAGAGAGGTAGAGCTGGGTATCATCTGCATACTGATGAACACCCAGCCCAAACCTCCTGATGATCTCTCCCAGTGGCTGCATGTAAATGTTGAAAAGCATGGGGGAGAGGACACAACCCTGAGGCACCCCACAAGTGAGAGCCCAGGGGTCTGAACACTCATCCCCCCCCACCACCTTCTGAACACGGCCCAGGAGGAAGGAGCGGAACCACTGTATGACAGTGCCCCCAGCTCCCAGCCCCTCAAGACGGTCCAGAAGGATGTTATGGTCGATGGTATCAAACGCCGCTGAGAGATCCAGCAGAACTAGGAAACAGCTCTCACCTTTGTCCCTAGCCCGCCGGAGATCATCAACCAGTGCGACCAAGGCAGTTTCAGTCCCATGATGAGGCCTGAATCCCGACTGGAAGGGATCCAAATGGTCCGCTTCTTCCAGGCGTGCCTGGAGTTGTTCGGCAACCGCTCGCTCAATCACCTTGCCCAAGAATGGAAGATTTGAGACTGGGCGATAGTTGGCCATCGTGGCCGCATCTAAAGATGGTTTTTTAAGAAGCGGTTTAATAACCGCCTCTTTCAGCGGGTCTGGGAAGGCTCCCTCACAGAGGGAAGCAATATTTCCTCTTGCAGTTCTTAGAGCAAAACCCATAGAATTTAAGATTGAATAGCTGATTGTCCATATTTGAGAGATGATACCATGGACTGTGATTGCGTATGGGAGGCAGTTTCCTGCAGCACTGGCCCCAGACAACCCCACGCATGAGGGCCCCATCTTGCCACCGCTTTCCCAGTCTGAAGAAGTTGAAATGCATTTTATCTATGTTAACCACAGCAGAGATGCCAATATTTTGCTAGAAGAAGCCTTTTTAGAGCCAATGTTGTTGTGCTAGTCTTTCCATCTCTGATTGCAACTGTTGGGAGTATTTAGAATGAAGCGTCTCTTCCACACTGCTAAACTAGATAACTTTCCTGAACAACTATGGCAAGATTAAATTATTTTATTGTTTAGCTTCAATGCGGGGCAGTGAAAGTAGATGAATTCATTATTTATGCTGCAAGCGCCATCTGCTGGAACAAAAGCACCATGCAAATATTGAAATAATTCCAACAGTGTTTTTGGAGAGCTGCAAAAAAATATGATTGCAAATATTCTTATTGTGCATTTTTTAAAATGGCACTGTTTGATTCATTGTTTTAATAATCATTTAAATGCAGCTTGGAGGAAATGGACTTGTTGGGTACTCAGAAGAGTTTGAGAGTTCTGGACTGCAAGGAAGTATTTTCTGATTATTATTATTTTAACCATCTAGCATGAACACAGGAAAGGAAGCCCACTGTTGTTTCCTGTATTTGCTCATATCATTAACATCAGAAACCAGTCCAAGAAAGATTCTGGTATTTATGCTCTGGTTGAACCATAAGGCTGATCATACATGTTGCTTTAAAAGTTGGATTCGAGCAAAGCATTTGACAAAGTTCCCCATTACATTTTGGTAAGCAGAACGGATTCAGTGTGGGCTAGATGAGCATCACATGGATTCATAGCTTGTTGGAAAATACTCAAGAGTGCTTATCGGTGGTTCCCTATCAGACTAAAGGGAGGTTTCAAATGTAATGCTGCAGTTTCCAGTCCTCTTTAATACCTTTTAAAAATTGGTGCTAGATCAAGGGGTGGAGGAAATCCTTACTAAATTGGCAGCAGCATTTGAAACTCCCATTGTTGTTGGTGCATTTTGCAACAAGGAAGTCCATTAGCGTGAGCAGTTTCTGAGCTCTGGTTTTCAGATTAAAACTGCACAGCGAAAGGAAACGAGGACCTTTTTCTGCCTCCCCACTTCCTGCTACTCTCTGAAGACTGGAGAAGAGACCCTCTTAAGAATATTAGATGGGTGGGCAGAGAAAGCATGGCTTTGTTTTTTGCAGTCTTCAGATGAGGACTAGACCATGGGAAAAATGAACATAAGATTTTAGCCTGCAGTTCATTCATTTTCAGCTTTGTATTCTTGTTATTAAAAAGGACGTCTAGACATTCCGCTGTTGTGCCCATAACCTAGGATTAAGGTGCCATTTAGCTCCTAGCTTTCATATCTCAGTATCTAACACTGATTTGCAGATGACACAAAGAGGGAAGATCAGGAATAGCTAACATCACAGAATGCTAACACAACATGAAATCCAACATGTGGTGAATGGATGGCAGAACTACAGATCGCAGTTGCGAGTATCTCCAAGTTCAGGAGTGGCCCAGCTCCTCCAGGCTGGCCATGAATGGGAGCCTCCTGGAAAGCTAAGCCTTACTTCAGTTACAAGCTCTTCTTGAGCGCAGATGATTTTCTGGACATCTTTGGGTGTTGCCTGTGGCTTCATCCCACCAAGTCTCGTTTCTAGTTCCCACTTGTTCCTGGGACACTTCATTTGGTTTATTGCTCTGAGGTTGCTTCTAGATGACCTGTTAATTGAGCATTCAGGTTTGTTTGCAGGGAAGTTAGATGACTGTCTTTGGGGAAGCGGGATTGTTGCGCAAGACCTTCCAATCCAGTGTAATGGCGCCGGTATGTGATTGCCTCCCACGTCAAAGAAGCAACAATCTAGAAGCACCTTGGCTCTCATGCATGAATCCTGGCTTCCATGTGCATGGCTCTTCTCAACCTGAGCCCTAACAGTGCACCATTCTCTCAGGTCATAGAATCATAGAGTTGGAAGAGATCATCTAGTACAACTGCCTGCAATGCAGGAATATGCTTCTGCCCCATAGGGGGATTGAACTTGCAACCTTGGTGCTATCAGCACCAGGCTCTAACCAACTGAGCTATCCAGGTCCATTCCTGTCTGCAAGGTGTCCTGTGATGTAGGGGTTAGAGGAACTGGAGATGGAGATAGTGAAGAAGCTTGGAAAGTGTAATGGGAAGATTGGTTGTGTGTTGTTTAGTCATCTTAGTCATGTTCGACTCTCCGTGACCCCATGAACCACAGCATGCCTTGGAAATCCTCACTTTCTTCTCAAAGCTTCTCCTTTTTTATGTCCATGGAGTTTTCTTGGCAAAATACTGGAGTGGTTTGCCATTTCCTTCTCCACATTTAGTCTAAACTCTCGGCTATGACCTGTCCATCTTGGGTGGCCCTGCACGGCATAACTCAAAGCTTCTTGGAGTCATTCAAGCCCCTTCACTATGACAAGGCAGTGATCCATGAAGGGGGAAGATTAGATACACAGTTAAAAATACCAGCCCCAAGCTGCAACTATGATAATTTGTGAATTAATATAAGCCAGAATACAAATCCTTTCGCCCTCCAGTTGTTGGACTACAACTCCTATCTTCCCTAACCACTGGCCTTGCTAGCTGGGGTTAATAGGATTTGGGGAGTCCAACATTTGGAAGACCAGGGGGTCCCCATCCATGATATACAAATGACACAAAGAGACGATGACTCTGTCCGATAGGGTGAATCATTGCCTAGAATTTGCACACACAGATGCATCTTCGACTCATTATTATAATTTTAGAATCCTTTACTGGGTTGCAAACCACAAACAATTTTGTGTTTGGTTTTCTTGTAATTTTCCAGGAAGTAAAAAAAAAACAAAATTAGTCAGGGACTCGGATCTATTTCTGGAGCAGTAGACGTGTTCAGAATAAATGCAATCAAATGTCTGTTTTTGCAGCAGAATGATCTTCATGATATCAGTATGATCCATGCATTCCATAGCTTTCCTCCTCAAGGCTTCTTGTAGTTGAAGGAGTGGCACTAATTTGACTCAAATAACTTAAGGAAAAAAGCCTTGTAAAAAAACCTGAGGCTCGTTCAAATATGGAAATGTAGTTTTTATGGGTGGGTTTTTTATGATATTTATGTATAAAATAATTTGCAGGTGATGGAGGAAAAGCCAAACCAGATTTTTAAGGTCAAGAGCCAGGAAATTAGGCTGTGCTATGAAGCTGCTGAATGTTCACAAATGAAATACTCAGAATGCCACGAGAAATGAAAAGTCACTTAATTTCCCCTGCATTTAAAGGTCCCAGTAAAGACTTCAGAAATGAGAATGCTTTCCAGAAACAGATTGGAGAACTTTGGGGCAGCTGCTAAATGAGTCAGCCAGGCATCTGCTGGAAGATTTGCTTTCGTTGCCTTTTTAAATTGACGTTTTCCTGTATTGATAACACTGTACCTCGAGTTTTTAAATGATTATACAATGGAAGCTGAGAACCAGACAGAAAAGTTGTAGAGAGCCAGGATCTGTAAGGCAGATTTCTCTCCTCTGGATATTTTTGACCTCTTTCTTAAAAGTTTGCCTATTTTATATCTCTAGTGTTGTTGTTTGAACTGATGGGAAAAGGGGAATATGGTGCTGGCAGTGTTCTATATTAAAGTACTCAGCAACAGTGTTTAAAGCCCTTGGGCTCCAAATGTCTGAAAGATTGCATTCTTCCCCACAGAGCCTCTCACGTATTAAGGTAAGCACAAGAAGGCCTCCTGGTAGCCCCACCACCCTCAGATGTTAAGAGGGTGGTGGCCCAGGAGATGGCCTTCTCTGGGGCAGCCCCTAAGTTGTAGAATTCCCTCCCACAGAGGTGGGTCTGGTACCTTCACTTCAGGGATGGGGAACCTGCAGTGCTCAAGATGTTTTGGATTCCCAACTTCCATCACTCTCAGATAGCACAGCCAATGGTCAAGGATGAGGGCAACTGTAGTCCAACATCATGTAGAGGTTCTCATCCCTGAAGTGGGATGCATGTCCTCACAAACGGCAGAATACTTTTCAGTCACATTGGTCAATTTGATAGCCATAGCTATATATTTTTATGGTTAATAGAGCAGCATGATTTTACTGTTGGGAACAAATTTGTGGGCCCGTGGTGTTTTCCCCTGGTATGTGGTGCTTTTTTTTTATCTCGCCATGAGGATTTTTAAAAATCAATTTCAGGAGTCCATTCAAGAGAATATTAGAGCATGGGTCACTGTAGTCAAGTGGTCCAGGAACAGCTGCAGCTAGGCATAGACACTCTGTACCACCGTGGCCTCCATGACAATTTGGAACAAGGTCTACCCGCAATAATGTATACATGCATCACCCCACCACAATCACATTTTATCATTATAACTAGTTTGGTTAGGTTGAATGGGGATTTGAACCTCATTCTCCATGGTCCTAGTTCAAAGCTCTAACCATTTCACCACACTTTGCACTTACTTTAAAATTGTATTATCTATAATGCATATTACACGGCTTATCTTTTCACCATTCACCCCACAACAGAGCTCCCTGAAAAGGGTCCAGTTGAGAATATTGACCTAGCTCTACCTTACTTCACTTCCTGCCAGGGGTGCCAGGGGGCACATTTGAATGGCAATGCCCATCGACTTGGGGGGGGGCTCAAATATTTGATGGGAGGCCCAAAGGGACCTCGGCCCTTAGGAGTTGTTTCCTATGCTTCCTGGTCATTTATTTGTGAGCTCCAATTCTGTTGCCATTTGCCATTGCTTTTAAGTCATAGTAATTTGTGAGGTTGGCTGAGAACTTTCACCTCATGAGCCCCTCCTTTCTGTCGCTGGCCATTCTTTCTGATTCAATAAGCAATGAGGTCGCTATCATCTTCCTGGGTCTACATAAGGCATGCAGAGGTCACAAGAAATTTCACAGTGGGCTGTAGGCAACAGCTTCCTAAACCAAACATTTCATCTGAACTAACCATGATATTGTTTAGAAAGACAATTCAGAGCCAAATTTCAAGGCATGCTTGCTGCAATATAAAGGTCATGTTGTTGTGTATTTTTAGCAGTGGCAGGAACAACATAATAACGAAATACTTAAAATATATTTTCAAGAGACATTCATGGCCCAATGCTCTTTAAAAATGCTATTTCATATCTTGCAAGGAAGAAGAATACACCCCAGTAACTATCTCTCAGAATGTAATAGCTTTGTGAACAAGAAGCGGCAGTTGTTTGAATTAATTGCTGATGGCTGACATGTAGACAAGCACTTTTTTTTTAGTACTCTGACCTTTTTGAAGGTTTCTCAAGCCGGAAGGGCAGAGTATTGATAGAAACATCACATGTGCTGTGAATATCTATTCCTACCTTGGACTTGAAATAACCATTTCCTGTTTTGTTATATTTCCAGTCAAAGTCTCCCCCACCCTTCTCGCCATTGGCCATCTTCACCATTAAAAAATGGGGACAGCAAAAATAATGAAGTCAAATTCAACCTCGTAACAGTTAGCAGTACAGTGGTACCTCGGGTTAAGTACTTAATTCGTTCCGGAGGTCTGTTCTTAACCTGAAACTGTTCTTAACCTGAAGCACCACTTTAGCTAATGGGGCCTCCTGCTGCCGCCGCGCCACCGGAGCATGATTTCTGTTCTTATCCTGAAGCAAAGTTCTTAACCTGAAGCACTATTTCTGGGTTAGCAGAGTCTGTAACCTGAAGCGTATGTAAACTGAAGCATATGTAACCCGAGGTTCCACTGTATGCGGTTCTACCATGCCTTATCCATTATACAGTGTGATGGAACCACAAGCACCTCTCAGTTTCATGGTATCGTTCAGTAAATGCACATGCGTTCGAAATGAAGCTTCCCAATCCAGATTCTTTACTCATTTAACTAACTTTGGGAACATGCTAAGAGGAAGTAGTTCATGTGACATAATAGTCATAATAGTCTTCAGGTGTTTGCCTGAACATGTGAGGAATAAAAGTATGTAGAGGGGCAGGGGTGCATATGCAACTCCGCACCATCAAGGTCCCTGTGCAGGGTCCTCTTAAACCATCACACACTGAGCACAAAGATTTGAAAGCACCTTCTGCATGTGTTCAGCTGACTGTAGGTAAAAACACCTGTGAGATCAGGAATCGTGCATTTCACAGACCCTCCAAGTGTCCCTACTTTCCAGGGACAGTCTCAGATTTACAGAAGCTGTCCCGGTTTCTGATTTGATCCTAGAATGTCCCACTTTTCCTTAGGACATCCCTATTTTCACCAGAGGAATGTTGAAGGGTATGGAGTTATGCAGTCCTTGAGCCAAGGAGATTAGTAACTGAACAACCTTTAGAAGGCATCTGAAGGCAGCCCTATATAGGGAAGCTTTTGAAATGTTTAATGTTATATAAAAACATAATAAATGTTGGAAACCACCCAGAGTGGCTGGGGCAGCCCAGTTACATGGGCGGGGTATAAACAATAAAATTATTATTATTATTATGGAATAGGATGTCCCTATTTTCATTGGAGAAATGTTGGAGGGTGTATTATCAGGATTCCCAACTGTGACGAGGCTCTTAACCAGGGGTCAGCAAACTTTTTCAGCCGGGGGCTGGTCCACTGTCCCTCAGATCTTGTGGGGGGGTGGACTATATTTTTTTTGGGGGGGGGGAATGAACGAATTCCTATGCCCCACAAATAACCCAGAGATGCATTTTAAAGACAGGGTGAGTCTTTTAAAAGAGGCCCCTTGGAACATGTGTACTCTGTATCCATGGGCCCTCTTTTAAAGGACTCACTCTGTAAAAGCACACATTCTACTCATGTAAAAACACCAGACAGGCCCCACAAATAACCCAGAGATGCATTTTAAATAAAAGGACACATTCTACTCATGTAAAAACACGCTGATTCCCGGACCGTCCACGGGCTGGATTGAGAAGGCAATTGGGCCGGATCCGGGACCCGGGCCTTAGTTTGCCTACCCATGCTCTTAACAGTGTTCTGTTGGGCTCTCTTAGAAACCTGCTTCAGATCTTCATACTCAATGTGTGAACATCTGAGGTGAGCCTTTCATGCACAGATACTGGGGGTGGGAATTAAGTGCATGCCCCTCCCCCTCTGTGCACTTCAACCCTGATGTTAATGCGATTAAGTTTAAATCTCCTTTTTATCTTGTTTGTGAATGCAGTAGACCATGATAATATACTATGGGGTTGCTCAACCATACACAAAACAAATAATAGACACAAGGTCTTTAAATAAATAGAAGGCGTTCAGTCTTTGCTTCATACCTTCCACATCTAATTAGCTGAGGCAACCCATTTCATCAGTTCCACCAAACATGTTAGGTTATTCCACCACTGTCAGATGATCTCTTTCGTCTTAATCTTGGCAGCACAACATACAGAAAGATTCTTCCGGTTAATTGCCATCTTTCTGTTCCATAGAATATCTGCACGTTAATAAGGCAACTGGTTTCAACCACACGATTACAGGAAATATACCACAGATGTTTCTGTTGGGGAAGTCAGATCTGTGTATGCATTTTGGGAAGTGTATGATAGCAAAGAGAGAGAAAGAAGAAGAGTTGATTGCAAACAATCCTCTTTCATTACTGCTGATCGCAAAAGGCTTAGATGTCAAAGCATCAAGGAGGGAACCGAGATTTAGCAGGAGATACTTAGGAAGTGCTAAAACAATAGGTTGACAAGGGACGCAGAGCAGTCAAATAAAACCAGATCCCTCTTGAAATGGTTTCGGAAGAATGGGAAATGTTTTTCACGTGTGTTGACTGGGCTAGCCAATGCTGCGGATATTTTTGAATTAATCCCCATTATTGAAAACAAATTAATTTCATTGAACCTCTATACCTATGACACTGCTTAGAATCAAAGCAGGAGGATACACCTGCTCGGCTGCAGTTCAAATAACCAGCATTATTTCATAGCCTGAAACTAATGGTTTCCATCTGCTAAACCAAACATTTCTACCAGCTCTTAAGAAAAAACACTCTGCAGAACAAAGGATGGTCTGGAGATATATATATACTAGGAAAGTTGCTTTTAGGGATTCTGGCACTCTGTTGCTGTCCTGATGGGGAAATGTTTTTACAGTACAGTTGCCTATAGATTTTATTCTCCATAGGATACTAACATCTCTAGGAAGTTGTCTTTCATTTCTTCTCTTTGTTTCCTATCCTAGCTAGTGTTTGAATAGAGATTTCATTTTCAGCTTTTGCAGCACTAGCAAACTGCTGCCTCAAACACTACCATCTAAAGAACCTTCTGGCATCTTCCCTTGAATGGGAGGTATACTAGTGGCCAAAACTGTGAAAACCTTTTTGGAAAAAGTGTATTTCTGAGGTTTGATGGCTTATAACACCACTTTTTGGGGAGTAATGCCATAATTGATATATAATGATATATCAATGGAAAGATACTTTAATGAAGAATGTAATGCAACAAAGTTTGTTCAATTATCTGTATTATATCAAACGTTATAGCCAAATAACCAGAAAAAGGAAGCACAACTTGCTTAGGTTGATATGCAGTAGTTTTCCTTCTTTTGGATCTAGCCAATGAGCACGAGTGTTTAGAGAACCAATCAGGTGTTATGAGCCATCAGACCTCAGAAATACACTTTCCCCAAAAGCTTACCACAATTTTGGCCACTAGTGTATATTACCTGGGAGTGAGCTCCATTGAGCCCAGTGGTCTTACTTCTCAGTAGACATGAGTAGATTGCACTGCAAACCTCAAATAAGTATCTTAAGGGGTCTCCAGTCTGGCAGGTGCCCTTATTTGCTGTCTCCCCCACCTTACCTGGTCTCTTATAGTCAGCAGCTGCTTCCAGCTTCTCCAAGCTTCAGGAAACCACTTCAGAGACCCAAGAACTCTTGACTGAGCCAGCTGCACCCTGCTAAGGAGCAAACCTCCCTGAGCCAATCACAGCCGAGCTATTTGAGTGATGCTCTTGAAGTTTCTAATAAAGTTTCTAATAAATTTTCTTCTGTAACTGCTTGCTATCTGGTCTGTCATTACAGACTGCCCATCGTGGTCTGGGTGGTTTATTCTATCAAGCCTCCTGAAGTTAATAAGGCCCTAGTTCCCATTTACCCCTGTTGCTCTGTAATCAGAATGGAGTAAATGACAAACACTGGTTCTGATCAGTGTTTCTAAGAATGGTATTGATGATAACATGGTAGCAGCTTATTAAAGGACAAAGATGCTATTTTAAAAAAGTAAAATACCAAGCTGACCTAAAGAGAACAATGGTTGTATTGTCAGATTCTTAATGTTTGGAACCCATAGTCACAAATCTTCCAAGTGTCCCTATTTTCCAGGGACAATCCTGGATTTACAGAAGCCATTCCAGTTTCTGATTTGATCCTGGAATGTCTCACTTCACTGGAGAAATGTTGGAGGGTGTGGAGTTATGTGACCCCTGTACCGAGGAGATAAGTAACTATACTGTACAACCTTTAGAAGACATCTGAAGGCAGCCCTGTATGGGGACATTTTTTTAAAATGTTTGTATTATTATGTTTTTATATATGTTGGAAGCCACTCAGAGTGCTGGGGCAACCCAGTCAGGTGGACAGGGTATAAATAATAAAATTATTATTATTATGGAATAGGACAAGCCATCAGAGAATTGTTGGACGGTATGTAGACATGTTCATGGGATAGTTTAATGACCGATGTTTCTGCATGTATTTCTGCATGTATACATCTAGACAAATGTATGACAATGCAAGAAGATTTAAAATAAAAAGGCTATAAGCCATGAACACAACGTTTATTCTTGCACAAGCCAAATATTCAACTAAAATATTTGGATATGAGAGAATGACTGATTCAGACAAAGCAATGTATTTTATATCCAAAACACACAAGAGGATTCCTGTCTGTAATTATTTTCATATTTTACTTTGTGGATTAAGCCTGCAACAGGTTACTGTGGGGAAGAACCTGGATAATACAACGCTCACTTAGCCACCTTGTGTATAAGGCAGAAATGACAGCTAATACCAGTTTTTTAACCCTTTTCCCACCTTGGTGCTCCCCTGATGTTGTTGGACTACCACTCCCATTGACCAACAACCAACTTGGCTGAGGCTGATGGGAGTTGAAGTTCAACAGCATCTGAAAGGCTCTATGTTGGGGAAGGATGCTTCTATAATACAGTAAGTCAAAATTCTTCTGGTGTGAGGGAAGGATCACCGATTAACCTCACGAATTCTTTGACAACTGAAGCCCATATTATAAAACAGCAAATCTAATATGTAATAGACAGGCTGGTTTCTATACCCATTGACATGAACGTTTATTTTTCATGCAAGAGTTGCAGTAGGAATAGGCAGAACACAGTTAATCTGGTTCATGTGACTTTTGCTGTAGACTTAATTGTAGAGTGCTCCCTGGTTGGCTTATTCCATTCCTTTGCAAACTTCAGAGATGTGTGAATGTTGAATAAGAACTGTGGTTTTGGTATAGTTTCAGAAAGTGCAGGTCAGGTAGGTTCACCTTTAAATGTGAACTGAATCAAAATTCTCCCCCCCCCCCATCCCTCGACAAAACCCAGTCCTTTAGCTGTAACTGCAAATTAGGCGATCTGAAGGTTATTTTCAGGCTTTTGCGCTGACATGGTCTTTGAACATGTTGCTTGGGGCATTAAAGTGAATGCTTTATGTCATGAGATGGCACATAAACATTGCCAGTTAATTAAGTATATAAATGCATTTCAGAGTGGTTTCAGCTTTCAGAGGACCTCTCTCCTTTTGAAGTCTTTTCAGATTCAGTTCTTCTTTTGTTAAGAGGTGTTTTCCAATGATCAGCCCAGTGACGGTAGTTGATGGTTCAGAAAGGAGGAAGAGAACTTAAATTTACTGTTAGATACTGTATTTTTGTAGTGAGCGTCTTTAAACGTGTTCCAGATAAGAGTTAGAATAATCAGCATAATGAAAAGATTTCTAACAAGAGCTGCTATTAGATTTTTATTTTTATTTAATGCTGTATAATAGTTTTAAGAGAACATAGAACTCAACTGTGGGACCATTTTAAATATTTTCCCCTCCTGGGGAACCTTTGTGATGGTACAGCATCTGCCAAAATTAAAATGTTCTGGCTTTTCTTCTGGAGAATATGAGCACATCTCTGCAGCTGGCTCCATAAAATGGGTGGGGCCAACGGTAATTAGTCACAAATGACATATCCAGAGATGCTTATGCAGCAGGTTTACATTAATGGTTAACACAAATGATACAATCTTTTCATGTGTTCTTTAAGAAGCATCAAAAGTTTGGTTGCAACCATTCTGGTTTTGTGCAGTCCTCTCTTTTTTTGCCATAAATTTCCAGCTGGGGTGTGGGACTATATGTGAAATGTAATATTTAAGTGTCTATCATATGTTTTTAGTGGCTGTTGATTACTCCTCTGCAGGATTATTAGGCTCCTATAAACCCAGTTGCCATGTGGGGAGGGCAAGTTTGGGTGGGGGGATCGCAGCTGTGGAGGAGAGTGATTAACCCTTATTTTGCACTGCAGTTGTGTCCCCCCCCCCAATCTCCTATGTCAACAAGGCTTCAGGGAGAAAAGTTCTATCCGTGCCTCATTGCCACATGGAAAGGTTTGTAGCAGAAAGCATGAGGAAACAGAGGGAGGGAGGGACACACACAGAGTCCCCAAGATATTTCCTCTGGGGTATGTGACCCTAGGAATGGGCAAATACGTCAATTTCTGTTTTTCTCTCCATTTCTCATTTTTCCACTTTTAAGTTCTGTTCTCCACATTTCTGCATCAGTTTGTGAGTTATTTTTTCAAAAGGTCCTTGTGAAAAACAATCAACGTTTTATGACAAAAAAATTTCTAATAGGATTTTTTTTGGGGGGGTGTGAACATTTGCCAGATATACACATTTGGGCAAGCAGATTTCCCTAATAGAATACATTTTTATAATGCAGCAATATGTGCATTTTTATGACCCTTTCCCCAACATACAATTTTTGTACATATTACTTGATTGAAGAACTGCACCACAAAATTCAGAGAAGTGCGAATTTCATTGGATAGCTGTGTTTTGATTCAGTTTCAGAAAGTGCAAATTAGATAGGTTTGCATTGAATTCCAGAATGAATTTCTACCCCGTCTTATGTGACCCTTAACATAAAAAAGGTTCCCACTCCTGCTTTAAGTTACATGTAGCTATTATGAAAGGGTCTGTATACTGATAGCAATTGCTGCTCTGCATATGGAGACCTAGATTGGACAGGATAGCCAAATATTTATGCCATTGATGGAGAGTGTGTTGGTTTGCCACCAGCTTTCGAAATGCTCCAAAACAAAGCACACGTGCAAATTTCAGCATCTGAGATTCTCCTACCAGTTGAGGCTAGTTTTTTATGCCCTGCATATTAGCATGGAAGATCAGGCAGATGGTCAAGAAAATGGTATATCCATCAGTGACTTGACTGTTAGCTGCTGGAGAGGAGCAGCCCATTGCATGCAGAGGTTTCTCCATATAAGCTCTTTCCACTAGAAAGATGGAAAAAGTAATTGGTCAGGTTGCACACATGAAATGGTCCTTACATATAAGAGAGAACGGCTCCACACAAGTGTCACTGGTGTTTATCCAGTATTTGTGGTGGTAAACACATCACGTGTGAGGGGACGTGCTTATCGCCATGCAGTGATGGATATAAAGGCTCTGGAAACCAAGCCTTATGAGGAACAGTTGAGGGAGTTGGGTTTGTTTAGCTTAAAGAAGACTGAGAGGTGCTGTGATAGCCATCTACAAGATATCTAAAGGGCCGTCACATAGGTGATGGAGCAAGCCTGTTTTCTGTGTCTCCAGATGGTAGGACCTGAACCAGTGGATTCAGATGTCGACTAAATAACTTTCTGATGGTAAAAGCTGTTTGACAATGGAACGGAATCCCTCGGAGGGTGGTGGACTGTCCACCCCTGGCGGTTTTCAAACAGAAGTTTCTTTAGTTGTGATTCCTGTGTTGCAGGGACTAGATGACCCTTCCAACTCTATAATTCTATGATTATATATATGATGCCTGCATGCCAGAGAACTGCAACAAGCAGTATCTCCATTGTGTTTTTCCACTGTGTATTTCAAGATGTCTCCCCCTCTATTTTTACATGCACATTCAGCAGCATGGGGTGAAACTGCAGTAGCTTGTAAGGTGTGAAGCATCTTGTCAGTACAATGTCTATGTCATCATACATTCCAAAAGCTCTATTCAATTGTACTTAGATTCCACAGCAATTAATGGGGCCCAAGACATGACTAACTTTTCCCATTTATTTCAGTGGGTCTATTCTTACCATGACTACATCTGAATCTAAACCCTTAATTTGCACATATTGGGTTGGATCCAGACTAAATTGAACTGGATTCCCATTAAATCCAGTGGGACAAGATAACCATTACTTATGTCTCATTGATTTGGGGGAATATAAGCACAATTTGCTTAGTCTGGATTCCAAATTGTTATCCTTTAGGTTTGCTAGTAATTGTTCTAGTATCTTATACCTCTAGGAAAAGCATATGCAAATCTAGTATTCTCTAGCTACCACCATTCTGGAATATTCATGAATTTCAATATTCCACAACAGTATTCATGAACAAACCCAATATTTATGTCCACCATAAATAAAAAATCTAAGCTTCATCCCCAAAGCATTGCTTTCTTCATATCTAATTGGTATTTCCATTGCCATGGTGACAGCAGACCTGTTGCCTCCCTCAGGGGTTCAAGTTCTGTCTTGCTTTGACACTCCCATTTGGCACTTTCCTTCCTGTAAGCAACACCGGTCTCTCACAAAATCAAGCTTTCAAAGTGAAGTAATGGCTGAAAGGAATGACCTGGTTGGCAACAGCAATATTGGTCTAGCCCATCCCTTGACAAACGGACGGCCCCTAGATGTATTGGACTGCAACTCCCATCAGCCCCCGCTAGTGAATAAGGAATAATAGCATTGCCCTAGAACAAAACTAGTTTTAACATAACATTTGGCTAGCAGCTGTCAGGGCACATGGATTTGATCTCATGGGAGTGGTTTGTTGTGTATGGTGAATGTGCTTTCCACAGAAGGAAGGAAGTTAATTCAGTGACTATACAGCAATCCATAGCAGTTTAACACTCGTTCATAGCTTTCAGCCTGCTTAATGTAAAATGAAACTTAAATGCATCTAAAGTTCTGCAGGATAATTGGACTGTATGTTGGACTGGTTAACTTCCCTCTACAAATTTGTAATTGAAAGCAAACACTTCTAGAAATGTGGTATCATAAGGTGCCCTAAAATGGATTGCCAAGTGATTGTTTTTTGGGAACTCATTCACAAGAAACTTTATTAATCTTTGTCGTTGCTGTTCATTTGCCATGGGACTCATTACTAGGTAAGCATTGTCTGGAGGTTATAGACATTCTGAATCTAAATCCAGTTGGGACTAGCAGATTAGAGATGAGCATCTCTGTATGGGAGATCATTTTAAATGCCCATCTGCTGCAGTGTGCATCGATGAATAGATCAGCTAGCCTAGTTGTAGTTTTTGGATTCAGGTGAACCGACTTCGGATCTTCCCCATGATCAGAAACCCTGTTTTATCAGGGTTCTGGGTCGCAAGGAGTTCTTGGTCAGACCTTCCTTCTCCATGCAGACAGGTTTGGCAGAGACGATAACTTTTGAGGGGAGCCTGCATGTGCTGACTCCATTCTTTAAGCTAACATACATTTCCCTTAAACATCTGCAAAATGCTTATGATTCTTCAGGAGCTAAAAGGACAAAGTTTGGGAGCAGAGTATAATTTCTTAAGAATGCCACCTTCCCAAGAATTATAATGCCTGTGGTTTCTTGCAGGACAGGGACAAAGCTAAAACATTTAGACCAATTTCAGTATGTATGTTGACATTTGCTCAGTGTACAGCTTTCTTCATGAATTTTGGAGACTTGCTAGGACCCTTTATACACTGCAAACCTCAGTTTTTGCATTTTTCTGTTATATTAGTGGCACTCGCTCACTCTGAATCAGCTTTTTCCTTCCCTGATAGAAATGCAAGAAGGCAGTTATGTACCTGAAAAATGCCTTTTAGTTTGGGACAGATAGTGCTGTTCATGATTTGATCAATAGAGGGCACCAAATGAGAGTTTTGCTCGTTGAGTTTCTTCTCTTTTCTTTACTCTCTCTTTTTGGTTAAAAGCAAGATTACGGGGGGGGGGGAGGAATAAAGCTCAAATTTATGCAGGCGAGGGGGTGGGAATGTTCCCATAAAGTGCAACCATTATACTAATTACTAAGAAATCTAAATGAGTCCTTTATGAGCATGTGATCTGTTTAATAACTCTTAAACAACATTAAACAATGCAATTCGTTATTTATGTCTGTGTAATTGCCAGTGGATTTCAGTGCAAACACACAGATATGCACACACCTCAATAAAAAGGATGCTCTCCTAGAGAAGGGCAAACAACTTAATAGGCAATAAAATGCTAGTTCCCCCTGTAAAAACGTTTATTTGTCTGTTCTGCAGACACATGATTAATTGCATAAACTTTCCGGGGTAATTAGCTGATTAGAAGGGGTAAAAATAATAATCTGTAGAATATTTTTCAAAGCTTGTTCTCCAAAGAGGTTGCTGATACAGACGTTTGCATGCAACATTGGTTGAATCAGATGGCTCAGACAGTAAAGCATGAGACCCTTAATCTCAAGGTTGTAGGTTCAAGGTCCACATTGGGCAAAAGATTCCGGCATTCCAGGCAGCTGGACTAGATGGCCCTCGTTGTCCCTTCCAACTCTATGATTCTTATCTCACAGTCTTCCAACAGTGTACAGGGAGCACATGGGTTATCATGCCCACATGTCTACATGGGAGACCTTAGGCCCAGTATTCAAATGTGGCCCTCCAGGCCCTTGGGGCAGGGGTGTATGAAGTGGGGGGCGGAGAGGGCGCCCCGGGTGCCACTCGGGGGGGGGGGGTTTGACAAGATGGCCTCTGCTTTCCCCCAGCTGTGGAGAGGCCGAGGGTGCGCACAGTCCATATGGGCGCTGCTCGCATGGCGTCTGTACGGGCTGCCACTCTTGTGCACTGTCCATATGGGCTGCCTCTCGCACGGCAACCATACAGGCTGCTGCTCTTGCACGCCATCCATACAGGCGTCTGTACGGACTGCCTCTTGCACGGCGACCGTACAGGATGCCACACATGCGCACTCCATATGGGCTGCCCCGCCCCGGGTGCCGGAGAGTGTTCCTCTGCCGCTGCCTTGGGGACTCCACCCAGACCAGACACCCTCTCCAGCCATGCCCCTCTCTAACCCTGCTTTGCAGCCTTCTTGAGCACTTCTCCCAAGCAGAAATTTGTCCTTGAAACCTGAGGATGCCCCTTGCTTCCCTGACTGGACCATAGCTAGAAGGCTGCTTGAGACTCTGCATAAGTAACAACCCTATTGCACAAAGATAAAATTTATTTTTGTTGCTCTGCCCAGTTTTGCCCAGCTCACACTGCCATGTGCTCCACCCCTGCCCCTGGTCTGTAGCTTGTTCTCCATGCACTGAATGCTCTTAAGTGCCCCAAATGCAAAAGCTGCACAACACGCAAACTCTGTTCACTGCATGCACTACGCTGCTGCATACACGAGTTATATTGTGTGCACAGAACAGTCAATATATGCAAGTCAGAGGTAGAAACAGTGGGTGCCGGGGACGATTCTTGTCCCTACCATGCGTTCCATTTTCAAACTTCTCCAGTTCTGTACAAATCGGTGGTGCATTAGTATAGGTTTTGGTCTTTCACTCTTATCAACTCTATGGGCACCTTAGATCTAACATTTTGATCTAGCCAGCTCAGATCTAGAAGTCGGGCTCTATTTTCATGATGCTGGTAAAAATGAGATATGGCCTAAGGGAAGTTTTTGGGGTATCTCCACAAGCAGGTGTGAGGCATCCGTGAGAAATGTAACTACATGCAGTTCACAGCATCTGCATTTGTGATTCTGTCTAGTGCCAGCAGAGGAAGGTGGTTGTAGTGCTGTAAGTTTTGATTTCTGGCAACGCAGGCATAACAAACTGGCATTTGGTGTTCAGGATTCACCAGGAGATAGTTGGGGGGGGAAAGGTGGGCTGCTCCCACCAGTGTTTCTGTGACAGCAGCAGTTCCCCAAATGCTGTCACAATCACAGAATACAGAAATGTGTTTCTGCTGTTAAGAGTGGAAAGAGTGCTTAACACATTTCCATTGGTTCTCTTTCTCTCTCTCTCCCTCCTCTCATGTGTGTCAAAATTGTCTGCTCTCAATTGCTTGCCCTCCTGCAGGGGGGAAAGAGAAGAGTTGCACTCCACCAAATTTGAATCACACTCTCCCTCCAGCTGCAATTCTGTAAAAGAAAGCTTCCAGGAGGCTGACAACTGTCTTGCCTAGCCTTGCTTTTAGATGGGTGCAGCTATCTTGGGAATATGGTGCATGCAGAACAAGTTGTTTATGTGAGCTACACTCAGTGGTTGGGTGGCCCTTTCATGGCCCAGAAATGAATCTGCAATATCATCCACAGATAGTTGTCCACCCTAGTATGTATGTATAACAATAGCAATAACAATAATTTATTATTTATACCCTGCCCATCTAGCTGGGTTTCCCCAGCCACTCTGGGTGGCTCCCAACCAAATATTAAAAACACAATACAGCATTAAACATTAAAAACTTCCCTAAACAGGGCTGCCTTCATATGTCTTTTAAAAGTAATAGTTGCTTATTGCCTTGACATCTGCTGGGAGGGCATTCCACATGTCGGGTGCCTCTACCGAGAAGGCCACCTGCCTGGTTCCCTGTAACCTCACTTCTCGCACGGAGGGAACCACCAGAAGGCCCTCGGCACTGGACCTCAGTGGCCGGGCTGAATGGTGGGGGTGGAGACACTCCTTCAGGTATACAGGACCGAGGCCGTTGATGTGTATGTGTGTGTTGCTTCTGCCAACCTAGCAGTTAATATTCTGTTGGAAGCCACCCAGAGTGGATGGGGAAACCCAGCCAATGGGTGGGGTATAAATAATAAATTATTATTATTAGTCAAAAGCACACTAGTGCTAGTAGATAAATAGGTACAGCTGCAGCGGGAAGGTAAACGGTGTTTCTCTGCACTCTGGCTTCCATCACGGTGTTTCGTTGTGCCAGAAGGGGTTTAGTCATGGTGGCCACATGACCTAGAAAGCTGTCTGTGGACAAATGCCAGCTCCCTCAGCCTGAAAGTGAGATGAGCACTGCACCCCATAATTGCCTTTGACTGGACTCAACCATCCAGGGGTCATTTTCCATTACCTTTTACATATCCCACATAGCTAGAATTTCTTGCATGTTGAGATTGTTAGGTGCATTCCTCTTGGTTTTGTCACAGTCTGCTGAGATTTTTTGTGTGTCAGCTATGGAGAGGGCCTTTTCTGTTGTGGTGCCATTTATAGAATCATTTTCCTTCTGAAATCAGGCAAGCATAGACATCAATAAGCTTTCACTGTTTGCTATGGTCTTGTTTGTTTGTCTAGGCATTTGTGGTTAGCTTTTAGTAGAAATTGGCCTGTTTATTGCTGTTCTGAGGTAATTTGTGCATATTTCAATGTGTTGATTTTTTTAATTAGAAATGCACATGTACTGCTGTGAAGCACCCTGGAATCAGTGGTGAAGAGTGGTGTAGAAATGTTTTAAACAATAAAGCTGATCTGCCTTTTTACTTGTTTGCATGTTTGTATAAGTTATTATATATACGTGTGGCATCTCGTAAGTTGGGGGTTAATCAATGGCTTCCATTGATGATCCTGGACTCCCATTTTATTCTTCAAAATTGGAGTGACTGACTTTTTAAGTTAGGGCATGTGTTTGGCTCTCATCCAGATGTTCTGAGACCACCCATATGTCTGTGTAGTTATCCAGTCTTCATGGTTCCAAACAGAAAGTTGACCAGACACAAAATGCTGCCTGACTGAATGGTAGAGCTTCAAAGAGGTCTTTTGTCGGTGCAGATAAAAGTCTCTTTGTCCAGTTTTGGGATAGATATCAGTCTTTTCCAAATGGTGGACTACAGTATGAATTCTCCCTCGCTTCAATCACTGAAGTAGCATCTGGATATTGCAGGGAATTCTGTATGTTCTCCCCCCCCCCCAGGCTGAACTCAGAGCAGATCTGCAGTTCAGCAAAACACATCTCCTGTTGAGATCACGTCGAAGCCACTATCTCTCACGCAAACATAGCAAACTCTCTGCACTCTAGTTAATTTTGCTAATAAGCTTCTGGTTTCTTGGGCCATTAGACATTAAGACCAGTTTTTGTGTGTACAAATAAGCCATTAGGAAAAGGGCATGTTGATTAGCGGATGTTCTGGTAGCCCTAGATGGAATTCATTCGCATGCATAGGCTAGTGGCCAGATGCTCTATTTAACATTTTCTAGAAATTTATTACAACTGAGCAAGCTGAGTTTAAGATTACTGCAGGCCAACATGACTACTTAAAAGATACTTTGAATGTGGACCACTTGTATGAGTCCATTGGCAGATTGGCAACTGGAGTACATGCAAGGGACATTTTGTTAGATTTCTGATACGCTATTGCAACTAAAGAAGGTGGTAACTTACCAACTTCTTTAGTTAGGGATGAGAAAGAAATCTGATTCATTTAGCATTTAAAGGCAGATTTATCTGATTTGCAATTTTCAAAACAAGATGTGAACCGAAACACAACCACCCTTTAAAATTCACACCGCTCTGAATTTTGCAATGCAGTTCTCCAGCAAAGCAATGTGCATGAAAATGCATGTGCTAGTGTAGTGTGCAGAAAAATGCATATATTTGTGGAAATGACTTTAAAAAAATGCATTATAGGGAAATTGCTTTGCAAAAATGTGCATATCAAAAAAGAGCATGCAAAAATGTGTGTGTTACGAGAAATTCACACTTAAATGCTATTTAATTTGCATGAAGCCTTTTAAGATTGGGAAAATGATAACTAGAGAGAAACTGATATTGACACATTCTGTAGTGAATCTATCTCCCTGTGAATGACATTAATGCCTCAGATCTGCAATTCTTCCACAAAATGAGCTTCAAGTGAATATTATTCTTAAATCCTTCTTTTTATCCAATTTGGCATCACATTGTTTCTTCTGAATTTAAAATACCCAAATTAACAATGTTTCCCCACAAATGTGGTTGTCAAGAGAGAAATTTGCTGCTTCTTGTTTATTTAATATATTCTTTTTATGCCTTTCAGTCCAAAAGTTTCCCAGTGTGGCTAACCACTCATAATGCACTGAAGCAACCAAGTGCAATCAGAATCGACAATGATAACTTTAAAATAGCAAAATTAGATTTTAAAAAAACAGATAAACCAGAGTTATCAAGAATAAACAGCATTTTAAAAGCTGTGTTGGACTCTTCTCCTAGCATCAAAATGATAAAGGAGATCCTCTCTTAGGAGAATATTCAAAATATAGGGTCTTTTCAGTGGTGACACCCTATTTCTGGTCACTATCCATGGTAGAGGGCCCTGAAGAGGACCTCAACATCCAAGCAAGTTCATTGGAGCAAGTACTGGTATATTCTTAATAAAAGCAATTGATATCTCACAATCCATCTACTTCCCTCATGTGGCCAATTGGGGTTGACTTTCTAGCCCACTGTCATGAGTTTATGCCCATGTTTACATGCTAGCCATTCCTTTGAGCCACTTAGCAGGAAATAAATCCTGTAGAGTTGAGGCAGGAATGGGGAATTTATGCTTCCCCTGATGATGTTGGTCTCCAAATCCCATCTGCATGTGCAATGGTCGAGGATGATGGAAGCTGTAGTCCAACTACATCAACAGAGTTCCTATCGCTGATAAAAGGGATAGTTAGATTATCAGAGGTAATTTTAACTACCCATTTGATATTTAGTCTCAGGGTTAATCTAGTCCAGGGGTCAGCAAACTTTTTCAGCAGGGGGCCGGTTCACTGTCCCTCAGACCTTGTGGGGGGCTCGACTATATTTTGCAGGGGGGAAATGAATGAATTCCTATGCCCCACAAATAACCCAGAGATGCATTTTAAATAAAAGCACACATTCTACTCATGTAAAAACACGCTGATTCCCGGACCACCCACGGACCAGATTTAGAAGGTGATTGGGCTGGATCTGGCCCCCGGGCCTTAGTTTGCCTACGCATGATCTAGTCCACCTATCTTTCTTCAGCTGAGGCCAGTTAGATGTACTGAGAAGTCCACAGGCAGGCCATCCTTTTCAGTTGTCTGGGAGTGATGGGATATGGAGTCCTTCAACATCTGAGGGGAACCAGATTGGGGAAAGCTGGTGCAAAAAGGCTAAAAGAATGGAAGCAGTTTGAGTAATATTGGAAAAGAGATGGAGGGGGATATGGCTTTGGTCAACATTTGGGATGTCTTTCTGGGGTTCTGATGTGGGACAGCAGATGTGCTGCTTGGTAGGGAGTACTAGGCTGTTCCCACCTTGTAAATAAACTCAAATATTACAGAAATGGCTAATGATCTCTCTGTTCCAGAGGAAGCCAAGCCCAAGTAAGCACTATTCCTAGGATGTCTCACAATGTTGGTAAGGGCAACATGCACCATCTTATATTGTGGCTGAGCATACTGAAGCTCTTGGGAGGGACAATTTGAAGAGGAGACAAGAGGAGGGAGTGTTTAGCCCTTTCCCCTCTATAACTTCCTCCTTTCACAATTCATATTCGAAATGAATGTTTCCCACACTGCAAACCCTGCCGACCACATTTTAACAAGTTAAAAAGGGCTACTGCTCTTTTTGTTTTGTGGCCTGAGGCCATTCATAACATGCTTGTTGATCAAGCAGCACTGAAAGAATTCATCGGTGATCTAAGGATTTCAAAGCATCTCCTTGTGACCTGCAGATCAGAACCTGTCTCTCTAGACCCGGCACTTTTATTGCTTACAGTTAGCTTATCTCCTTTCACATCCTCATTTCTTTTTTAACCTGAGGAAACTTAGGACAAACAGCTTTAGCAGGGATTGTAAGCAGAAGTTCAAATTCCTATCCTGTCGCCCTTCAGTTTGTACTGCAGCATACATTTATCCATAGACTTTCCTGTCCTTTCCTCTCCAAAATGGGGGCGCACCATAGATGATTCAGTTTGAGACCCCATTTTGGAAAGCAGATCAGTCTGACAGAATGCTTCAGGCACAACTTGTTTTGCCTCAGGGCTGAATCAGAACCTTGCTTTGGAAAATCAGAGGTTTCCAAAATTTCCCCATTGACTTACATGGAGAAATGGCCAGGGGTGGAGGGAGTGTATAACCATTTTGGTATAATTAGATAAAATTTGCAGGCATTGTTGTCTCTTCTATAGGGATGGTGCCTACTGAATTTCAGAAAGATGGGGGCAAGGGTAGTCTTTAAATTTCTGGGGATTAAGAAATGCGTAGACACTGACCCCTCTGTGATTTCTATTTAAAATGTACATTGTTGGGGTGCAGAATTTAGGAAGTTATGAAGAATGAAAACATTATGAGGCCTTGTTTTCCACTTAATTGACAAAACCACGACATTAATTTATATTTAGAATAATGTCTTTATGGACCATGTCAGGCTTGCTTTTGAGTTTCTGGCTTATCTGCAGGGAAGCCCCTTTACTAAAAAAATAGTTGATAAGAATAAATAAGTTTAAAAAACTTTTTCTCTGGTTGTATGACTTGGGGAAAAGAAGTTCACCCATCCACGCCCACCTGTCTGAAAACAACTTAGTAAAATACTGCCATGTGTATGTATCTAACACAATGAAGTCAGAGAGGAATTACTTTCACTTGCTTTCCTGACCAGGATCTGTATTGGTCTGTTGGACTAAAAAATAAAATTAAACTCCTCTGCCTACTTATTTGAGAGTAACACCATCAAACCCAGTGGGAGTTACTTCTGAGTAGACCTGTATTGAACTGTGAATCTGTGATACCCATGATGAAAATTGAAGAAGGGTGGTCTTTAATCAGACTAATTGAGAACATCTTTGTATGCTGCAAACAAGTGACAGATAAATCTTATGAAACAAAGAAACAAATATTTGGCTCTACTCACCATTGCCTGTTGGCATGTGGCCCCTGACGGATGACTTCTGAGGGAATGTGGCCCCTGACAAAAATGTTCTCCACCCCTGCTCTATAGGAAAGCGGTAGCTTCATGCTGCAGGCCAGTTACCATGCTTAAACATATAATGTCTCCTTTGTAAAAAAAAATCTCCACAGTATATTTACAGCTTCTTTCTCCAGGGACAGGAAATAGCATTAGAATTTTGCCTCTCTGTTTAGCCCACACAGAGATTTAGGCAGAGATAATAAGAAAATGCTCTGCAATTATGCTCGCTCACACAGTATTAGCCTTTCAGATATGAAGCTGAAGCCAAAAGGAATAGCTCAGCCATTTAGGGTATATATTTCCCTGGCACACTGTTAATATTACCAAAGTCATTAGCTGGAAGTCATTTGCGCTCAGTCATTTTGCCTGTTAATGAGGCACTACTGAATCCTCCAGACATTAATTCCATTTAGGGAAACACAAAGGCAATCTGTACCTTACATCAAACGATTATGACTGCAGTGAGTGTGAGGAATTCAGCCGTTTGTAGGGGGTTGTTTTCCCCACAACAGACCCTCTGAAGGGAATTATGCTATCTTTCAGATGTTAATTTGTTAAGGAAAACTCAATAGCTAATAAAGACAATTGCATCTGTATTGTAAATATTAGGAGCACTGTGAAACCACTACCCTGCTCTTTTTTTGTTTGTTTTTGTTTTAATAACAAAAAGGAGTGAAATAACGGGTTGACAGAGACCATTTTCAAATGAAACCCACATTTGGGTTGAGCATTTTCTCATAGCTGGTAACTGAAGTGTGAGGCCTACATTTCGGCTAGAAAGTAGATTTAATTGTTAAATTGCTGTATGGTTTCATTTAGTATCTCTTTATTGCATTTATATCCCACCTTTCCTTCAAGGAGCTCAAGCTGGTGTGTGTGGTTCTCTTCCTCCCCATTTTCCTCTCGCAGCAACCCTGTGAGGTAAGTAAAGCTTGTGACTTACCCAAGGTCACCTAGTGAGTTTCATGGCTGAGCAGGGATTTGAAACCTGATGTCCCAGGTCCTAACCCAACACGTCACCACATTAGATCTTCCTTATTTTCTCTTCAGCTCTGCCAAGATCTGCACTGCACAACTTTGGGGAAACAAGGACAAAACCATAATGCCAAATCTAACAAACTGGTTGAAACAGGTCCTGAACCCTAGACGTTACAGGGGAAGAACAAAGCACTATCGAATTAAGTGAATAAAGTTCTACTTCACATTCTTTTTACATCTAATGGTATTTTTCAGCAGCTCGATCCTATATGCATCCAGTTGGGAGTCCTGAAGGCTTCAACCATGCCTCCTTTCAAACAAATGGCTATAGGAGTTATAGCATGGCAGTGCACTCCTATACACGCTTACTTTTGAGTTCCATAGGGTTTACTCCCAAATAAATGGGTGTAGGTTTGCAACCTAAATCTGAAATTCTATGCATATTTCCTTGAGAGCAGGCCTGAATGAATTCAGTGGGACTTAGTAGAAATTGACTTCATTATGGAAGGATCAGATTCAAAATGTATAGTTTTCCTAATGTCCAACTTGGGGGGAAATGGTGTTTTTTGGTTTTTTTAAAGTTCTATAAGTAGCATTGGAAATGTATCAGCCAGGAATGCTCTACCAACACAACTGCTGGCCAAGAGGTTTGGTAAGTTGTTTATCTGTATAGTAAGGAAAAATCCTGCCACAGAGAACAAGGGAATATTCTCCACATCAATTGGCAAGACAATTCAGATGACCAGCTTACTGAGTGACTATGCAGGAATGGTCTCCTGTTAACCGATTCAAACAAAAAGGATGCAGGTGATTCTTACAGCTCATGGTCTTGAGGAACATGATTCTCTGAAAAATTGTGCACTGTCTATGTGTCTGCATTTGAGTATTGGGATCATTCTTGGCAATCCTGCTCAGAACCATATCCCTGTAGATACCATTTTCTCGTTTGTTGGTATTGTTTCAACTATTCAAAGAACGTAAACCTTGCCCCACAAGCACAGTTGCTTCCCTCCAATCTCCTTCAAACAAAAATAAAGGCATTTATAGTGTGTTTTCATTCCCCAGACATCACTCTCAGATTCAGCCATCGGTCATGATGCTCCGAAAGGCAGCATCTATGCTTTATCATATCCAGTGGAAACAACAGATCTGTTCACTTTTGGGAGCCACTAGGATTTGGCTTGCAGAATGATGGATGATGCTTAGATTTCATTTACTGTTGATGCACGTGTCCATGTTTTCCTTGGCAGTAGTTCTACTTACAAACTATTTGGCAATTCAAGCAGACAGAAGATGCCAAACCAGAGATATGCCTAATTCCATTTCATTTTATTGTTGTGTAGCTCTGGGGATTCTTTGCTGACTTTAGTGGAATAGGGTTCCATGTGCATGACTGAAATTAGAATCTGAAAAGAGAGTCTAACATTCTTTATGGCTGCTGTTAGTGAATGGGCTATACCAGGTCAGCCAGAAGTTGTTGGGTTACAGCCATTTTCTGAGTTACCTAAGACATCTCGAGCTGTTAAACCACCATTACTGTTAATACGGCCATTGCAATTCCCTCCTGTAAAATCTGCCCTTTGGCCTGTTCCTGTCAGGAATTCTCTGCTCGTTTTGCATGAGCTCCATGTTCTCTGAATTTGTTGGCATTCATGAGTTGCTGTGAAAAAGCTATGGATTGCTGAATGAAAACACATACTTATTTGAAGGAACATAAACATTTTCCTCCATCACCCCTTCTCACAAATGCTAATTGTGGAGAGCTTTTCCTGGTATAGGTTCTGGAGTTCCCAAAGCATTGTCTTTCCGTTCGAAAACTCTTTTAATGTATTTCTGTTGTCTTACTTGCTTATGTTAACAAACAGCAGAAAAGTCTCTGTAAGAATTCACATTTCAATGCAAATCTGAGGCACACCTCTATCTATTCATCTATTGAGAGGTTTAAGCCTATAAGACAATAGGCTTTTAAACCAGCACTAAGGATGTGATGTAACTTTGAGTCAACTGCCCCTGTTACACAGTGCAATAAACTTTGCAAAATATTTACATTGCCCAGATGGGTTATCTTGCTAGATCCTGTTTTGAACAAGGAATGGAATCCATGGAAGTTAACAAACTGGCACTGCTAAAACTATGTAGCACTGATATTCAGAGCCCTGCAATAAAAGTGTTAAGACCAGTTCTTCATTGCAAATATTAAAAAAATCACACTACTGATTTTGGCTTGCACAGAGTTCATCACCTTAACCAGTTGAGGAAGGAAGAGGCAGTTCAATCTATCTTTCTACAGCCATGTCTTTACCTGCCCTTTATGTGATGTCACACAGGACTAGGAATGGATGGACCTGTCAGTTTTGGTTCTCTCAGCTTTGTATTTTTCAAATCTTAATTCTAGTTCTCCATAATTCCACATCAGTTTGTGTGGATCATGTCTTTCAGCCTGGACACTGAGGTCTAGCTCCGAGGGCCTTCTGGTGGTTCCCTCACTGCAAGAAGAGTTACAAGGAACCAGGCAGAGGGCCTTCTCGGTAGTGGCGCCCGCCCTGTGGAACGCCCTCCTATCAGATGTCAAGGAAATAAACAACTATCTGACTTTTAGAAGACATCTGAAGGCAGCCCTGTTTAGGGAAGTTTTTAATGCCTGATGTTTTATTGTATTTTTAATATTTTGTTGGAAGCCTCCAAACCCAGCCAGATGGATGAAGTATAAATAACAAATTATTATTATTATTAATTCCAGGGTTTCTGTTGCCAAGTTGGCTCTTGCTTTTTCTAAATGATACCCACTTTCGCAGCATCACAAAACACAATCAGATTAACAGCACTGGTAGAGATGCCCATAGAGACTCATTTGCATGTATGGCAAATTTATGGCGTTTTAAGCAAGTCTGGTATTTACTGCCCTTCTGAACATAACTGGGGCTTTTAGCATCTCCCAGCCTGCGCAATGTGGTTTTCCTACTGAGTCATTGTAATGCTGTGCAAAATGTCCACTTTTGACAACAGGCAGGGAAAGGGTTACTCT
Source organism: Podarcis filfolensis (assembly GCF_964270895.1). Classification (NCBI taxonomy): domain Eukaryota; kingdom Metazoa; phylum Chordata; class Lepidosauria; order Squamata; family Lacertidae; genus Podarcis; species Podarcis filfolensis. Next base: position 26,563,182 of record NC_139614.1, on the reverse strand, counting down.
TCTGTCCCTGAGCAATGGAAGGACCACAGCTGCATATCCTCAGTGGACGGCTTGCCAGAGAACTGCCTAAGAGAGAAACTACGCTGGACTCAGCTGCAGCGAATTTTTATTTGATCATTTCAGTCACTATATTAAAGTAATGTGCTTTGTCACTTTGCCCTTGTGCTACTTATATTATATCACCATCAATATGCACATTGTTTACAGAGCAACGTTAGCAAAACTACACACACACACAAATTAAATTTCCATAAAGGAAAGGAATGAGAATAAGATGTGCAGGTTATGCTATACAGGTAGTGAGGGGCAAACGAAACATCAGGTGATTTGATTTCTTCAATCAACAATTGAATTACAATTACATAGTACAGGAATACATTTTTAGAAGTCAGTTTGATAAATCCTAGCCAGACATGCTCAAAAATGTTTTACATTCTTCACTAAATTAGAATAAAAGGGTGCATATGCATTTGGAACTACAAAATACACATAACAAAGCATATTAAACTGCTTTTAATTTACATTTAAATGAAGACCTCTTTAATAAATTAGGCTATCATTTTCTATGCAAGCTTGATAATATCATCATAACCCCTTGCTGAATTATGATGATTCAGCTGTTAAATTCCCAAACTAAGCCAAAAATACTTGGCATTTACTCACAAAAAAAATCAAGTCTTTCCTAAGGCTTCTCGGATTTGGCTTCAGAACCTAAGAACAACCTAAAACCTATGTATCTTATTTTATAAAAAGTGTGCTCACTATGCTTATTAAAGGAAGATGTGATTTCAGCACTGAAGACTTGCCTTGTTAATTAGCTAGAAAATGCACTGCAGATTTTTATATAATATATGGGATGATCTGATGATGGTCTAATCTCCCAAGTGGTTCAGCGTTATATATCAAATGCTTTTTTGTGGTGGATTAACATGAATAGGTTTCTGTAGAAAAGCATGTTTTATGAAGCATTTTCTGTAAACTAAGCTGTTGTTTATTACAAAGAGCCGGTGACAGAGATATGAACAAGAACCGTAACTCTGAAAAGGAATACTGAGAACATGGAGCACATTCAGGTCCAGCACGTATTCCAAACTGGCATTCCTATCAAAGGTGTTGCCATCAGGAATGCATAGGCACTCTGGCAGATGCTTGATCAATTCTTTTCTTGAAACCATCCAAGATGGCATGTTCCAACAGCTACCATCCAAAGAAGCAGGGCAGGAAAAGTTCCATTTCAGTTCTACTTGTTATTTATATATTTTTATTTGTAATGCAGATAATCTAGGTGAAACACTAGATTTGTTGTTTAGTCGTTTAGTCGTGTCCGACTCTTCGTGACCCCATGGACCAGAGCACACCAGGCACTCCTGTCTTCCACTGCCTCCCGCAGTTTGGTCAAACTCATGCTGGTAGCTTCGAGAACACTGTCCCACCATCTCGTCCTCTGTCGTCCCCTTCTCCTTGTGCCCTCCATCTTTCCCAACATCAGGGTCTTTTCCAGGGAGTCTTCTCTTCTCATGAGGTGGCCAAAGTATTGGAGCCTCAGCTTCATGATCTGACCTTCCAGTGAGCACTCAGGGCTGATTTCCTTCAGAATGGAGAGGTTTGATCTTCTTGCAGTCCATGGGACTCTCAAGAGTCTCCTCCAGCACCATAATTCAAAAGCATCAATTCTTCGGCGATCAGCCTTCTTTATGGTCCAGCTCTCACTTCCATACATCACTACTGGGAAAACCATGGCTTTCACTATACGGACCTTTGTTGGCAAGGTGATGTCTCTGCTTTTTAAGATGCTGTCTAGGTTTGCCATCACCTTTCTCCCAAGGAGCAGGCGTCTTTTAATTTCGTGACTGCTGTCACCATTTGCAGTGATCATGGAGCCCAAGAAAGTAAAATCTCTCACTACCTCCATTTCTTCCCCTTCTATTTGCCAGGAAGTGATGGGACCAGTGGCCATGATCTTAGTTTTTTTGATGTTGAGCTTCAGACCATATTTTGCGCTCTCCTCTTTCACCCTCATTAAAAGGTTCTTTAATTCCTCCTCACTTTCTGCCATCAAGGTTGTGTCATCTGCATATCTGAGGTTGTTGGTATTTCTTCTGGCAATCTTAATTCCAGCTTGGTATTCATCCAGCCCAGCCTTTCTCATGATGAATTCTGCATATAAGTTAAATAAGCAGGGAGACAATATACAGCCTTGCTGTACTCCTTTCCCAATTTTGAACCAATCAGTTGTTCCATATCCAGTTCTAACTGTAGCTTCTTGTCCCACACAGAGATTTCTCAGGAGACAGATGAGGTGATCAGGCACTCCCATTTCTTTAAGAACTTGCCATAGTTTGCCATGGTCAACACAGTCAAAGGCTTTTGCATAGTCAATGAAGCAGAAGTAGATGTCTTTCTGGAACTCTCTAGCTTTCTCCATAATCCAGCACATGTTTGCAATTTGGTCTCTGGTTCCTCTGCCCCTTCGAAATCCAGCTTGCACTTCTGGGAGTTCTCGGTCCACATACTGCTTAAGCCTGCCTTGTAGAATTTTAAGCATAACCTTGCTAGCGTGTGAAATGAGTGCAATTGTGCGGTAGTTGGAGCATTCTTTGGCACTGCCCTTCTTTGGGATTGGGGTGTAGACTGATCTTCTCCAATCCTCTGGCCACTGCTGAGTTTTCCAAATTTGCTGGCATATTGAGTGTAGCACCTTAACAGCATCATCGTTTAAAATTTTAATTAGTTCAGCTGGAATATCATCACTTCCACTGGCCTTGTTGTTAGCAGTGCTTTCTAAGGCCCATTTGACTTCACTCTCCAGGATGTCTGGCTCAAGGTCAGCAACCACACTACCTGGGGTGTACGAGACATCCATATCTTTCTGGTATAATTCCTCTGTGTATTCTTGCCACCTCTTCTTGATGTCTTCTGCTTCTGTTAGGTCCTTTCCACTTTTGCCTTTTATTATGGTAATCTTTGTACGAAATGTTCCTTTAATATCTCCAATTTTCTTGAACAGATCTCTGGTTTTTCCCATTCTATTGTTTTCCTATATTTCTTTGCATTGCTCGTTTAAGAAGACCTTCTTGTCTCTCCTTGCTATTTTTTGGAAATCTGCATTCAATTTCCTGTATCTTTCACTATCTCCCTCGCATTTTGCTTGCCTTCTCTTCCCCGCTATTTGTAAGGCCTTGTTGGACAGCCACTTTGCTTTCTTGCATTTCCTTTTCATTGGGATGGTTTTAGTTGCTGCCTCCTGTATAATGTTATGAGCCTCCATCCATAGTTCTTCAGACACTCTGTCCACCAAATCTAAATCCGTAAACCTGTTCCTCACTTCCACTGTGTATTCATAAGGGATTTGACTTAGATTGTATCTTACCGGCCCAGTGGTTTTTCCTACTTTCTTCAGTTTAAGCTTGAATTTTGCTATAAGAAGCTGATGATCTGAGCCACAGTCCGCTCCAGGTCTTGTTTTTGCTGACTGTATAGAGCTTCTCCATCTTTGGCTGCAGAGAATATAATCAATCTGATTTCAATGCTGCCCATCTGGTGATGTCCATGTGTAGAGTCGTCTCTTGTGTTGTTGGAAAAGAGTGTTTGTGATGACCAGCTTGTTCTCTTGGCAGAACTCTATTAGCCTTTGCCCTGCTTCGTTTTGAACTCCAAGGCCAAACTTGCCAGTTGTTCCTTTTATCTCTTGACTCCCTACTTTAGCATTCCAATCTCCTATAATGAGAAGAACATCCTTCTTTGGTGTCATTTCTATAAGGTGTTATAAGTCTTCATAGAACGGGTCAATTTCAGTTTCTTCAGAACCAGTGGTTGGTGCATAAACTTGGATTACTGTGATGTTAAAAGGTCTGCCTTGGATTTGTATCGAGATCATTCTATCATTTTTGAGACTGCATCCCAGTACAGCTTTCGCCACTCTTTTGTTGACTATGAGGGCCACTCCATTTCTTTTACGGAATTCTTGCCCACAGTAGTAGATATGATGGTCATCAGAACTGAATTCGCCCATTCTGGTCCATTTTAGTTCACTGATGCCCAGGATGTCAATATTTATTCTTGCCATCTCATTTTTGACCACATCCAACTTGCCAAGGTTCATGGTTCTTACATTCCAGGTTCCTATGCAATATTTTTCTTTACAGCATTGGACTTTCCTTTCGCTTCCAGGCATATCCGCAACTGAGCGTCCTTTCGGCTTTGGCCCAGCTGCTTCATCAGCTCTGAATCTACTTGTATTTGTCCTCCACTCTTCCTCAGTAGCATGTTGGATGCCTTCCGACCTGAGGGGCTCATCTTCCAGCATCATAACTTTTATATGCCTGTTGCCTTTGTCCATGGGGTTTTCTTGGCAGGGATACTGGAGTGGCTTGCCGGTTCCTGCTCCAGGTGGATCACGTTTGGTCAAAACTCTCCACGATGACCTGTCCATCTTGGGTGGCCCTGCACGGCATAGCTCATAGCTTCTCTGAGTTATTCAAGCCCCTTCGCCACGGCAAGGCAATGATCCATGAAGGGGAACACTAGATTAGGTGTGGTTAATACAAAACTGTGGACATTTGCCTAGCTGTCCGGATCACGAAGACAATTTTTAGGCTATATCCTCAAAAATGTTGGAAATCTCTCCCAGTTTTGTATTATCCACAAAACTGATAACTGTGCTTCTTCATCAGAGTCACTGATTAAGATAATCACCACACAAATCAACATATAATATATAAATGTTTGTTTAATAATATCCTGTAACACTCTCTACATGGGTTACCTATAGCCCATTGATTATTTGTTTCCAGGACTAATTCCAATGACTGATTATGACTTTTAAAGTCTACCTGGTTGGAACCAGGTTATCTTGAGGTACACGGGTGGCACTGTGGTCTAAACCACTGAACCTCTTGGGGTTGCCAATCGGAAGGTTGGCGGTTCAAATCTCTGCGACGGAGTGAGCTCCTGTTGCTCTGTCCCAGCTACTGCCTACCTCGCAGTTCGAAAGCACGCCAGCACAAGATAAATAGGTACCACTGTGGAGGGAAGGTAAACGGCATTTCAGTGCTCTCTGGTTTCTGTCACAGTGTTCCATTGCGCCAGAAGCAGTTAAGTGATGCTGGCCACATGAAAGCTGTCTGTGGACAAACACTGGCTCCCTTGGCCTGAAGGTGAGATGAGCACCACAACCCCATAGTCACCTTTGACTGGACTTAACCGTCCAGGGGTCCTTTACCTTTGCCTTTTTTTTATCTTGAGGACAACCTTTCCCAGTAGGAACCTATCTACTTGCTAGGTCATCTGTGGAGGCAGTCTTACATGTTCCATCCATCCTGTTTGTCTGTCACAACTACAGACAGTTGCACCTGGTCCCTGGAACCACCCAATGAGAGAGGCTTATGCCCCTCTACTCCGTTGGCCTTTCACCGAATGCTGAAGAACATTCTTTGAGTAAGCTGCAAGACTGAGCATGACTGTAATGCTGAGTGGTACTTATTTATTTAAAAGCCACATAATATTTAAAAAGTCTCCAAGTGGTATACAACATAAAAAGAAACATTATTAGAAAAATACAACATACAACCAGTAAAATGGTTCTATAAAAGCATATTAAAAACAGGAACTCAGGGAATTCATACAAATAAAAACAGAATCTGATCTCATGAGTCAGGGAAAGCCTTGACAAGAAGATAGGTCTTTTAAAAAGACATATAGATCAACTGTTGCTTGCTGCTCCATGTATGTTGTTGCTGGTTATTTTGTTTACTTATCGCTGCTCTGCTGGACTTTTCCAAAAAATATTTTTTATTATGCTTTTAAATATATAAGAACATACGAACAAAAAAGAACAGCATATACAAAAACAAAACCCAAACAAACCTCAAGACCTTCCCAACACAGTGGTCCCTAAAAATTGTATTGGAGAGTTGGTGGATCTTTAGGAACCAGGTGGAAGTTGCCATGGTCAGATCACAACATAGACATTTCAGGGAAAAGAAAAAAAGAGGAGAAGTAAGAAGGACAAGGTCCACGTATAGGGTAGGAGAGAAATCTTAATGCAATCCCAAGTCTCTTGCCCGTAACTGACATGCATTTCTGCACATCTGATGTATTGGCACATTAAATAAAGTTCCACCATGTGGCACTGAATGTTTGTGGTTTCTTCTTCCCTTGCAATAGGCGTATACTGTGGGTATTTTCCTCCAATATTGCAGTAGTCCAAATATTGCTGTACGAGGCTTGAAGAGACAAATGGTCCAGATTTTTGAGTTTTTGTTTGACAGTTGAGTCTGGCAGTTCTTGCTGGGTTATTGTTTGAAGGTCCACAAATCCACAGAAACAAAGTGAGTGGTTTGGACTGAACATTCTTGTCTGGGCTTTCAAACAGCGACCATGAAAACAACTCAGTCACATAAACAATCTTTTCCTTAATGCTCATAGAGATTTCCTTGTGGACCATAGTCTAGGCATTACCTCACCATTCGCTTTTTGCTGTTCTAATTGGTTTTGTTAAAGCATTAATTTAACTTGATTTGTACTGTTGAGTGCAATCCATGTGGTGCTTAGAGAAGGTTTGTGGTTTTTTGATCCAAAAGTTCCCTCAATTAATGGAAGATTAGGGTGATTTTTGTCTACCACATGCAGCCCCCAGTAGTCTTTGAAACTGGCCCAGAGAATTGATGGACCCTCTAGAACCAGGTGGAAGTCGCCATGAAGGGGGATTGCAGGGGGGAGGACAAAACACCAAGAATCACCCCCCCCCCCACTCTTCCATAGGTGGAAGTGTCCACTGGATCAAAATCCTCCTGTGAGTGCAATTGTATTCTAATTAGACTTCACCCATTGCTTTTCCTACATGTTGTGAGCCACCTTAGACTGTTTTTTAAAAGAAAGGTGGGATACACTTAAAATATATATATTTATAAGTAAATAACTATAATTCCGTTGATTAAACTTACTAGAAACTAATTATTTACAAATAGTTTTCATTATTTGCTTTGCTTCATTGTGCAACGTTTAGCAGTCTGTTAGAAGGTTGCAGTTTCCTGGGAGCATGTAAAACATCACTATGACTGCCAAACCTTTGAAGCTTCTAGACTGGTTCTTGCGAAACACTTCCTTTACAACCGTTTTTTGTTTTTGAGGTTGCCAACCTGGCTGAGGAATAGTGGACCACCTGCACTGCATCTCTGCCTCAGAGTACTTTCATTTCCCAAGAAATGTGCTCATGCCTTTAGCAACATAAAATAATCGTACATTGTGTTTAAGTGAACACCCGTATTCTGCTCCCAAAAGTAATGTGATTTAGGGCTATGGTCTTCCAATAGTCTTTTTTTCTTTTCTTTAGTTTTTGGCAGAGAGGAGAAGAAATAAGCTATTCAGAACAGCAGACCAGTAGCAGTGCCATAGCTAAGCGAGAACCTCCCTCTCGTTGAAGTATCTGTCAATGTCTGGTTGTCATCCCCCTCTGTTTTACCATTTATTTTTGGATACAGGAAGGCTTTTGTGGAAGGATCTAAATTCCCCTTCTTTTCTGGATATTTTTATAAAAAATAAATAAATGAATAAATAAATAAAATAAAATAAATAAAAAACAAATTGGTCCTTGATAATCAGTTCATTCCTTTTTTTCTTTTCATTTTTTCTTTTCATTTTTTTTTTTTGGCAGAACCACAAATTTTGGTCTGATTTGTTTTTTCCCCTCTGGGATTCCTTTTTAAAAAAAAAAAAATTAAAGCCACCTTTTGGAATAAGTCTTCTCTGTCCTGTCCATTTTTTATTGTATTTGTTTTTCCCAATTTGAACTATAAAATGGTGATTTTCTTAAGTCAAAATGAGAGTACCCCTGTACCCCTAAACATATTTATTTTTTTAGGGGGAAAAAACTGTACCTTGCTACTCCCCCTCTAGGTAAGCAGCAGCAGCAATGCCACTGCCAGGAAGCTATTGGGAGCTGAGCTGGTCTGTTAGGGTAAATGGTTTCACTGCCCCACCAACCTCAATCTGTCCACAGTCAGCCCGCATGTATGATGACTCTGCCTGTTATTGGCTCTGGCTCCACCTACTGTTGGTCTCTGTGACTTCTACCCTACCAGCCACTATTGCATGGGGCTACTGCTGTGACCCCACCCCACTGGGCAAGCTGCTCCTTCTGCAAACAGATTAGACCGGATGTTCTACAGGTGTCAATTATTAAAACCCGCTGCAGCTCCTGGGTCATTCATCCACTTCACATAAATGAAGGATTTATCCATTATTGCCTTCATGCAGTCCTACTAAATGCCTCTTGTTTCCTGGGTGTCTATGGAATCAACCAGACATCAATGACCTCCTTTATCAATTGTATCACAAGCCCTAGAATCACCCACAAAGTCTTCAAGCAACCCGGGTTTTCCTTTGTTTTTGCTTCTCACAAATTCATTTGGGCCTGGGCTCCAGACTGTCTGGAGTCTATGCTAGGCTGAAATAAAGCTGGATTGGTCCTTGGGTAGCTCTAGTCTTGCTAAGAGACCTCTAAATTCTGGCAAGGCATGAACTGATAGCATCACCTCAACCCACATTGCGTGTTCCCAACCAGTTGCTCTGTCAAAGGAAACTGAATTGTTCTAGCATGATTTGATCTTTATATAACGACAATAGTAGCTAGTAAATGCTCCATTTCCCATTAGGGTAACTTAAAAAGTCGTTTTATTCTTATCTGCTGGAATGCCATCCAAAAAGGGGGGGGGAGTGTGGAGAAGGAGAAGGCCTGCAAGTCCCTTAATTACTTTTCTTCTTATAGATAGGCCTCTGTTCATCTGCTAGGGCAGTATACAACCGTTAGACGGGCAATTCTTTGATGCACTAACTTCTTCAAGATGCCTTGGGTTTATTTCCTCAGACCCCAGTGCTCATTCAGGCAGGGGGAAAAACATTATTTGATATGCTCCATTATCCTCAGCTGCGACTTTTCCTCTTCCTTTTTCTCGACTGCTATTACCGTATTTTTCGCACCATAGGACGCACCGGACAATAGGACGCACCTTGTTTTAGAGGGGGGAGAACAAGTGAAAAAAAATATTCCGCTCTCTGCACAGCGCCCCTTCAGCGAAGCGGCAGGAGGCGCTGCACAGAGAGTGGGAGAATTTTCCCCCTCTTGTTTTCCCGCTCTAAAACAAGGTTCCGTTTAAGGTGCGTTCAGGCGGCTACATTGGAAGCCTGGAGAGCGAGAGGGGTCGGTGCGCACTGACCCCTCTCGCTCTCCAGGCTTCAGGTTCCTTTCAACCTGCTCTTTGGGGCTGGCGGGGGAAACCCACCACCAGCCCCAAAGAGCAGGTCAGGGAGCAGCGGAAAGGCACAGCGGAGAGGCTGCTGCCATAGTCACGCGTCTCTTCTCCAGCTGGGAGAGAGTAAGCCGGGCTTCTTTAGCCCCACGCGCACGCTCCTGGCTGGAGAGGTGGTGCGCGGCTATGGAGGCTCCTGCCATAGCAGCGCGTCGCCTCTCCAGCCGGGAGAGGGTCGCGGGGGGCTGCTTTAGCCCCACGCGCGCTCTCCTGGCTGGAGAGGTGACGCGCGGCTATAGAGGCTCTTGCCATAGCCGCGCGTTACCTCTCCAGCCAGGGGAGGGTCGCGGGGCTATGGCGTCTTCGCTCCATAGGACGCACACACATTTCCCCTTCATTTTTGAAGGGGAAAAAGTGCGTCCTATAGAGCGAAAAATACGGTAATCCCCTCATCATCACAAGGGCCTCCTTTTCTGAAGACAGAAACTTAACGTTGCTGAAAACTTAACACGCAATCTTAAAACACACTATAGGGAGCAGGAGTGCCAACTTGGCCCCACAACCGTGGGTACCCAGGGCTGTGGGTGCCATGCAGCGTGCATGGCCCTGGCACTAAAATTTGTGGGTGCCCAGCCCCTTCATGGGGAATTTTGTGGGTGATCAGGCACCCAAGGGCCCAACGAGCAAGACCTCAATGAGTACAACAGGACTTCTATTGAGTGAAAATGTTTAGGATTGCAATCTCAGTCCCTTTTTTTATTCATCATTAGCATCTTAAGCAATGGGCCGTGGCTCCCCCCTTTGCATCTAAGGCAGGGGTGAGGAACCTATGGCTGTCCAGATGTGCTGGATTACTGTTCCCTTCATCCCAGACCACTGGGGCCATGTTGGAGTCCAACATCAGGAAGTCCACCGGGTCCCAATGCCTACTCTAAGGGTGGGTACTTCCTTTCAAACTTTTGCTGCTCCAAGTCTAGTTTATGAATAAAGAATCCTATAAAGGAGAGCAAACTGTGATCGTGAACAGATTAGCACCTGGACAGCAGACTAAGCAAGCATTCATGCTCTTGTTCCCCATGATGGTGAGTTTGATTATATTTCTGTTTAAACTGCAGCATCCCCCCAAAAAAATTGGCAGCGATGCATATATACTAACATATGGAAATCAGTATTATTCTTTTCATGGTATCATCTTTTTTCGGCAGTGCATAATTGTCCGCCTTAGCTCCCACCCACTTTTAAACCCCCTTGGAGATTTAGTTCTCTTTTCCATGGGACTCGGCTTACTAGCTTTATACAAAATAAATTACATTGCTCCTCTAAACTCCTCCTTCCTTTGTGCAGCATCTCAGGTAGCATCCTCTCTTTGGACTGCCTAGCATCCTCTTTTTGCTTCATTCTTTGATCACGGACTCTCCCTCTCTAGCTGTCCCCTGCCCCCACTATGCAATCCTATTTGGTTGTAATCAGAAGTAAATCCTACTGAGTCCAGTAGGGCTTACTCCCAGGTAAGAGGGTATAGGATTACAGCCTAAAGCAGTTTCTGGCTTTCCTGCTTTATTGTGGCCTTGCTCCTGTGACCCTGTCACATTGACTCATGGGCCTAAGAGATGTTTCCCATGCTGACATTTTTCCTCTGGGATCCATTTTGCCCTTTTGCTGTAGGGATTTGTCAAGATGAGCTTGCCAGTATTACTCACTGTGCTGAATTAAAAGCCAGGCATTCCTGATCCATAATATAACGCTGGTGCTGGTCAACAGTGGGGAAGAGGAAATGAAGAAGTAGGCAGAGCTCTAAAAGCCACCCATTTCATTAATTAGCATAACTATTGCTTGCTTATGTTTATTACCTATCCTTTTAACCGTATAGCCGGCTGCTCCTAATAGAGAGTCTGAAGTTTTCAGAATCTTGCATATTAGACAATCAAATCCTCCTTTAGCTGTCTATGTTAGAAAAATATGCAGCCAACTCGGTATCTGACAGGGAAATATGTAATTGGAATTAGCATTTCCATCTGGTTTATTTACTGCACGCAAATTACCCTCTGATGTATCACGAGAGCAGAAGACCTTAAACGTAAGTGGTGTTAGTTGCTTTGCTGTAAGAAAGGATTAAAGCAATTTAATGATAGGCTGTAGTATGCGCTAATGAGAGCATTTCATTGCAGTCTGGCTACTGAGGTTTATAGACATTTGTTCTAATGAAGGTGCATCACGGTCAAACATGTCTCCTTTTCTTTTAGTAAATGTCACTGTCTGGCATGGACTGAAACACAGACCTTGCTTTACACTTTCAAACTATCCCATTTCTAAGGGAAAGCCCAGACACTGGCGTCTCCTTAGAAATGTCAGCATCTAGGTAGAATCCATTCAGTATCAGGCCATGTCTGCTCTATGCATTTAAAGCAGTATTATACCACTTTAGCAGCCGTAGCTTCCCCCAAAGAATCATGGGAGCTGTAGTTTCTTAAGGTTTTTTTAAAAAAGGTAGAGGGACCTCTGACTGTTAGGTCCAGTCGTGGACGACTCTGAGGTTGCGGCGCTCATCTCGCTTTATTGGCCGAGGGAGCCAGTGTACAGCTTCAGGGTCATGTGGCCAGCATGATAAAGCCACTTCTGGCAAACCAGAGCTGCGCACGGAAATGTTGTTTACCTTCCTGCTGGAGCGGTACCTATTTATCTACTTGCACTTTGACATGCTTTTGAACTGCTAGGTTGGCAGGAGCAGGGACCAAGCAACGGGAGCTCACCCCGTCGCAGGGATTCGAACCTCCAACCTTCTGATTAGCAAGCCTAGGCTCTGTGGTTTAGACCACAGCGCCACCTCACAGAGCTACCATTCTCAGAGTTCCCTGGGGAGAAGCATTGACTATTAAATCTCCCTGGGTATTGTAGCTCTATAGGGGAATAGTGGGGTCTCCTAACAACTCTCAGCATCCATAAAACGACAATTCCCAGGATTTTTCTGAGGGAAGCCATGACAGTTAAAATGGTAAAAGAGCACTCTAAATGTACAACACAGAAGTGGCCTGAGTTGGTGCCGTTAAATAATTTTAGTCTCTGGATTTAGTGGCCCCACAGGGCCCCCTTCAGGGCTGGCCCAAGACATTTTGGTGCCTGAAATGGAAATAAATTAGCAACCCCTTCCCCACCCCAACCCCACATGCAAGACAAGGCCAACCAGAGGTAGTAGATCCCACAAACATATCTTCCTGCCCCCTGACAGTAAAAATACAACAATCAATTGTCTAAAACACCCACCTCAATGTGCCTAATGACAGGGCTGGCCCTGCTTTATTTACTTTTTCAACCTCACTTGCTTGAAATTTTTTGATGCCCTGGCAATTGGAGGCCCCTCTGCTGAGTGGGGACCTGAACCTTTGCTGCAACATCATGGCTGATGGCAACACACGTCAGCACTGAGAATCCTTTAAACTCTTGATCTGGAAAAAAAAAGGAAGTGCATTAATGTGACTGGGACTTTCCTGAATTAAAAATCTTGTCTGCCTTTCTGCAGCCTACAAAGAAAGTTTCATGCATAGTTACTTAGGAGTAGAATCTCAAGTATCGTTTAGTTATTGTATGTACAACTGCATTCTTGGATGAAATTCTACCATCTGAATCCTATTGTTTTGTTGTGGACTGCTTTGTTTCATGTTACAGGCCATATCAAAAGTGTTGCTAAAACTGAGATATTTAGTTGTGCTGGCTAAAACGGCAACATTTTATTTGTTTAGCATTTTAGCATATTACATTTTCCAAGGGAAACGAGCATTCCTTAAGGGTCATTGTTTCTACTGTGAAATAGAACATGACACATTCCCACAGGAATCAGATATAACTATAGAGCAAAGCCTTTTCATATAGGAAGCTTCCAAACTGTCGCAGAGGAAAATTGGGACACTCTTCTTTTGGAGTTGTGCTCTTGCAGGAGCTGGGTGACTCTTGCGAGATCATGTCCCCCCAAAAAATGGGTGTCTTTGGGGGCTACACTCTCGCAGGAACCAAAATGGGACATCCTAGGATCCAATCAGAAGCTGGGATGGCTTCTGTCATTCCTGAATGTCCCGCTCAAATTGGAACAGTTGAGGGGTATGAGCTTCCTCATAGCACAACAGGCAAAATACAGTGGTCCAATAGGCAGTCCAAAAGTGAAAGCAGAGAATGGAGTATGGGAGGAGTCAGATCTCAGCACACCCACAAAAACTCCATGTTGACAATGGGGATAAGTGTTCAATGACAAATGCCCTGAACTTTTATGTATACCAGGTGTGGGGAACCTTCGCCCCTCCAGATGTTGCTGAACTACAGTCCTATCATCCCTGGCCATTGCAGGTGTTTGCTGGGGCTAACGGGAGTTGTTATTACTATTATTACCAGTGCTATTTTTCTAGAAAAAGTGGTGCCGGAACTCACCATGAACACCTCCTTCGTTCTCTTAGAATGAAAATGGCGTCCACCCGAGAGGTGCCGGAACTGAGTTCTGGCGAGTTCCCACTGATATAAATCCCTGACTATTACTTTTTTATTATTATTAAACACTTTCTAAACCAGTCTCAAGGAGATTTACATACAAGAGGAGATTTTTTCCAGATAAGTTCAGCAACCTCTGAGCCAAAGTTTCCTCACACCTGGTGTGTACCCATATTCCCTCCATCTGGTGAAAACTGAAACCACAGGTGATTCTGGAAACAGATCAAAGGCACTGAGTGAAACATCTATATCACTCCTTTATGAGTGTGTATGAAACAAATTGCCTGGAGATACTGGAGCTATCCAAGGAAGTCAAGCCTGGTACCATTACTAGGAACTTAAAAGGAATCTGGTCTTTGATGGCCTCCTGTGCTAGTTGATCTTTCTCTGCCTTAACTTTGACCTGCATAATCTGGCAAGGTCTGAGACGCTACTCTTCCTGGCCCTACTTAGGTTTGCTCTGACCTTCAGTGTCTCTACATTGGTTTAGATTATGAAAATAGCATTTTGTAAAATGTTGTGTTCTGATTAGTAAAATTATGTACGGTCACATCCATTCCATATACTTAACACATATAGCTTCCCACAAAACATCCTTAGAACTGTATTTTGTTAAGGGTGCTGGGAACTGTAGCTCTGTGAGGGGGTAATCTACAGTTCCCAATATTCTTGGGGGGAAGCCATGTGTTTTAAATGTGTGGTGTAGATTTGACTAGTGACTTGGCCTTGCTTGTTGCTGTTTTCATTAACGAGTAAGATTACATTTACATATAAGCACTTAATGGAAGGTAAAAGTGGGATGTTTAAAAAGTAGTATTTTAGGAACTTATGTATGTTGCTGTCTAAGTTTGCTGTCTAAGTTTAGACAGCATCTTAAAAAGTAGAGACATCACCTTGCCAACAAAGGTCCGTATAGTAAAAGCTATGGTTTTCCCAGTAGTGATGTATGGAAGTGAAAGCTGGACCATAAAGAAGGCTGATCGCCGAAGAATTGATGCTCTTGAATTATGGTGCTGGAGGAGACTCTTGAGAGTCCCATGGACTGCAAGAAGATCAAACCTCTCCATTCTTAAGGAAATCAGCCCTGAGTGCTCACTGGAAGGACTGATCGTGAAGCTGAGGCTCCAATACTTTGGCCACCTCATGAGAAGAAAAGACTCCCTGGAAAAGACCTGATGTTGGGAAAGATGGAGGGCACAAGGAGAAGGGGACGACCGAGGACGAGATGGTTGGATAGTGTTCTTGAGGCTACCAGCATGAGTTTGAGCAGACTGCGGGAGGCAGTGGAAGACAGAAGTGCCTGGCGTGCTCTGGTCCATGGGGTCACGAAGAGTCGGACACGACTAAACGACTAAACAACAACAACAACAACATGTATGTTACAGCTCAACAAGGCCAATAACACTGCCTGCAAATAAACAGCAAATATTTCTTTTAGCTAAATTAACCTATTGGAACATATTTCCTTGTAGATACTTAGCTTTCTCCTTCTTTGCAAAATAATGGAAAAGGGCACCAACTCCTACACATTTTCTTTTAAAAGTGCAAATAAAAATCATTAAATCATCTTAGCATTTCTAATTGTTTTTGTAAAAGCTCCTGGCTTTCACAAATGCAATAGAAAAGGTCAGTTTACATTCTTTTCTCTTTTTTTTACAAAGAGGATGGCAAAAGTTTGCAGTCTGGTCTTTGTAACATGAACACATCAAACACATTTCACAATTTTTCTTTTTAAGAAAAAAAGAGGAATAATTGCAAAACGTTCACTTTGCAGATGTGTTTGTTTAGGTTGTTTAGACCATTGTCCATTCGGTTTCTACATAAAGAGCTTGCAAACCTACCGACATCCCTGTGGTGTCAAAAGAAATTAGGTGAATCTGTTGGCTGAAATTTACACTCATGCAAGCAGCCATTGGAAGTTTGAACCCCAAAGTGAGAACACCAAACATTAACAAAGTTAAAATGTTGGCCACTTTAAAAAAGAAAAGAAAGAAAATAGCTTGAGTCTGTAGCTTCTATTTGAGAACTGAGTCACCCAGGGTCATGTGGATTGAATTCAAATGGGGACAAATGCAAAGAAGATCAAGGGCGATGCAACTGAACAGGCCAGGGAGAGCACAACACAATATTTATGAGGTCTCTGTAGAAAAGGTGCATGACTTGAATCACTTGCTACTCTGAATCTTTCCATTTCAGTTTCTATCAATTTCTCATACTTCCAATCTTCAGTGCAGTTCTCCACATTTCTGCAGTGATTTGAAACTTAAAATAAAAACATCTCTCCTGAAAATTCGTAAGCAGTTTAGTAAGACTTTCTACTAACAGAAGGATTTTTGGACGCAGCTTTGACTTCTTTTGCAAGCAATTTCACCCCCTCATGTAATGCCCTTTTGTACATTACTTTCATTAATACATTCATTGGAGGACTGCATGGCAACATCTGGAGGAGGGCGAATTTGGTGGCTGTTTGCTTATCCTTTCAAATAATGCAAATTCAGCAGGTTCTCAGTTAAATGTGAATTGAATCAAATTGCCCCCTGCCCCCTCCTCCAGTCTCTAGTTGCTACTGCCAGCTCTTGTCAGCACACAACAAATATAAATTGTACATGCTAATCTGTGGAGGGATTGCAGTGGATGTGGATAGTCTTACAATGAAAGCAAGGGGTGAAGAGCATCAAACCCTGCCGAACTCGGCCCCATAGTGGCAGATAAGCATATTGCTTGTCAGTCAGATTCGGCTTCCTACCCTGACCTAGACCCAGCTTATTACAGGATAAGGGGATCCTATGCATCCCTCCCATTGAACTGGAACTGGTGCCATTAATATGTTCTGATGTGGGTGGCGCTGTGGTCTAAACCACTGCGCCTCTTGGGCTTGCCGATCAGAAGGTAGGCGGTTTGAATCCCCACAATGGGGTGAGCTCCCATTGCTCTGTCCCAGCTCCTGCCAACCTAGCAGTTTGAAAACATGCCAGTGCAAGTAAATAAATAGATACTGCTGCGACGGGAAGGTAAACGGCATTTCCATGCGCTCTGGTTTTCATCAGGGTGTCCCATTGCACCAGAAGCAGTTTAGTCATGCTGACAAACAGGTCCTTTACCTTTACCTTTACCTTTACCTTTACCTTTACCTTTACCTTTACCTCTGATTGGCATTGCTATGTCTACCGGCATGGTTGCTCAAGAGCGAACAGGCAAGACCCCCGCTGGTCTTTTCAAAAGGCTTTATTATCGATGCAAAAACATTTACAGTGCAGAACGTCTCGATTCCATGTCTTGCTCAGTCACTAGCAGAATCTGAGAGTGGGCGGTCCTTAAACTTTCCCCAGCAGAGTAGTCTCTTGACCCCCATCCGACGCCTCCCCTCTCTGCGCATAAACCGACTGCGCAGAGAGGGCGTGGGCAAAGGGGGACCTGCCTCCCCCCCCCCGCTTTGCTCATGCACGGTGCTCTGGCTCTCTCTTGCATCCTCCGAGCCCTGCATCTCTTCTCCACTAGAGGCGGGGCTTCCCTCCTCCGTGCAGGAAGTGCTGCTTCTCACGATCTTTGGAGGCTCCCTGTAATCCAACTGCCCTTCCACCTCTCACCTCTGAGCTGATGGCAGTTCCCTGACAGGCATGATGTGTGATGACTTTCAGATTGCTTCGGCAGCTGCTCTTAGACTACTTTGTGACCTTGCTTTAATAATTTTTTATTTCTTTTAAATGATTAATTTGATATATTTGATGTAAAAAATATATATTCCTTAGCCACCTTGGATGTATATTTTTTTATAGGAAGGCGAGATATCAATGTTAAATAAATGAATGAAATGGTCAAGGCTACTAGGAGTGGCTCCAACTGTTCTGTGGCTTGAACTATAGATGCCCTTTAACATTCTTTCATCTCTAATAAGTTTGTGAGGAAAAAGAACTTGGTGGTGAGGCTTTTTCATGACAATATGTTCTTTTGTTCAAGCCACTGGCCCCTACTTAGCTTTGGGAGAGAGTTTGAAATGCATTCTTCTTGATTTACTCAGCTATAACTATTTTTTTTTAAAAAAAGAAAGATTTAAGGCATAATTTTTGGGGAGGCTGATACTTTGCTTATGTTCTCCACTTCAAATTGGCATTTATTTTTGTCTCTGTGGGAAGAAACTATAAAACACAGATTTTTGACTTCTGGTGAAGGAAGGATTAGGAGCGAGATGGTTCCATTCAATTTTTTTGCTGCCCCCCCAATTTGGAATAGAACATATTGCCTTCGGGGCAACTAATTTAATCTTCCCAGCTGAAATACAAGACAAGGAACTATTATTCACCCTAATTAGACCCTTTAAAAGGGGGAGAATGAGAGAAAGCAAAAGGAGGAAGTTTCATGAAGCCTTCTAAATTGTTTTTCTGGTAAATGTGATTTTGCTCTTCCCTTTTTACTGATAAATCTGAAGCTGAATTGTACGTATCCCTTACCAAGGATTGCCGTCATAGATCTATTGCAATGCAACCACAAAGGAAGTGAAATAACACCACGTAAGGACAGAAATAAGAATGGGGGAAAAAGAGAGAGAAAAATACTTTTAGTTCCTCCTGAGGCAAAAGAGAACTTGCCCATCGTTGTCTGCTCCTATTATATCACCTTCTTTTGAACCAAACATGTGGAACATTTAACATTGGGTAAGATAATGAGGCTAATGATAACTGCATTTAATTGAGTTAGGAGCCAGATTCTGGCAGCAATGTTAACATGAGAGAACGGAATACATTCTGAGTTGCTTGGGGCCTTCTCAGATTTTGTCATTAGCGTCATATCTATGTCATGCATTTAGAGGACTTTCCTGACACTTTAACAGTCATGGCTGCTCCCAAAGAATCCTGGGTGCTGTAGTTTGTTAAAGGTTCTGTGAACCTTTTAGGAGATCCCTATTCCCTCACAGAGTAGCAGTTTCCAGAGTTCCCCAAGAAGAGGGATTGACTGTTAAACCACCCTGAAAGCTGTAGCTCTGTGAGAGATTTTTTGCACATGTTGACTTTGTGCCTATGCAAAATACCAGCCCTTTGTGTGCCTACCCTTGGAACACATGTAAGGAATCTACACCATTTGGGGGTGAAGAGAGGCAAAGAGGACCAACAACAGATATGGGGAAAGAACAGAAACTCTCTCCCACTGAGGAACTGTGGATTGCCCTGATTGCAGCCTCTTTCTGCTTATGTTTGCAAGGGATGATGGGAATTTGAGGCCAATGACAATGGAAGAATAACTGAAGCTTCCAATGGAGCATAGAATAGTTCAGGCATAGGCAAACTCGGCCCTCCAGATGTTTTGGGACTACAGTTCCCATCATCCCTGACCACCGGTCCTGTTAGCTAGGGATGATGGGAGTTGTAGTCCCAAAACATCTGGAGGGCCGATTTTGCCTATGCCTGGAATAGTTCATCATAAGTGAACCCTAACAATAACAAACATTTCCCACCAAAATTGATCAACATTGGGTTTGTTATATTGTCATATCTTGGAAGTCAAACAGAATCCATTCCGGGAGTCCGTTCAACTTCAGAAACGTTCGACTTCCAAAGCATGGCTTCTGATTGGCTGCAGCCAATCAGAAGCCATGGAAGCCCCCTTGGTTCAGCTTCCAAAAGAACGTTCAAAAACCGGAACACACGCTCCCAGTTTTTGATCGTTTGGGAGCCAGAACGTTCGACTTCCAAGGCGTTTGGGAACCGAGGTACGACTGTGCAATGTTATCTCAGTCCGGACGTAGAACTAGACTTTATCTTCCCAAACGCATGATCCCAGCCCCACATTAGTTAGTTTACGGGGAGAAGGGTTATGGAAGAGAACAGTACTTAGTCCCACCTGCAGCGGCTGTTTGATCTGCTTCACCAACCCCAGCTGATTTTTACTTCTAGTTTAAGAATCTGGATAGGGAGAAATACAACAAAAAAACATTTTAAATGACCAGGAAATAGTTTCAGGGACAAATCATTGGGAAGGAGAACAGTTCAGTATCCCTTTCTACCTACTCACATATTCTACCGAGCAGATTTACCTTTTGCTCTTCATTTCCCTTAAGAAGGGACTCCTTCTTATTTTCCTTGTGACATCTAGATCCAATCCAGAGCTCAGCTGCCATAGTGGATTGATCTTGAGCGATTCCTCCAAAGTTTTGATGCGCAAAAATATCACTTAAGTTCTTAGCTCCCATCTGCAACCCAGCGCTAATTTTGTTTCCCCACTTAGGTTTGCAGAGGGGTTAAATCGAAACAGGAGAGCAGTATTCAGCGATTACTCACACTAATCATTCTGATATAATAGGTCAAGATTTCTGACTGGAGACAAGCTAATGGAGAAAAGGATGTCATATGTTTACAAACATTTCCGTTAACATGCTGGAATGGCAAGCTTATTCATCGCAGGCCAGAGCTCCCAGAGGTCAATTGGAGGAGAAAAAGAAAGAGGGGTGATATTAATCATACCGACGCCTGATTGTCTGATACTTTTTGACATATTGTGGAAAAACTAGCTGCAGTGAATTTTGGCAGGGATATCGGGGGTTTTTTAAAATGAAATAATGTTTTTGTAAGGCATTACCTTTTATCTAGTCATTTATCTCTGGCCCATTAAAAGTTTCACATATTACAATGTCAGATTTAAAATTGTGCTTTTGAAAGAAAACTGCACACCATAGTTCATCTCCCTGCCTCTATCTCTCTCCTCTCTCTCTGTCTCTCTTCCTCCCTCTCCCTTTGACATTTTTAGTGCATGCCTTGGTGATTCAGAATGGTGCAGGGTAAAAATTAGCACTTCAGAGGCCACAAGCTGTGAGTCATCTGGCAATGAATGGCTGGCCTGCTGTGATGTCACCGCTGATCTGTTTGGTGCAGAAGGTATGGGTCATCTAGCTCATGGCCACTGGCGGTGCCAATGCGCAGAGTGCTAAAGGAACTTGGGATGCAAATCTGTTGGTTAAACCACACAAGTCTCACCTAGGCCCTGTAGACTTTCAAGTAGCACTTTCTAGGTGCGAGTCAGTTGACTGGTTTTGAAACTTCTTAATGTTCCAGACAGGAAAGACTTTGCTGCTGTCAGGATGATGGCACCTTGTTCCTGTCACCCCAAAACTGCTGTTAAAATCAAAACAGGAAAATATCAAGGAGAATAAATTCTTCCCATAGTAGAATAAAAGATAAGTCAAAGAGCAAGATGACTAATTCAGCAGGCCTATATTTAAACAACCCAAGATAGATCCAAAAACTCGTTTGATGAGAACCATCTCTGATGTCTGCCTTTCCTTTCACTGTCATCTGCTGACATTAAGCTCTGAAGCTGCCTCTGATGTCAGTTTTGAATTATTTGTTTCATGATTGCTGAGTGCTGACTCAAAAGTTGCCTGGAGAGGGAAGTTGTGTGTGTGTGTTTTATATATAAAAAGGAATCATTCATATCTCTTCCTTGCCAGAAATGCTTTAGAAACAATGGAACTGTTCTAAATATTTCGTGACCTTGCCTAGCACAAGCTTTTTTGCTCCCTTCTTGAATGTTCATAGTAACTACTTAAACATTCTTTGATTTCCCTCCCACCCACCGCCACCCACCCACCTGTGAAGAAATATTGGTGATCTCTTGTAGCTATAAATGTGAATAGTTGTTGCTAGATTCGGACGATGTCATTATACATATCAGAGGTAGTGATGGACCAATACTCTCAGGTGTGTGGAGTTGGAATTATGAGTAACATTGGAATATTTCCTCCCTTGAGAGTAAGTCTTGTTGAACTCAGTGGGGCTTACTTCTGAGTAGATGCTTATATCATTTTGCACAGGAAATAAGGGATATACCACTTGTCTTATCTACAGATTGTGGCTCCAAAATGGGCTAATTTTCTATGTGCTATGTATTATTAGTAAAGATGGTTTCCTCAACACTTTACATTTCATGTGAGATAGACTGCAACAAGAACTAAAGATGATTGCTAATGAATGAACTCAAACTACCAACTGGCTTCCATGGAGCTGAAACAGATCTCCTAAATCCCTGTCCCAAGGATAACCAAGTCTGCAAGTTACCATTTAATGGGGATAATTGTTAAACTGGCTGCAGTCAACAATGTACCTTACTTGCGTTTTAGGACTTTAAAAATAAACAGATCTGGTCCAGAGTAAGTTGCCTGAATATTTGAGCCTTAATTTTCTGGTAACCTAGTGCCTATTCAGTTCTTTTTGTGTGTGGATCTGAAAAGTGAAGAAGGACAATGTTAAGCATCTCATCTTAAGATGCATGTATGAAACACTTCCAGAAAGTCACAAATGTATCTATTTTATTACAAAGGCACACACTTGGCAAGACAGCATGTGGAGTCTTGCCGAAAATTGCATTGCAATACAATAGCCTTGTGTAATCCTTTGTAAGTGATGCTGGAACTTTATATCCGCTAGCAAACATTGTGAATCCAACAAACAGAGAGAGCAGAAATGAAACTAATGGGAAATTCCATCTCCATATAAATTAGCAATTACGTAATGCATCATATTAAAAACGGAATAACTCAAAAGTGATTGCAAACATAAGAATGTCACGGCATGAAAAGACATACATTTTAAAGAATAAATGAGGTGGGGTAAAACAACAAAACCAAACCTCAATGAAATGTAGAGAAATGGGTTTTTCGATCTACTAAAAAAGAAACCTGAATGGATGCTGTGATTTATTACCAGTGCTTTTTTTCTACGGGTATGCATACCCCTAAACATTTTGTGAATCTAAGTTTGGCCTCATTGAGGGGCAGTACTTCAATATGAGTAGGAAAATGAGAGCACCCCTAAACATGTTTTTAGAAAAAGAACTGTATATTAATAAGGTAAAGGTAAAGTACCCCTGCGCGTACGGGCCAGTCGTGTCCGACTCTAGGGTTGTGCGCCCATCTCACTTAAGAGGCCAGGGGCCAGCGCTGTCCGGAGACACTTCCGGGTCACGTGGCCAGCGTGACAAAGCTGCATCTGGCGAGCCAGCGCAGCACACGGAAATGCCGTTTACCTTCCTGCTAGTAAGCGGTCCCTATTTATCTATTTGCACCCGGGGGTGCTTTCGAACTGCTAGGTTGGCAGGCGCTGGGACCAAGCAACGGGAGCGCACCCCGCCGCGGGGATTCGAACCGCCGACCTTTCGATCGGCAAGTCCTAGGCACTGAGGCTTTTACTCACAGCGCCACCCACGTCCCAACGCGCCACCAACAAATTAAGCCTGAAATCTACCTACCCCTAGAAACACCTATTGCTTGATAGAATGAACAGAGGTAGAAAGAGATAGAAAGACCCAGGGAGTCAAAGCATGCAGCAAAATTAACCTAAATCTGACCTTAATTAGTGACAGAACAGCCAAAAATATGGGGAAACGGACAATGACCGCAATTATATTGTGCTTCATAAAGTCAGACAGATTGTTTGGCAAATCCCTCCGTCAAGTTTGATTGTCTTTTTGGTTCTAGCTGTGTGATCAGCACAGGGCACTGGAGCACAAATTCAGCAGAAGGTGTGGGTGTGTGGAAAGCAGCAAAGGTAAATTACTAAATGTTGAAATAAGTGAACTAACACACATTACTGTATACTATACCACTGCATGTCCCTTGTATACTAGGGCTGTGCATCGGATCAAGCTGAATCCTGGATCCTAAAGCAAATCAGGCCAATTCAGGTCAATCTGGCTGGATCTAATTCAGCTGGATCAAACAGAGGCAACCCCAGTTATCCCCAGGTTGGATTGGGTCAACCCAGAGTGATCAGGAGAGGTCAAAAAGGTTGGTGGCCTGGTGCGGAGCGGAGAAGAAGGAGACGCATTGGTATGTGCATCTCCTTTTCTCCCCACCAGCCACATGTTTAATTAGGTTAAACCCCGATTAAACATGCTGGGGGCGAGAAGGAGGCATGTGTCTCCTTTCGCCCCCGCCCTTGACCTTATGTTTAATTAGGGTTTTGATGCAAATAGTATGAAAAGCTTTTTCTGTTGGAATCATGGCAAAGAGAGAAAGATTTAAGCTTTGCCACTCAACTTTGCCACCTCCCCCTTACCACTTCTGCTGCCCTGGTCGTCCCCAGGTTGTTCTCTGGATCTCCCTTCATCTGCTATTTGCATTTTTAAAAAATGCTATTAAATTGTGTTCATGTCTTGTATGGCCCTTTCACATTTTAAAATTCACCACTCTTGCAATTTCCTCTTTTCATTAAGCTATTCCCTTGTTTACTAGTTGAATGGTATTGTCAAATTATATCCATGTGATCATTTTCTTTTAAATCCACTTTTCTCTCCTAATTGTTCTTAATTGTGTTGGCTTCAATTCCAATAGCTACTCTGGTTTCAATCCGATTCTGTCATCTCCCTCACCCCAGGCCCTGAACAGAATGGTACCGTTCTTGTTCCTTTCTTCTTAAGACAAGGCCACGTCACTTTTCTATTTTGTTCAGAAAAGTCATGTGACTCTATCCTTGGGATTTCCTGCATTTAGTGCTGCAAGGCTTCTGAAGCCTGTTCTGAGCAGACTTTATAGAAACAGGCTCATTTTGCAAGTTTAAAGTAGGGCATCTGAATGCCCTGTGGAAGGGGGGAAAGTAGCACAGAGTTGACTGAAAAAAGATTTTCACTTATAGGTTTTGAAGAACACAATAGAAGACAGCAGATACTTGCCACATAGAAGAGGGTAAAAACTTGTTCACTGTTCCCCTAGAACAGGGATTGCAAATCTTTTTGGGCCCTTGAGTTCATGTACACACACACACACACACACACACACACACACAACCACAACCACAACAACCAAGCCCATATTGCAACCTAGTCTGCTTGCTACAATAGCGTGCTTCCTTTGACCCTAATTTCAGTGGGTAGATGGTGGGGAAGAGAAGATTCTTTGGGTGCTAAGAAAGGCATCTGTGGGCACATGTGTTACAACCTCTGAACTATATCTGATGGGGTTAACTTACAGGATTGTATTACTATTATTTATTAAATTTCTTCAGCACCCTTCTTCATCAGCAGAGTTGCTGGGCCTTTGGACCCACTCCATGATGTCCTAGCTGGGAGCTTACTGCTGGCTACCAGCAATGGGAGAAGGTGATGCATTCCTTTTTATTTACTTAATAAAATGTATGCACCACTTGATCGTAATAATAAAAAAGCACATTGAAAGCAGTTAACAAAGAGATGAAACAAGAAAATCAAGAAAAATTACAGCCATACTTTAAAACATGCCAAAGTTAAAACACTAAAACAGATCAAAATTACCTTCATAGTCAAATCAGTTTTGAATGTTCTACCGTGGGGTTCTGCATTGAAATGAAAAGCTGGCAAGATGGCAGGCAGGACGTGAGTGGGTGGACTGTGAAATCTACCCCATTCAAGTCCAAAACAAACACAACCTGCCTTGCCTGCATTTTGCCATCTTGCCAGATGTTTCTAAGTGTTTGTTGAACATACACGGCATGAGTCAGCAGGAGCAGGGAGGCAGTGCCATGACAGACAGCAGCTAAACACCAGGGCCAGAGATTTCTGTTCTTCCTCGAGTCATGGTTACCTAAGCAAACTGGGCCCAGGATTCAAGCTTAACTGTTCAAACATGAAATGGGTGGCATAACAATGCAGCCTTTACCCACAGATGACTTAATGCATCCCGAATGAAATGTTTGCTTACTAGAAGCCAACAAAAGCCTGTCATTGTAAGCTGGAGAAGAAAAAGCTCTCTCAAACACACTCCTGGAATGGGTCACAACTGATTTGCTGTTACCTTTGCGCAATTGCATTAGAATTCCCCCTCCCCCCACATCCTCTAAGATTACTTGTGCAATCTTGCTGAATTACCCTGGCATGTGGATGAAATGTTTATAGGCCAGTCCCATGCACATGTTTACTTGGAAGGATGTATCACTGTCTTTAAGCTATCAATGGCTACTTGCTAAGATGGGTACATTGTGCCTCCATAATCAGAGGCAGTGGTGCTTTTGAACACCAGTTGCTGGAAACTGCAGGAGGGCATAGTGGTCTGCTCAGGTCCTGCTTGCTTGGCCACTGTGAGAACAGAATGCTGTAATAGATGAACCAATGGCCTGATCCAGCAGGTTCTCCTTACTCCTAAGGACAGAGGCACTGGGTTGCCCCGAAGATTGGAGGGCCTGTGGCTCGTCATGCATGTGTAATGTTGCACACACAACCTGCACATGATGCAGGAGGCCAAGAACTCTGGAGGAACTGCCCACTGGACCTGCGTCATGCATTGTGCACATGACATCTTGTGTGCACAACATATGCAGGGTCGTCTGAAGATTCAGGGGACCTGGCCCCATTAAAACAAATTTTGAGGGGAGGTGAAGTCCCTTTGGTCCCCTAGAGTTGGCACCACTGCCTAGGTATTTGTGTCAGGAGCAAATCCCACACTCGAGTAGGACCCTGGTAGAGACACATGCCCGACTGGCATGTTCTCTCCCTCCTGGTCAATCATTTGGGAGCTTCAAAAGCTTTCTTCAGCCTGAACATCACAGCGACCAATGCCAACCGGCACTGACGCACTTAGGGACCTGCAGAGTTTGCGCATCAAGCGTAACAGACCTCAGCAACTCAGCATTTTGGCTAATCTACTTTATTTACATATAAACACACACAGAGCACTACAACATGGCTCCCTCTCTCTCTAGCATCAGACAGCAAAGAGGAAAAGAACAAAGGACAATAGTCCCACTTCACGGAACACAGTAACACAAACATCCTGTCTTCGTCACTTCCCACTCTGTGGAATCAAAACATATACTGTCATGTGATAGACAAAAATCCCATTACTGCAATCATGGAGCAGGAATTCTAACAATTTGTGCAAAAGACCACAGCCATGGTCGTATTCTTAACCATGGAAAATGACTGCTATTGGTAACAATGAAACCATAAAATCCAGCATTGAAAACACAGACATTCTAGCCAAAACATAAATCAAACATTGCCAAAACTACCCCAGAACTATTGGGATGGGGCAACCATGGAAGGTCTGTTTAAAAAGAAACCGCATTTTCATAAAGTCAACCATGTCAGCCTCTCTCTTGTCAACGGTGACATACAAGGGTTTGTCTTTTCCATAACACAAATCTAGAATATGAAGCTGAAGCCACTGTCTGATCTGTGTAGTATTCTTGGACATAAATCCTGCTCTAGAATCTGGACCAGTCATACTGGAGCTATTTTTTCAGTGGTAGAGGTAACACACCAAAGATCATAATCATTCCTAAAACATTAAGTACCATGCACAAATTAAAACTAATCCATTTTAAAGCCCCAAACAGCCTGGGATCAGTTTACTTGTGGGATCACTTCCCCTCAAATATGCCCAATTAACCACTATGAGCTGCACTGTTAAAGGTGCCACATAGTACTTGTAAGAAATCTTCTTTTTTTAGTGTGGCAGCACCTACATTTTGGAACTTCCTGCCTAGTGACATCAGGTAGGTGTGTTCGCACCTAGCAGCTCCTGCTTAAAACAATTTTGTTTATGCAAGCCTATCCAGACACGCAGAAGATGCATGTGTGTTTTTTTATCTGTTCATTTTTATCATCTTTTGAATGCTTTTAAGTACCTGTTTTTAACTGTTTCTTCATTGAGAATTTTAACATTGCATTTTGGATTCTTGTAAACAGCTTTGAGGTTTTCCTACCTGCAAGTGAAATATAAATTTTGGTAAATAAATAAATAAATTTCGGACAGCATCAAGAGGGAATGTAAAATGAAGCTGATGTAGGGAGTTTCCCTTAGATCAGGGATGGGTAACTTGCACTCCTCCAGACATTGTACAGCTGTTCCTATCAGTCCCAGCCAGTCTAGCTATAAGTGAGGGATGGTAGAATTTGCAGATAAATTCTGCTCACACATAATTCTATTTTTCTGAGCAGATAAATTCTGTTCTGTTTGAAATCCAATCATTCTCATGCGCTTTACAACATTTTTGGCATCTATTTTTTGTAAATACCGGTAGATTTTTGCACAATTATTTATTTCATTTATTGATCACTTCTGATGAGGTATCTGAAAGAGATTTACAATGCAATAAAGGCATTTACACCCCACTTGTCTATCTAAAAGTTAATCAAAGGTGTCTAACAATCTTCCTTATAATGATGCCAAACCTTCAAAGATAGTCATAACTAGCTTGACTTTCACTGATTCCAAATGTGTCTGCTCTAGGTATGACTATGTATGGATCCCACAAAATGACTACAGTTGTCTGTTAATAAAGTCCATCAGATTTAAGCTGCAGTCCTATCAATGCTTACCTGGGTGAAAGTCCCACTGACTTCATCTGTTGTATGTAAACTGCCCTGGGATCTTAATTAATGAAGGGTGACTTAGAAGTTGAATAAATAAATACATAAATGAAACATTTATCACTAGATATGTACATGATTGCACGTAAAGCATTACTTTTTGTTGTTGTTGTTGATTCAGTTTATATCTCTGCCTTCTCCCCGAAGAAGCCCAGGGTGGGGTGAGGGACCCAATAATAGCTTCCTTAAAATAAATAAAAAAGCATTAGAAAACAGGTAAAAATATAATTTCAACCAGTGAATTCAGGGCTGCCAGCCTAACAGCAGGATGAAAACAGAAATATTTTTAATTCGACACATTTTTTGCAGCAGGAATGAAAAGGACATTTGTTCTTAGATCTCGTAATTTCGATTGTATGTTTGGTTGCTTCTAGGTCATCAGGAATTGTTTCCTGTAACAAGTGTTCTCATTCTAGTTTTACATGATGAAAATGATGAGACTGCAATAACATGCCCCCCAAAAACTTTTTTTTCAGTCAAAGTATTTTATCTGAGGGGGAAATCACCTAAATTGTTCTCTGCTTCCCTTAACATTTAATTATCCTCCTTTGTATCATCTTGGACAAGTCTTCTCCTGTTTCTGTCTTTGAAATTAATCGCAACCATACCCAACTTTATCATCACAGCATTTGGCTGGGATTTACAATTACACGGCATACTTGTTATGTGTTTGGCCATTGGTTTTTCCACGTCTGTGGTCACCGTGAAGTAAATACATCCAGCCTCCATTAACAGGAGCAAAAAACGTCCCATTAATCAGTTATTTTTATGGGCATTGATCTTCTAGTTGGGATGCTTATCTGACTGAGATTTCTAAAGTTTGGAAATATATGTGTAAGGATATTTCTATTTCCATTTTGTAGGTGTACGCTGCAGCTGGAGTTATTTTCCTGGCATGTGCCCTGATCCACGTATTTGAGGCATTGTGCATAATGAAGCCTTTCAATACCTGTAATAGTTGCCAGTCCTCAAAGCAACTACAGTGGTACCTCGGATTAAGTACTTAATTCGTTCCGGAGGTCCATACTTAACCTGAAACTGTTCTTAACCTGAAGCACCACTTTAGCTAATGGGGCCTCCTGCTGCCGCCATGCAGCCGGAGCACAATTTCTGTTCTCATCCTGAAGCAAAGTTCTTAACCTGAAGCACTATTTCTGGGTTGGCGGAGTCTGTAACCTGAAGCATATGTAACCTGAAGCGTATGTAACCCGAGGTACCACTGTACAGGCAACTCTGCCTTGAAATCACTCATCCTATTGCTTTCCTCATCCTGCCATTCAGATAAGGTGCTGCTGGTGCTCACAGCCATGTTACATCTTGTCATTTTATGCCAGAAGAAGGAAAGCATAATGGGGACAACAGCTTTCTGGGTGCCTAAAGAGGAGGTAAGGACAGAGATGGATGGGAGAGCTAGTGGCTCCCTGTGGCTGCTTTGCTAAGAGGCAAGTGCATGAATCAAAGCACACATACCTGCTTATCACAGTTTGCAGCCTATGAGCAATTTCCATAAGTTTCCCCATACAGAAAGGCCTTCCATGCAAGCATGCGAAACAAAAAGTCTAACTTGCAATTCAACCTTGAACTGAAGCCTTTGTGTTTGTTCATAAACGGCTTCTCTGTACGTGTTTTATATAGGCTCGCGTATTTCCTCTCTCCAAAATAGAACATGATCCACTGGGAGTTGTGAAATATGAGACATTCTTGGTTGAATTTTACCCGCAGCATTCAACCTGCCATATCCAATGTTTGCCTAAATGTTTGCATTAAGAGTGGGCTCCAAAGCTGGGTTTTGGCTATTGAATTCATTAATTCTGAATTCTCAAAGATCCAATAACATGGAAAGAATAGATAAATTGGAGATAACCTCCAAAAAGAGGCAATTGAACAGCTTTTAGAGCTTGTAGTCTTTGGCACAGACCTCAAAAGATCAAACAATAAAGCTTAACATCTTTTGATCTTTGTTTTACGACCCCTGCATGGTTTTCCCACCCCTCCGTCCCCACCGCCACCTAGTGAACGAGCACAGCTATTGTGCAGTTTGTCTTCTTTGGAGAATACTATATGTAGGCGTCCAGGAAAGGAATTCTATAACTGGAAGAGGAGAACAGACAAGAATCTGCTGTTTAGATCTTCTACCATAATATAAAACAGAGGTGGGGAAATGGATCTGACCCACATCCATGAGCCAAGGGGGTGTGGCTGTCCACCTGCCAATTGCCCGACATGACAATGAAATAAAAAAAATGTGTGCAGCATTTCACAAGAGCTGACAAAAGCATCTCGCAAGAGCTGACAAACAGCTGATAGTCGGCCCTTGAGAAGCACTTCCAAGGGGCTTTGCAGAAATCACCAAAACTCCTTTCAGCCAAGCCCAGCCTTTGCCTGTCCCACAATTGACATCATTTTCTCCCAGATAAAAGGGAATGTGACCTAGCTGAGTCTAGGAACAGAACTCTCTGGTTTTAACTCCTTCATGCACCAACTAGCTTTCATGCATCATTACGTTTGTCTGCAATTTCCCACACAAAGCAGTGGAAATCGTGGACTGTGCAAAAGTCTTCTTACATCCCTAAAAGTTACTGAGAGGTATGGAGGGAATGATCCAAGCAGGACAGGACTAGGGAACCTGGTGCCCTCCAAGAGTTACTGGACTACAGCTCCCATTATCCCTGACCACTGGCTATACTTGCTGGGGCTGATGGTTGCTGGAGTTCAACAACAGGTGGAGGGTCACAGATATCCCATTCTTGCTCCAGGGCAACAATATGCCAGACACTGTCTCTGGAACAAAGCAGTGCTTAAAAAGAGATGTATGAGCAGGTGTAACATCTATAAAAGAAGTAAACCAACATAAACAAAGCTGTAGTCAAGGATATGGCACAGGAGCTAAGACTGGAACTATCACAAGCAGGAAAGTGAGAACAAGCTATAACTCCTTGTGTGAAATCTTTTTCAAATGGCTTGGAACTTAGATTCTTTAGCTTCCTTCTTTTTAAAAGGGACCAAACAATGAATATCAAATGATTCCCACCCCACCCCCCATGGTCTGCCATATGATCCAAGTTGACAGGAGGTCTAAGGAGAATAATTAGTAAATATCCCAATGGTATTGATCCATATCTGATTACTTAAGAGCGGAATACACATTTTAGCAAAGCAGTCATAAGTGTCGAGGTATCACAGTTTCACATAGTTTGGTGGATAGAAAAAGAAAGAAAGGAAAATTCAAGTATTGTGATGGAAGTAGTCATGTGAAAAAAGTATCCTCTTGTTTGTTTGTTTTTAAAATCATAACCTTGAGAACCAGCAGCTTTTAAGCCATGCTGGCTTTAATAATAATAATAATAATAATAATAATAATAATAATAATAATAATATAATTTATATCCCGCCCATCTGGCTGGGTTTCCCCAGCCACTCTGGGTAGCTTACAACATATATAAAAACACAACAAAACATCAAACATTAAAAAACAAAATACCCTATATAAGCAACAAACAGTCAATAATAATAACAGTTTCCAGTTATACCCAAATTAAAATAACTGCCAACCCCAACTAACCATTTAACCAATACCAACCCAACCAAAAAGGAAACAGAGGAACCAAAATTAGAACCGTTTAAAACATTTTAGCCAGTTGCCCCAACCCATGAGTTGTTCCAGCAATGTTCCTCCGGCCTCCCAGGAGGCTTTTAGCTGTTCAAGGTGAGTCTGGGCCCCGCCCCCTAGGCCAGGTGCAAATGGGTCTTGCAGCAGAGAGCGGTTTTTCCTTTCAGCACTCAGAGGGGAGACAGACAACAGGAGTGGGATTCCACCCCTATAATACATAGGGGCTGCCTTCCTCTGGGGAAATCAAATGCTCAACTGAGGCTGGATCATCCCCAGATTGAATGATGTCTTCTGCTTCCATCATAGGACAGCTTTATGATTCAAGTGATGCTGAATTATTCTGACTGGAAAGTATCCAGGTACCAGTACCTTGTGTATCAAATGCCAGCTGTTGTAGCTCTGCAGGTTAGCAGATCTGTCAGCCCCCAGGAGAAGAGGTGACAGCGTGACTCCGATTAGGGCATCTAGACTTCTGTAGGTGGCTCATTCAAATTAGCTCACATTCTACGCATGCAGTCCGCTGGAAAATATGCATCACCATTCTTTTCTTGTTGCATTTTTAAGAGGCAGTGCAAATATTTTTTCTAAAAAGTCCACAGTAGCACATGTTATGCTGGCTCCTGGATGTTATAAAATGTGAATCATCTGTGCTTAAAATGGCATGTGCATGTAAATATAGGAGGTATTTATAATATGATCCTTCTTAATGAGGAAGGGACTGGACCGTTGATAAAAATCTCCCTGGCTGAAAGTCACATCTTAGCTGCCAGCTCATACTGATTCGTGGTGTGCTTGCAATCCTGCTCCAGCTGTGTTAGAAATCCCTGTATTAAACATAATTAAAATATTATAAATCTCCATGGAAAATGGTTTACAGCAGCGATAATCCTCTGAGTCAACTGCTACTGAAGTTGGCCAGTTTGCTAAAAACCACAGGAGACTAAATATGAAAAAAAAGCAAACACTTTGCAAAAGTGTCGGTTTCACTAGGATTATTCCTAATGTATCAGCAGCAGGACTTGTTCAGTCAAACAGAGGGCAAACTAGGTACAGTATATGGAGCAACTAAAGGGCCTAAGTTTAAGGAAGTCACGATTGTTTGTTTATACATGTGTCCATTCTGTTCACGCATAAAGCAAGCCAGGAATTCTGACTTTTACATCAAAAAGGGCACATGAGTGGTGAATAGCAATGGGCAAATTTAGGTTTCTCTCAGTTTCAGTTTCCTTACTTTCTGCTCTCCAGATTTCCACATCACCTGTGCATTTGTGCTAAGCCATAGTTTGACTTAATGTCACATGTGAACCAGGTCACAGTGACATTAAGGTCATGGTTTGTTTTTAGCTTATGAACCTTGGGTCTATTTTAACTACGGCTTAACATTGCAGGTGAACCCAGCACCCTTTCTTAACCATGGTTTCTTTGATGATTTCCCCTCTTTTTGCCTAGTTGTGGGACTTGTGGAAAATATGCTCCTCTGCAGTCTAAGAACAAACTTGTAGCTTCTTCCATGGGTATAGGTGTGCATATTTTTGTGTGTGCACGCGCATGTCCCACATAAGTAAAAAAAGGAATTGCTGTCACTTGCTTTCCAGACCAGTACCTGGATTCATCAGTTGCAACTAGAAAAATGAAATCTGTATACTTGTTTGACAGCAATCCCATCAAATACAGTGGGACTTATGTCTGAGAAGACCTGCACAGGATTCAGAATCTGAGAGTGGTATCCAGCTAAAAAGATCCAATAGGGCAAGACTGTTGGGCTGTACAAAAGAACTTCCCCTCCTCCTCTCCCCTTGCACCTTCCATGCCCTCCTAAATTTGTTCTGAAGTTTCCTCCCAACCTTCTGGAGCAACTTTGGTGAGGGCATAGCAAATGCACAGGGAGAAGAGAGTGAAGGGAATTTACATGGCACAAGTGGAAATCCTGGTGCTAACAGATCTGTTTAGCTGGATACTGTTGCTAATCTGTGGCCATGGTGAAAACTGAAGCAGGGCAGTTAATTCAGAACACTATGGGCTCTGTCAGGGATGCAGGTGGTGCTGTGGGTTAAACCATAGAGCCTAGAACTTGCCGATCAGAAGGTTGGCGGTTCGAATCCCCTCGACGGGGTGAGCTCCCGTTGCTTGGTCCCTGCTCTTGCCAACCTAGCAGTTCGAAAGCACATCAAAGTGCAAGTAAATAAATGGGTACCGCTCCAGTGGAAAGATAAACGACTTTTCCGTGCGGTGCTCTGGTTCACCAGAAGTGGCTTAGTCATGCTGGCCACATGACCTGGAAGCTGTAAGCCAGCTCCCTCGGTCAATAAACCGAGATGAGCGCCGCAACCCCAGAGTCGTCTGCGACTGGACCTAATGGTCAGGGGTCCCTTTACCTTTATGGGCTTTGTCGCCACCCAGTACTGGCTTCCAACCTCTGACAGATTACCTCCATAGGAAGGTTCGGGGCGGGATGTTGCCTACCGCTGCTGTTGCATACCCTCCAACATTTCTCTGATGAAAATAGGGATGTCAATATTCTTATTCTTATTAATAATCTGTCCATCTGACAGGGTTGTCCTAACCACTCCGTGTGTCTTCCGACATATTTAAAAAAAATCAAACATTAAAAAACTTTGCTATCCAGGGCTGCCTTCAGATGTCTTCTAAAGGTTGTAGAGTTACTTATCTACTTGTCTCGGGCGTTGCATAACTCCTTACACTCCAGCATTTCTCTGAAGAAAATAGGGACGTCCTAAGGAAAAGTGGGACATTCTGGGATCAAATCAGAAACCTGAACAGCTTCTGTAAATTCAGGACTGTTTCTGGAAAACAGAGGCACTTAGAGGGTCTGGGGTTGTTATGTACTGAGTTGAATAGGATCCAAACTGCAGCAGTCTGATTGGTCCTAGAACAATAGGATTCAGAATGCAGCAGTCAGATTGGTCCTAGAACAATGCAGCAATATGATTGGTTGGCAGGAACCACCCAATCATGCTCCAGATAGAAGTGAATCCACAACCTGATTGGCTTACAGTAGAATTCCGGAATTAGCCAATCATGTGCAGCCCATTGTGTAAATAATGTATATAAAGCAGATACCTTGAGGGGACTTTCATTCATTCCTCCTCACCACTATGAGCTGAATAAAGAGCATGAAATCACCTTGCGACTCTGAGTATATTTCACTGGCGACGAGGATGGGATCCCGCTGAGCTGACTGCCACACACAGCACCGCAGCACCGCCACCTGCCGCACCGCTGCCTCGCACCGTGTATCCAGGCTTCAGCTCCGGGACACAAGGAACTCAGAATGGCAACCGACAGCAGCTTCTCGCCGTTCAACCCAGCATCTGGAGACTGGGAAGCGTACGCCTCCCGTTTCACCTTCCTCCTAGAAGCCAAAGGGGTCACCGATGAAGAAGACGCCAAGAAGAGGGCAATATTCTTCAGCGTCTGCGGAGAGGAGACATTTGAAATCGCCCGGGCTCTCCTTGCGCCTGAAGACGTTGCTACTGTTCCATACAAAACAATAATGGAACAGCTGAAGGGGCACTTTTCGCCACAGCCCTCAGTGGTGGCTCGTCGAAATGCCTTCTACGCAAAGCGGCAAGCCCCTGGGGAAACCATAACTGGGTTTGTGACCTCTCTCCGCCAAGCCGCCCGGTTCTGCAACTTCTCAGAGCTGGAGAACATGCTTCGGGACCGCCTCGTCGGTGGCCTGAAGGATGAGAAGCTGCAACGACGCCTCTACGCTAAGAAGGACCTAACGTTCCAGGTCGCTCTGGAGGAGGCCCTGGCAACGGAAGCTGCCGAGAGGTCGACGCAAGAGGCACGGCCGAGCCAGCCGTCCCAACCGAGGGTCCACCATGAAGACCTCACCGACGACTCAGGATCCAACAGGGAGGAGGTGCACCGAGTACAGCAGCGCACTCAAGCAGCCCACATACCACAGCTGCCTCGACGAGAAGGAGGGAACTGCGCAAGCTGTGGAGAAAGTCACGAGAGGAGGACCTGCCGTTTCCGCAACGCAGAGTGCAGGCAGTGCAGAAAATTGGGACACATCGCCCGGGTGTGTCGGGCTCGGCCCACCCGACGCCAGGCATCAGATGACCAATCCAAGAGCCCCAGGTCCCGGGGCCCAACGCACCAAGGCAACTCGACGGAGCTCACGGACTTCCAGGTATACCAGTTGCCCCACCCCAACGTAGAGAAAATTTATGTAGAGGTACAGATAGAGGGGGCCCCATGCCGCATGGAGCTTGACACGGGTTCAACTCTATCCATAATCTCGGCAAGGACCTTAAGGAAACTGTGTCCTACTGGGGGTCCCAAGCTCAGGCCGGCCCCATTCACCCTCCGGGACTTCCAGAAACGTAAGGTCCCCACAATGGGGGTGGGGACCTTCAGGGTGCAATACCGAGGGCGGATGCGGCAACTGGACTTGCTTGTGGTCAAGGGCCCCTACATTAGCTTACTGGGATTGGCATGGTTTGGACCACTGGGGCTAGCTGTCACTGGGGTGAACCACACGAGCTTACAAGTGGACGTGGACGCCATATGCAAGGAATTTCCGGGGGTTTTCGATGGGAAATTGGGACAGTATACGGGCCCCCCCATTGCTCTACAGCTTGACCCCGCAGTACGACCGGTCAGGCTCAAGGCCCGCCGGGTCCCGTTCGCCCTGAAACCCCGTATAGACGAGGAATTGGACCGACTCGTGGAGCAAGGCGTGCTGGAGCCGGTGCCTAATGCCCCCTGGGAAACCCCAATCGTCACACCCGTCAAGCCTAATGGTTCGGTCCGCATCTGCGCAGACTACAAATGTACCATAAACAAGGCCCTCACGGCCCATGCATACCCAGTGCCAGTGGTCAGCCATGTCCTTGCCACCCTGGCTGGGTCAAAAATTTTTGGCAAGCTGGACTTGGCCCAAGCATATCAACAACTGCCAGTAGATGAGGCCACAGCAGAGGCACAGACGATTGTGACGCACAGAGGAGCGTTCAGGGTAAAGCGGCTGCAATTCGGTGTCAGCGTGGCACCAGGCATATTCCAGAATCTAATGGACTCTCTCCTTAAAGGGATTCCTGGCGTCACCCCCTTCTTCGATGATGTGTTGATTGCCGGGCCCACACCAGAGGAGTTTGAGGACCGCCTCCGCACCGTTCTGCACCGTTTCCAGACGGCGGGTCTCAAGGTGAAGCGGGAAAAATGTCTACTAGGAGTGCCTCAGGTGGACTTTCTGGGATTTATGGTGGACGCAGAAGGGGTCCACCCGACTGGGGACAAGGTACGGGCCATTTGTGATGCCCCAGCGCCCAAGAACAAGAATGAACTTCAGGCCTTCTTGGGACTATTGAACTTTTACCATTCCTTCCTTCCCCACAAGGCGGCGGTAGCGGAGCCCCTACACAGACTCCTGGACAAGCGGGCCCCTTGGGTGTGGGGCCAGCGCCAGGAGGCCGCATTCCAGGCAGTCAAGGACTTGCTTGTCTCAAACTCGGTCTTGGCACACTTCGACGAGAGGCTGCCGGTGGTGCTAGCATGCGACGCCTCACCCTATGGCATTGGCGCTGTCCTGGGACACCAACTCCCGGATGGAAGAGAGGTACCGGTGGCATACTTTTCCCAGACACTCAACGCAACCGAGCGGAACTACTCGCAAATCGACAAGGAGGGTCTGGCAATCGTGAAGGGAGTAAAAAAATTCCATGATTTCTTGTACGGGCGGCCCTTCACCGTGGTGACTGACCACAAGCCCTTGCTTGGCTTGTTTGCCTCCGAAAAGCAGACCCCCCAAGTGCTGTCTCCTCGTGTCCTCAGGTGGTCAATTTTCCTTGCCAGCTACCAGTATGCACTGATTCACCGCCCTGGGAAGGCGATGGGCCATGCGGACGCCCTCAGCAGGCTACCACTACCGGAAACAGGCCCCGACCCAGCACCTGCACAAGAGGTTATGAGCCTGGAGCTGCTTCCCGACCGCCCCATTCAGGCACAAGAAGTTGCACACCATTCCAAGAAAGATAGGGTCATCTCCCGCGTCCTGGACTGGGTGTGGAGGGGATGGCCCAGCAGCAGCCCCGGGCCAGAATTCGCCGGCTACACAACCCGCAAACATGAACTGTCAGCCCACAAGGGGTGCCTGTTATGGGGAAGCAGGGTCGTTGTTCCCCAGCCCCTCCGCAAAAGGGTCCTCACAGCCCTACACGAGACACACCCAGGGGTAGTAAGAATGAAGGCCCTTGCCAGGAGTTATGTGTGGTGGCCGGGGATCGACGGAGAGATAGAGGCCTGGGTCAAACACTGCCAGGCCTGCCAAGAATCCCGCCCAGATCCCCCAAGGGCCCCAGTCCAGTCCTGGGAGTCCGCCCGAGCACCATGGTCACGCCTGCATGTGGACTTCGCTGGCCCCTTTCAGGGGAAAACATTCTTCATAGTGGTGGACTCCTACACCAAATGGCTGGAAGTCGCACTGGTACCGTCCACTTCTACGTCCGCAGCCATCCGGGTACTACGCAGGCTGTTTGCAACCCACGGGCTCCCTGACACTCTCGTCTCAGACAACGGGACTGCATTTACGTCAGGAGAATTCCAAACCTTCACAGCGCAGAACGCCATCCGCCACATCCGTTCGGCGCCATTCCACCCTGCCACCAATGGCCAAGCAGAACGCATGGTGCGGACCACCAAGGACACCCTTCGCCGCATGACGCAAGGGGATTGGGAGTACCGCCTTGCCACATTCCTCCTAGCACAACACAGCACCCCCAGCTCAACGACGGGCCGGAGCCCCGCTGAACTACTAATGGGTCGGCGCCTTGCAATCAGATTGGACCGCCTTCACCCCGATAGAGCTCAGGATGAGGTAGTGGTGGGGGAAGGCAGGAACCCCCGGACCTTCGAGGCCCAGGACCCAGTGTACGCAAAGAATTTTGGGGCAGGCCCAGCATGGGTACCCGCCACAGTCACCAGGGTCACTGGTCCCGTGTCGTACGAGGTGCTAACGGATGGGGGGCAATGCTGGCGCCGCCACTGCGACCAGATACGGCGACGATTCCCAGGAGAAAACCAGGAGGAGGAAAGGTCAGAGGAGTCCCAAGGGAACAGAGGGGCAGTGAGGCCCATAGAGCAGGAGGGGCCAGCAGGAGAGGCAGAATCAGTAAATGCAGAGAGGACCCGTGAAGCCAAAAGGACACCGGAACCAGAACCACGACTGAGCGAGCCGGTTGCACCAGACCAGACAGGCCCATCACAGCCAGCATCCTTGGAACATGAGCCAGAACCTGAACCCCGGACCAGGGAACACCCCAGGCCGCAACGCACACGTAGGCCACCGGCGTACCTCGAGGACTATGAATGCGACCTCCCGGGCAGGACTGGAACTTAGAGGGGAGGGGTGTTATGTACTGAGTTGAATAGGATCCAAACTGCAGCAGTCTGATTGGTCCTAGAACAATAGGATTCAGAATGCAGCAGTTTGGATCCTATTCAACTCAGTACATAACAGGGGTCCTTGCACCATTTTGGATCCACACCTGCAAAGCACTTTCAACTTCCACTGTTTATTGTATGAATGGAGTCTCATTGCTGCATCCTGCATTGCAGATCCTGCCTTGAGGAAGGGATTGGTCTGCACGGCTTTGTCTCTCTCAGAGAACTCTACTGGGTTTAGTTTCTTCTAGGTGAGGCAGCTGTGAGCGCATATGCGCTGTTGCCTGCAACCAGATTCATTTCTCGGAAACAGCTCCTTGTCTCTCAAAAGTCATGATATGAAAACTCAGGGCCCCACACGCTGGAATCAAACAGAAACAATCAGTTTGATGACAACAGCCGCCTCTGAATCGGAGGACGTTTGACAGTGCTCCCCCCTTGAGCCATAACTTTGTCAACTTTCATGTGACGTTCAACATATTTAAACCATAAACACATGACACATCTCGAAAAAATCATTGTCGGCACGACAGATTATTTCCACTCATGTAATTGACAACAAGAATAAATAAAGCCGAGTTTGAAATGACACTTTGCGAGTCATTATCCTTTTTGTCTCCAAGGAATGAATCTATGGAATGCTTTTGCAAGAAGGGGCTCCATAAGCTATGAAACTCCCTGTGAAAACTGCTAACGGCTGGTGGGCAAGTCATACAGTTTCAGACACTGACGGATGATGGGTTTCTTTATTAGGGATGTCATAATTTAGGGTGTCATTTTATATATTGTGGTAATAATTTGCTACAGCTGAGGTGTTCAAAGAAACCCTCCATGCAAGAAGCCAATGTGTGGACGTGGTAATGGGACCAGCCCAGGCAACAACGCCCCTGTTCCTCCCAGCCCCCCAGCCTCAACCCACATGTCTGTGCATTTAGCACAACTTCTGAAAGTGCTTCTTAAATGATACTGGAAATTGCACAGGTTTAGGTTTTCCTCCTCCTGGGCCACCCTGCACAACTGGGATTCCCAGCTGGATGGAGAGTTGTAAACATGTAGGCATCCTTGCACCAAACACACAGATATCAGAGGTGGGGTGGACAACTGGCCGTGGGCAAAGTCAACAGATGTGGTTCTGCTTTCAAGTGCAAATATGGAGGGAGGGTGTTTGAAGAGGGCTATAATATCAGAGTGGCAAGTGACTTGACAGCAAGGGTAACCAATATGGTGCCATCCATACGTTGTTGAACTACAGCTTCCATCACCCTAATTATTAACCATGCTGGCTGATGGGTGTTCCCATCCGATGACATCTGGAGGGACTTATATCAGCTACCCTTGCTCTAAAAGGGCTTTTTTGTATATGCATTTGCTCAACTTGAAAGGCACAAGTCAGTGTGAACTTTGCAATATTTGCTGGATTGTAGCTCAGTAGGGTTACATTAGCCCTAGAAATTTATTTCCTTTCCCTTTTTTAAGTCACCAGGCTTAAGCTAAGCAAAATATAAATAGACTGGCCTTCAATGAAACATTTCTTTGCATTTTTAAAAATTCTATTTTTTGTATACTTCATCTCTGCAGATAAAAGTGAGTGTCCCCACCGGGGGGCAGGGCGGGGGGAGCTTAATAAGAGAATGTAGTGTGAGCTTGTATTCATCAGACACTTAATATTATATGAAGGTTTTCTTATATGTTCTTTGGAATGCTTCGGACACTCATCACTTACCGCCGTCCAATTAGTCTGACATGCTGTCACATCCATGTTTATTGTTTTGAAGGAACCTTATCTTGCTATATTTAGTGAAGCTGTAGATGAAGGGCTAGTATCTGCGGTTCTGCCTATGGCCAACATCCTAATGCTTGTGTCTGAATAGTTCGCGGTCAGTGTCACTTTCTGGACCCATTCCTGGACACAGATATGAATGGCTCCTGTGTCTTCTGCTGGCTTATACCTCATAGTGTTGTCACAGCCATGCCTGTATGGCACTCTAACAAATTCCCTTGATGCAAGATTAAGCTAGAAGCATTTCTTTCTACATGGAAATATTATAAAGTTGGTAAATGTGCACTTCAGCAATGAGCTGTCAGTGCTTTTCAATGGTGCTATCAGAGCAGGAGTTTGGGGGTGAAGCCCAGGGCCGCAGAATGAGCAAGATGACCCCCAAACGCAACAGGTCTGGCTCATTGCATTTGGAAATTAGTGAAGCAACCCACAGCACCATTTTGTTTTATCTTGTGCATGCTAAAAGCCAGTCTAACTCTTAGTAATGGCCTGCGTTATGAGAGTCTGCTCTCCTTAACTTAAAAACGTTGCATTTTTTACTGGTTTCTTATCTTTGCTAGCATCACCATCAGCCTGAACAATTTTACAGGCTTCCTGTTTTGACCACATCAAGCACTTTGTCTGCATACCCTCGGCTTAGCTTTTTCTTTCTCCTTTGCTCTTTTATA
This sequence comes from Podarcis filfolensis, assembly GCF_964270895.1. NCBI lineage: Eukaryota > Metazoa > Chordata > Lepidosauria > Squamata > Lacertidae > Podarcis > Podarcis filfolensis. The sequence goes on along the minus strand of NC_139614.1, from coordinate 26,521,662 downwards.
ATAATCCCAAACGTTAGCCAGTGTAAACAAAAGAAGCCTGAGATCCAGTGTGCCCCTGAAATCAGCAAAACAGATCTTTTCCCAGATGCGACAAAAAATTCTGGCAATCGCTCGATTGCCTACAGTAGTTTATTTAAGATTTACAATTAAATTTAAAATTATTTAGCACTGAGACTAAGCAAAAGAGAGAATGTGTGTAAGAAAACAAATGAACCAAAAAAGAACTAGAAGGTGAGTATTTACTACATTTATATACAACTTTGCCTCCTTCTCCTCCCCATGTTATCCTCATAACAACCCTGTAAGGTGTAGCAGGTCGAGAGGCAGTGACTAACCAATGATGGCTCCCCACATCAAATGGAGGGTGTTTTTTGCGTGGTCGCGTGCAGCCCCCCCCAATCCTACGCGGCTCCCTAAAATACAACCTGGCTTTGCCCCCTCCCACGCTGGATACCTGGAGGTTCCCGCCTAACCTCAGACAGTTAACCAATCCCGGTGGGGGATGTGGCATTGCCAGGGGAGTTGGCTAGGTAGGGTGGGACCGACCTGCCCACACAATAGAGGGTGAATTTACTTGGGAGTCCTCAGTTGGCTCCAGAGCTTCTCCCACCCTGCCCTCCCTCAATTATGCCTTCTTTTGCAGGTTAACCTCTTCTCCACAGGTATGCAGGCGCTGCTATGTCATGGTTGCTGTTGAAGGGCTGGAAAGGAATTTTCCTGCATTGGCAGGTCTTGCCTTCCTCATAGCAAAATGTCACAACTTTGGTGGTTTCAGGCCTTGGGCGGAATCCTTTAGTCTATCTTCCCTAAATTGAGGGTGGGCGTGTAGCAGTGACCCCCTCCCCCGCGGCAGCGATCCCAGGGTTCCCCGTTAAAGGGGTTGTTTTGAGGGGAGTCATTGGCCATACGCCGATAGGTTGTCAGTGGTCTCCCCTGCGTTGTGGAAAAATGGGGGCAGGGCGGGCTCTCTGCTTAAACATACGTTTTCCAGAGTCAGCCCAATCCCCACACATTTTGGATAACCCTGATCTTCCCCAGATCCCCGGCTGGGGACTGGGAGAGATAAACGCCCAATGCCTGAGCCAAGGTCTCCCTACATCTGAATCTTTAATAAAGTTGTGGCCAATTTTAATCCCATAACACGTTGTCATGAGTTCCACTAGGGAGTTGCCTGGGCTTGGGGGGGTCTCTGCCTGTCCACGCAAACATTACCCAGTGAGTTTCATGGCTGAGTGGAGTTTTGCATCCTGGTCTCCCAGATCCTAGTCCAACACACTAACCACTAGGCAAAGTGGTCTTCCTGATTTGCATGCTGGAATTCTTTAGGCTCAGTTTCCCCAAACATTTTTATACAAAAAAAAAATGAAATGTATTTTTAAAGTAATAGTTTGATATGTAGAGAGTGCAAGGAGGTGTTGAATGCATAGATCAGAAGGTTCTATAAAAACTGGCAAAACTGAGGAAAAAAATCTTTGCCGGGTCACATTAGGACAAGTGATGGACTGCTAGGGGGTCTGCTCTCAGTGATGGAAATGGAATTTGCCTTGCCTGTAGCAAGTCTGAATGTGGTACCCTTTGCTTTAAATGTAAATATGTATCACATGGTTATAGCTAGCATGTCAGCGGCAGCTGCAATCTCTTATGTAATGACTTATCTATAGCACGTATACACTCAGAAATAGTTAGGAGCAGATCAAAGTGCATATCTGCATGTCTCCTTATCACAGATGAAACCCTTAACTCACATGCTAGACAACATAATACAAAAAGCTGTTAAAGTGCCTGTTTGACACGCATGAGTTGTTGTTGTTTGTTGCAAGGGAGATTATTAGATCTAATTCAATAAGTGGTCTGCTGTATCCTCGGTTGTTAGGAGCAGTGGAGTCTAGTTCATTATGGCAAATGGGGCACTGCCCCACCAACTTCAGTCTATCCTTAACCAACCCCCATCTGCCTGCCTTTACCCAGTCTGCAGGGTGACACTGCCTCTCAGCTTCTTCCTCCTTAGTCTCAGCAGGAAAGACAATGGAGAATTAATTGGCTCTGCCTGTCATTGGCTCTGGCGCCACCTACTGCTAGGCTCCCTGCCTTCCGCCCAATGGGCGCCAGCCACCACTGGTTAGAATTTCCTGGACATAGCCAGTATTAGGCCCATCTTAGAAAGCAAAGACATCACCTTGCCAGCAAAGGTCCATATAGTTAAAGCTATGGTTTTCCCAGTAGTGATGTATGGAAGTGAGAGCTGGACCATAAAAAAGGCTGAGCGCCAAAGAATTGATGCTTTTGAATTATGGTGCTGAAGGAGACTCTTGCGAGTCCCATGGACTGCAAGAAGATCAAACCTATCCATTCTGAAGGAAATCAGCCCTGAGTGTTCAATGGAAGGACAGATCCTGAAGCTGAGGCTCCAATACTCTGGCCACCTCATGAGAAGAGAAGACTCCCTGGAAAAGACCCTGATGTTGGGAAAGATTGAGGGCACAAGGAGAAGGGGATGACAGAGGACAGGATGGTTGGACAGTGTTCTCGAAGCTACCAGCATGAGTTTGAGCAAACTGCGGGAGGCAGTGGAAGACGGGAGTGCCTGGCATGCTCTGGTCCATGGGGTCACGAAGAGTCGGACACGACTAAACGACTAAACAACACCAAAAAGCAGCGTTGTGGCAGAAATCGCTGAAATGTCCAGGAAAAGCGTGACATGTGGCAGTCCATGTCAGAAGTGTAGATTTTAGGAAATTTCATTAAAATGGCTTTTTAAAAATCCATTTTATTTCTTGAGATTTTGCAAAAAAAAAGTTTATAACTTTGTCCAAATAAGCTCAACAACTTTTGTGTCTGGATTTTCACTTTTTGAAATATGGCAACCCTAGGTAAGAAGGGAGTTACAGAAACCAACCAGCTTTGATCATTGTCACATTTAGTATAATCAATCTCATCTGCTTTCTGACAAGGAATCATGGTGGCCACGATGACGTTGAATGAGACCTGTGGGACAGAAACAAGGAGAGGAAAGTGGCTTCAGTGTCACTGTCTTGGACATATAATATCTTCCTCCCACCATCTGTTTGTATCTTCTATCCTCTGTGTGGAAGATGGCGATGGATTTTATCCAACTAATTCATACTCAGAGTAGAGCCATTGAAATCACCAGGCTTAAATTAGGCTGTAGTCCTACCTACACTTACCTGCTCAACTCCCTCTCTTTTAAAGAACCTCAGCTATTCTTTAAGCTTTTTAAAACCTTGCCCTTATCTTGCATTGAATGCCCACATTGAAATCAATGGGACTTCCTCCCAGGTACATGTGTATAGGATCACAGCCTACCAGCACCTGGATTTTACCTGGAAACTTCTGTATGCAAAGCAGATGCTCTACTGATGAGCTTCTGCCCTTCCCCATATGTCAAACTATTAACAATTTATGCCCACACTTTCTTTTCCGCACACGGAACAGGAAAAGAACTTTGGCAGAATTACAATGGGGGGGGGGGAGAGACACACAAATTAGCAGTGCAACAGGAAACACAAGGGAACTCAAAACAGAACACGTTCTGCTTCCAAAAAAAGTTTGAAAACTGGAGCACCTACTTCCGGTTTTGCAGTGTTTGGGTTCCAAGTTGTTTGTAAACTAAGTTATTCAAAAAACGAGGTACCACTGTATAGGGTGAAACAAATATTTCCAACATCTTTCAAAGCCAAAACCCAAATGTAAAGGTTCACATTTAAAACACTGGGTAGCCTGAGACTCTGTAAGCCAATATGGAGTTAAGCCAAACCACCTGATGACATTTGGAAAGATGTTGTACTATGTTCATTTGGCTCCTATTTAAGCATGGCATTGCATTTCTCTCATCACTCTGCATTGCTTCTTTCACTTGGATCTTATCCAGTTCCCTTATACATTTTGTGAATCGTGCACAAGCCTTTTGGAAGTCTATTCCTTCCTGCAGCTCAGCTGCACCATTTATGGAGGCCACCAACTCTTCCTAAAATGGGAATATCGTGGGGCGGGGGGAATGAACATCACACAGAAGGCCTGAAAGAGAGCAGGTGGCCCAGTAGTAAAGATCCCACACCAGTGACAGGTTAGAAAATGACAGGCATGTTATATCAAATTCCATTCTTTTGGTAACAGGGTAAGAGGACAGCTGTATGTACAGGGTGGGAACATCTCTTATGCCAGCTGGGGCTAATGGTTTTGTGTTTCAGATTTGATACTGAGAATATTGCATTAGCTGGGGTTTGAATGCTTGGCTGAATGGTCTTCTAATTCCTAAAGTAAAAATACTTGTCTTGCCTTTTGCTGAAAGGGGCTCAAGAAAAGAAGTCGAGTTTATTTACTGCTCTTGGTTGTCATCCTAAAGGCATCATCTTAATATATTTATATCTATATTATCAAGAATCTCTTGAGAGCCAATATTTCAGAGATAGTTAACTCAATGCAAAAATTCCTCGCACAGTTGATTAAATGAAAGGCAGCACTAAATAACACTCTATCTATAGTACATACTTCATTCATTGCACAGACCTGGCCTGAGGCTTGTTTTAAAAAGCACCAGATGTTTCTTTGAGAAATGTATTTGTCTTTGTGTGATGACAGATGCTTTCTGAAATCACAAAGTATGTAATAGCAGAGTTTGCCATTTGCAATCAGGAAATTCAATTTGTATCCTCAAAGGCACAACTTGAAGGGCAAAACCCAGGTTTTATATGTCTATGTGTGTTTAAAAATGCTATATAGATGAATGCTGTTTAACATTATGTACATTCACTGCTACAACAAAATTAATTTCTACCGTTGTGGGGTTTTTTTGTTTTTTTTTAAAGGGAAAACCAGTTTCAAAGCCACTGATGGTGTAAAACATTCTGTATACTTTATATACTGCAGATGAAATTTTTTTATATATAAAAACCCAGCAACTATAAGTTCCATATGCTTCACCTCAGGTGACCTTATCAAGATACATTTTTCAGAGGTATCATTATTATCAATTTACGATGGGATGGAAGGTTCACAGGCTATGAAGGACTTGCTCACGAATTCATTGACAGCTGCACGCAATATTATAACTAGGAAGTGGAAGGGGCAAGCAGAATATAAAATGGAAGAATGGTATAAAGAGGTGTGGGATATAGCTATTAATGATAAATTAATATGTGCCATTAAGGTAAGATGGGGAATATGCAGGAGAAATGATTTTGAGGAGATGTGGAGGGTGTTTGTAGAATTCATACTGTTAAAATGGAAAGGGGTCAAACCATCACAAGAGGTGTTGAAATTTTGAGGTTGGGTAGTTACAATGGAATGGTCTCGGTGGTGGGGTGCACATTTTTTATTCTGATTTATTTATGATTATTACTTTGTCAAAATACAATTTTTAAAAGATGCATTTTTAGTGGGCAAATAATGTTGCTGCTACTTAGGTCTAGCTAACTTGAGGGACCAACTTCTTCCTTCCCACTTCTCCAGTCACTGTGGTCTTCAAGAGTTGCATTTTTTACTACAGCATGTGTTCCCAAGGTCTCCTCTGTAATCACTGGGCCTTCAGCGTGCTGTACCAACTCTATGGAAATCTCTGCCTTTGGACATTTGGGAAATGCCTACCATATTATGTTTTAGGTGCTTGATCAAGACTTATCTCGCTACACAGCCTAGTTAGTCCCTCAGCATGTGTCTGCACAGCTGACAACCGTTCATTGTATATCTTGCATTTTATTTTGTATGTGCTATACTGGGTTTTAGGTTTTCAAATTGTGCACCATTTTGGTATTTATATGTTGAGTGCTATGAAATTTTGGGGAAATAAAATAAAGCAGGGGTTCCCAACCTTTCTATCTAAGAAACTGTTGTGAGTATTACAAAAGAACCCTTTCACAGAAGAAAAACTGGCGAAGCTCAGAACATCCCCAAGACTGGCAAAGCGGCTGCAGACCCCCCAAAATACAAATAAAACACAGACAAAAAGAAGAAGACAATCTGCCTCAGAATCAATGGAAAAGATATAATTTAAAAGAAATCTAGGGAGAGGCAATTATCAAAGAGCTGCAGCATGGTGACCTCAGGTGCCATGTTAGAGACCCTTGAAATGTAGGGTGGAATCCAACAAAGGCATTGCAACAGGAATTTGCAATTTCTACTCCCCGCCCCCATCTGCTCTGAAGGGTTGATGGAGGCAAAGGAGGACATCATCCATCTTCTTGCCTTGGAGCAAACAGCTGGCAGAGGGGGGCAAAATTATGATGGAACAAAGGAATGTAGCTGCCTTATACCATGTCAGACCATTGGTTCATCTAACTCCATATTGTCTGCAATGACTGGCAGCGGTGGCTATCTAGGACAGGGGTAGGCAACCTAAGGCCTGGGGGCCGGATACGGCCCACTCGCCTTCTCAATCCAGCCCACAGATAGTTCAGGAATCAGCGTGCTTTACATGAGTAGAAAGTGTCCTTTTATTTAAAATGCATCTCTTGGTGATTTGTGGGGCATAGGAATTCGTTCATCCCCCCCCCCCCATATTATAGTCTGGCCCACCACATGGTCTGAGGGACAGTGGACCGGCCCATGGCTGAAAAGGGTTGCTGACCCAGGGAAATCTAGGATTTCCAGCAGGGAACATTTTCAGCCCTCTCCGGTGAGTGATGCTGAAGATTGAACCTGGTGCCTTCTGTGGGCAGAGCAAATTCTGTGTTTCTGATCAATGACCTTGACTAACCTGCAGTTCTCTAACTCTGAGGTCAGAGGGGAAAACCCCACCCTGTCCACGAGAGCTTCCTAGAGACACTTGTTGTTCAAGCTGTAGTTATGCAATCAAGAAGTCCTACCTCTGAAAGACCCTTTCTAGCTATGCTTTGCTCTGTGTTGAAGGCGAATTCCACTCTTTTCCACTAGCCAACGAGGAGCAGAGAGTTGTGTATCAGAATTAAACAGATACACATGACATTGCAGCCAGATGTCTTTGGGTATGATTTTTTTATTTTATTTTACAAGAGATAAAAACCATGCCTAGTATGGTTTCTCAGCATGACTGTTTCAATTACGTATTTTAAACAACCTTCAAATGCAGTGCAGCAAATGGATTCAGCCACGATTTGAGTTGCTTTCAATGCCAGGTATACATAACAGAGAGATGCTGAGGCTGTGTGTGGTCTGAAGCAATTGTCTTTTTTTTTCTACTGCACATTTTCTCGAAAAGCAAATAGACCTTTGCTTATGCCCTGAGTCACTGCAACTGTAATGTTACCCGGTTATCTTTAAGACACAATTGGGAGTTGTGGAAAGGAAAAGAGCCACTTCAGTCAATCATGTACAGAAAGCCCCACGCCAACCGACAACAAGCACAAGATATACAGAGTTCACAGCCTCAGCGCATGAGAAAAAGTTTTATTTACTTCTAATGGATGGATCATTTACAAAAGCAGACCTGTCTTGATCATCAGCATCTCTAAATGTGCACTGGGAACAACTTAAAAGGCTTGGGGGACACAGATTTTCATACAATATGCCAATGCTAATTTATATATAGATATGCAGCTTTTGACGGACTTCCAGAAGTCCAGACTTTGGCTCTTGGGCGGGATCTACACTGACCGGTCTAACGTTATTTCCCCCTATTAGAACAATATTAGGTATGCCGTTCTAAAATGTTACAGGGCATACTTGCGAATAAACACCATTTTTGCCTTGCTTTTTTTTTTTTTTTTGTCAAATGTACATAATGTCCAGCCACACCATTTTCCAAAATGCTGTTTTTTCCCCTGCTGCTGGTGGCTGGTTGCTCTGCTCCGCCCTCTGGTGTCACATTTTAATTCTTCCTCCCTCCCTGAACACTGCCCCTCAAATACCATTGGAGGGGAGGTAGAGTTTGAAGGCAGGGGGAAAAGGTAGAATGTTACATAGGGACAAATGAGCAGTGTTTCACTGATATAATGGCATAAAATGATTAAACATTAAGCGATAAAAAAGACAAGGTAATAACTCATTATGAGCATAAAAGGTGGGACGTCATGTGTCCATCTACGTTATCAAAAGCATTCCTTAGCCCTTCCTTAATTTGTCTCAGGGAGGGGGTGGAGATTAAGATGGTGGGGAAGTGGACCTCATTGGCATTGCTCATTGCAGCGGGTATGTGTGTGTGTGTGTGTGTGTGTGTGTGTATAAACCAGGGTTTGTCCTCCTCCCCATGTCACCAGTCATCTAAACTGGGGGTGGGCATAACTGACCATTTCTGTTTCCCACAGTTTCTCATTTTTCCAATCTTAACTTCTGTTATCCACATCAATTCCACATTGGTGGATCTTTGAAGGGGAAAAAAATCATAGAAATAAATCAGCATGTTAGAGTGAATTTCTCCCAATATTGGCATTTTTGTGTGAAACTTTGCCTAATGTGCACTTTTTTGGCAAAGCAAGTCCCCCTTTACATAATGCATTCTTATAGGTTACTTTCACTAGCGTATTCATTTTATTTACACACTGTACCTCAGTATATGCATAAGATCTAAAGTAAAGATACAAAAAATTAATATTGATAGCAGCAACAACCCCACCACCAACAGAAAACCATAATCCTCAGCTTTTGTAGCTGGGGTGAAGGTCTGCAAGGCAGGGAGCAGGTCTTCCAGGACTCACATATGAAATAAGGCCTCTTCTCTTGCATTAGATATCATTCCTTTCAATATTAGCAAGAATACTCTAAATTCTAACCACTGTCCTTCTTTGAATATATTGTCATTGTTGTTATAATATTTCATACATGACTTTTACTGTTTACCTCTAGGAATTTCTAACATAATCATCAATAGTGGATAAAATCTCTCTTCTTCTTCTTTTTAATCATGCCTTCTGATCACTTGAGAAGGGGAAGATTCCTGGACAGACAATGTTGCTGCTCTGCTGTCTAGTATGTCTACTTCCTCTATTCTTCCCATTATATATTGTGAAATGGAGATGAACTTGCCTTTTTGAAAGAAAGAAAAATGGAAGTGTTGTTCTTACTCTGAACCACTCTGGTGTCTTTAAAAATAAAATAAAAGTGGGGCATAGATGATAGATAGATGATAGATAGATGATAGATAGATGATAGATAGATGATAGATAGATAGATAGAGATAGATAGAGATAGATAGATGATAGATAGATAGATAGATAGATAGATGATAGATGATAGATACATAGATAGATTAGATAGACAGATAGATAGATGATAGATAGATAGATAGATATAGATAGATGATAGATGATAGATAGATAAATGATAGATAGATGATAGATAGATAGATGATAGATAGATAGATAGATAGATAGATGATAGATAGATGATAGATAGATAGATAGATGATAGATAGATAGATAGATGATAGATAGATGATGATAGATAGATAGATAGATAGATAGATAGATAGATGATAGATAGATATAGTATATTCTCTTCATTAGCATGAGCCATTCCTCCACTGGTGTCATGGCCCAAGATTCAGACCTCCTGCTATTAGAGGAAGGGTCTCTGGTGACCTGGAGAAGGGAACCTATGGGTTCAAGATCTACCCCAGGCAGAAGCAGATGTAACCGCCAATCCCTCTTACCAGGGAACTCTGAAGGGAATAGGGGTGTCCTAACAACTCTCAGCAAATTTAATAATCTAAAGTTCCCAGGATACTTTGGGGAAAACCATGACTGTTTAAGGTGGTATGATTCTAATTTAAATATAGCGAGAAGATGGGGCCATAGTCTAAAATGGTACAATTCACACACAGCATTAACACCTCATCTATGGTTTGTGAGAACTAGGCTAACACTAGAACAATGCTCAAGGTCCTGAGCATAAATGAAGTGTATATCATGGAGGTTCTGCTCTATTTATCTGCTAGTTGAACGGTAGTAACCCAAGGAAGTCTGCCATTTTGATGTGAACTGAAGATCTTCGGTTTGCCAAAAGTCAATTTGAGGATCTTCAGTTTGCCAACCAGCGTTCCACTTTGGGAACCACAAATAAATCCCATCCAGAGCTTTCTTATTCTATTAAAGTATCAAAAAATTAAGCTATGGGCCGAAATGTCACATTCTACTTGCTCTGAATCAGCCCTGGGCTGAAAAATAATTTGTGACTGGAAAATGACCAGTAGTTAATGCAAGCCAAAAGTGAACGAGTTTTTATTGTCTAAAAAATAAAGGAGGAAAAAAGAACACACGAGCTGATCTGGGGTTCCTGTTATTTCCTTTAATCAGAGTGTAAGTTGTTTCGTTTTTCCACAGGAGAAGTGTACAGCAAAATCCACAGCATATCAACTTTAATCTCTTAAACCAGAAAGCTGAAGAGAAGCTAATTTGAGAAGCACGGGGGGGGGGGAGCCTCAAAATGCAATGCCAAGCTGGTGCTTAGATCACACTGGATGTTAAAAAGTCTGGGGAAGATAAATAAATCAGCTCTGGATTTAGGGTCACGAGCAGCAGTTCCACCACACAGGGTGCCAAGCCGAGGGGGCACAAAATTGAAAAGATACATATCTGAGAAGATCCATTGGGGGAGGGGCACCAAATTTTGGCCTTGCACATGGTGCCATGTTACAAAAGATTAAGTCTATGCCTGGTACAGAAAAGACAAACATCTGAGGAAAGAGAGTTCCATAGATGTCGGGTGCCTACCACAGAGATGATAGATAGATAGATAGATAGATAGATAGATAGATAGATAGATAGATGATAGATAGATAGATAGATGATAGATAGATAGCTAGATAGCTAGCTAGATAGATGATAGATAGATAGATAGAGATAGATAGATAAACTTTATTCGCATTAGCCAACGGCCATAGCAACACATCAGCTTCTCACAATGGGCTTTATTAAAGCAAAAAGGCTAATTGGACAGCGTCTGAAGGACTTAGAGCAACAGAACAATCTGGCCATTATAAAGAAACTCTGTCCTTGGTATGCCTACCACAGAGAATACCTGGTCTCTCTTTATCAAGTTCCTATATTATTCTGTAGGGTCACTGTAAAGAATGCCTCCAGAGCATAGCACAACACAAGATCCTGCTGGTACGTTGCTGGTGGGACCTGGTTTCAAGTCATGCTTTAAAACTTCAATGGTAAGCTTGGGGCACTTTGAATTGTGCTTGAACCTGAACCAGCAACAGTGCAATTCTTTCAGCACTGGAGTAATATGTTCTGTTCACCCATTGGCCAGTTACAAACCTAGCAGCTGCATTTTGGATTAACTATCTTTTCTGAACAGTCATCAAAGGCAGCCCTATGTACAATGCACTGCAGTAGTCTAGCAGGAGGCTTGCCAGAGCAAGGCTACCCATGGCCAGACTCTTTCTGTTTTTGATGACTGTGAATGGAAATAGAATGTGGTCAAATAGGCACCCAACTCTCATCCTGATCAAAACTAGCACGTAATTTCCCATTGGCTCAGTTGTGGTTACTTTTTCATTTACATACATTACAATACGCACACAAAAAGAAGCATGAGATGAAAAGCTGGCTAATTGAATAATGTAAAGTGCTTTCAAAAAGGAAGGAATAGAAATGGCCTTTGTTCAAGAAACCGATTCTGCGAACTTCTTCATCTCAAGTCATGTGGTAAGGCACATGGCCACATTAAAAAAAAATCTTTTTTATCTTTCACACACTTGCACTTCTGTTTCGTCTTACGGCATTGATTCAGTCATTCTCTAAAGTTCAGCTCGGTCCCAGACCCGTTGGGGGCATGACCTCTCAGTTCCTTCATTGTGCTGAGGTTGTCATATTGACAAGCAAGTGTTAGATGTCATCTTTCTGCACCAAAAGCTGGCAAGCTCAGCTTGGAACAGCAACGCTCACATCAAAGAGACATCTTGCTGGAGACATCGCTTTCCTCTTCAGGGGGCAAACATTAGCAACATACTGTATAACCCCAAGTAACGTACGTAATTTTGGCAAAGGCTCTCCCTTCAGAAGATCCTAAAGTGACTTTCCAAAGGTCGCTGAGGCTTAGGCAGAACAGCGATGCGAATGTGTACATTTGTATGACATTCCCTTGGAAAATGCTTTTATGTTTTCTCGCTAAATGCCTGCTCAATTTTGTTATTGTTTTTGGCACTTCCCCTTGGCATGAGATGATGGTTTATGTCAGGGAGATCAATGAAGCTTTTTCTTTTTCTTTTTTTTAAACAAAAGAGTCAGTGACTCTGAATCACTCATCTCTTGTGTTATTTGTTTGTTTCCTATTTCCTATAGCTGGCTCGCCCTAGAGATGTGCTCTGTTCTATGTTCTCTGAAATTAGATGTTTTCCATGCAGCCATATGGATCTCTCTCTTTTTTCCAGGGGAGAAAGCATCATTTCAATGATACCTCTTGAAGACTGGATTTTTGACATCTTGAAATTCTACATAAATCCATGCAGATCAGCTTAGGTCATGGTGGGTGAGGGCCAGGCCAAGCTGATTGCAATTAGTTCCCATTGAAAATTAATGGCACTTAGGTCATGACTGACTTTTAACACTGATTTAAATGGGATATGCAGGTGTTTGCTTGAATGCATTGAGCCCAATGTTGCTTTGCAAGACTTGCAGGGGAACCCTGAGGAGCCCCACACTGAGGACTTCTGGCAGTGGCGTGTAAATAGAGATAGGGGAAAGGAGGAGGAGTGGTGGAATTGCTAGCTTTTTGCTTCTGAGTAGGGGATAATTTAAAAAGAAAAGGGGGTTCCCTGGACAGAGGGATTGACTGTTCAGCCACTCTGAGAACTGTAGCTCCATGTGGGGAATACGGGTCTCTTAACAACTGTCTCCTTAATAAATTACACTACAGTGGTACCTCTGGTTACGAACTTAATTCGTTCCGGAGGTCCGTTCTTAACCTGAAACCGTTCTTAACCTGAGATACCGCTTTAGTTAATGGGGCCTCCCGCTGCCACAACGTGATTTCTGTTCTCATCCTGAGGTAAAGTTCTTAACCCGAGGTACTACTTCCGGGTTAGCGGAGTCTGTAACCCAAGGTGTTTTTAACCCGAGGTACCACTGTATCTGGGAGTCTTCAGGAGAAGCCAGGGCTGTTAAAAGTAGTGTGATTCAGGTTTAAATGAATAGTGCAGATGGAGCCATAATCAGTGTTTTTTTCTGGGGGTATGTAGGGGTACGCATACCCCTAAACATTTTGTGAATCTTTGTACTTTTGTCCATTTACTGTATTTATTTTCCCCGATTTGAACTATAAAATGGTGATTTTCTTGAGTCAAAATGAGAGTACCGCTAAATATTTTTTTAGGAAAAAAAGCACTGGCCATAAGGATATCAGAACTTTGCTCTCCAGGAAACATTTACCTGAGAGAAAGCCCATTGGAAACAATGGGACTTCTAGTAGGACAAAACTTTGTAAGAATAAATAATAAATTATTAGCAATAGCAAGAATGAGTTCCTTGCCCTGTTCCTTCCCACTATAAATGTAAGTATTTAACATTTACCATAAACTAAAGGGCATTTAAATTTAGAAAATGAGGCTATGAGCTTGGAAGCCAAGATTCTTTCTTCTGTTGAACGAAATGAAGTTGCTTATAATTTTCACTCCAAACCACACCATACTCTGTAGTCTTTCTTGTTTCATACAGTTTGATGCGTTTTACCCTCCCAGTATACTTGTGAAATGTAAAAATACCACCACCATGTTTTCTTAATAAGATGTTTTCCCCTTTTATAAGCTCTCCAACACAAAATGACACCCAACCAAAAGCATTTCACTTAACATCTGTGTTCATCTTTATCAGAACTGATAATCAAAGAAATGGCTGCAATGTGGCTGACAAAGGGAGTTTCCGTCAGGGATGAAAGTCAAATCAGGAAATAAATTGTGTGGGGGTGGGTTTTTTTAATATAAGTAAGCCACCCTGAAAATGAATATTATTATGGCACTGACTTCTGAGACATTCATTTCAGAAAAGTCTCAGAAAGCAAGCCTCTTATTTCCATTTCTGTGTGCTTTTACATGTTCTGCAATTTCCTGAGCACTGAGAATTTTCAAGGGCAGTGCTTACCTGAGCTGGCTTTTGGCTGATGGAATGACACTTTGGAGGGTAAGGCTATCAATAGCTACTTGCATGGCAGGATAAATAAATTCACACAGATACGGATATTTTGTTTAAGGTTTTTGGGCAAAAATTTGGCCACAACTTTATTGATTACAGGAATGAGAGAGGTATTGGCTTAGGCATTGGCAAGACTATATCTGACTCCTGCCCCCTTTGCAGGAAGTCTGTAAGGGTAAACCACCCAAAGGGAAATGGCTTCGGGGGAACCCGCCTGCATCTCCCCTGGTGTTCCCAGAGGCCTGGCATGGCCCTCACCCTTCAAGCGGATTTCGGACAGGAACCAGGCCCCGGCTTCCTTTAACGGAATACCCTTGAAAATGGAGGGGCAGGTGATGGCCGACCTCCCCTCCCCCATTCACCATAAGCCAATGCCTAACCGCCAAACTGCTCACTGGAAGGACAGATCCTGAAGCTGAGGCTCCAATACTTTGGCCACCTCATGAGAAGAGAAGACTCCCTGGAAAAGACCCTGATGTTGGGAAAGATGGAGGGCACAAGGAGAAGGGGATGACAGAGGACGAGATGGTTGGACCGTGTTCTCGAAGCTACCAGCATGAGTTTGACCAAACTGCAGGAGGCAGTGGAAGACAGGAGTGCCTGGCGTGCTCTGGTCCACGGGGTCATGAAGAGTCAGACACGACTAAATGACTAAACAACAACAACCGCCAACCTTACAAAGTTGTGACGATTGCTAAGAGGTAGGCAAAAACCAAGTGGCCCGTGCCAATTTGCCAAATGGAAAAAATTCCTACCCGGCCCCCGACTCAAGCCGGGCAACCAACCAAAGTCCAAAGCAAGGCCAAAGGATCTAAATTAAAGGGAGGGTGGGTGGGTGTTTGGAAGCACGAAGCAGGAGCCTGGCACAAGTCGCGCTGCCGCTTTTATACTTTCCCCCACTATCACCCTTGACTTGATTGGGCAATAGCTCTGGGTGATTGTGGTGCCACCCCAGCGTGAGGGCGATAGCTTCACCCACACCAGGGTGGGGGGAACCAGGTTGAGAGCCTGCCCGCAACCAGGACCATCTATTAAGATGATCCCATTAACCACACTATGTTCTCCTTCCACACCCTCCAGCCCTCACAGTCAGGTCCTGTTTGTAGGCACCCCACAGGCATGAGGTTGGCCACTGTAAGAGCAGGATGCTGGACTGGATGAGCCATTAGTCTGGAGCTCTTTTTGTATTCTTACGTAATATTGGGAACAAGTTGAGCATTAGTGGAAACAGACAGCACACAAGTGGTCCTACAAAGGAAGAAATCCACTGTCCCAAATCACACCAGTACCTCCAGATATTTTTAGCTAGCAGATCCTGGCTCAACTCTCACTTCTCTCAAACTTTATCCCCTTTGTCTCTATTCTTTTCACACAGAGCTCGAGCTCACTTCTTTCTAGGAAGTGTGCAAAAACTTGTGTCACCCCAGAGAAATCCCAATATCTCACCCAAAAGTGGACATTCGTGGACAATTACGGAACGTCCTGCCCCAGAACATTCTTCTGTACAACCCACATATTGTGATATAGCATAAAAACTGCCTTACTCACACTAACAATCATATAACAGTCATAGAATCATAGTTAGTACAGTTAGAAGGGACCCCGAGGATCAACTTGTTGAATCCCCTGCAATGCATCATTAAGGTATTACAACAGCCCATAGCTGACTGCTCAGTAACTCCACTCCAGCCTCAAAAACTGAGCAAAAAATTTACTGTATTTTCTGGTGTGTAAGACTACTTTTTAACCCAGGAAAATCTTCTCAAAAGTTGGGGGTCGTCTTATACGCCGGCTACAGCAGCAGCTCCTGCAGCAACTCCCCACCAAAGGATAAAAAGACAGCAAATTAAATCAGAGGACACCAAGCTCTCTAGATGAAGCAGAAATATGCTTGAAATTTGGCCCCAGAAGCCCCTGGCCACTGGGAAGTGGAGCGGATTTCTGAGCCAGACTGGAGAATGGTTTTTTAAATTTTTATTTGGTGTGCGTTGAAAGAGGGGTAGTCTTACACGGCGAGTACCGGTATATCCCAAACTCTGTATTTTAACTGGAAAAGTTGGGGGGTCGTCTTATACGCCCAGTTGTCTTATACACTGGAAAATACGGTACATGGAAAATGAGTCTGAAGTAGCAGACAGGAACAATCTCTTGTTGTCTTGCATAGATCATTTTATTTGCATGCCGCCTTTCCATAGTTAAAACCATGCTCAATGCAGCTTACAACACGAAAAACAATTACATAATTACAAACAACACAAGTAGTCATAATAAACTATAAATGAAACGTCAAAAAGCGCACAACCAAATTAATCACGTTCTGCGTAAATCTTAGTAACATCTAAAATAAATATGCACAAAACTAATATCGGTAACAGCAACAACCCCCTTCCCCACAAAAAGCCTCTAGACGTACCCCAGTGTTGCCCAGATACCATGACTGTCAAAACTATGATACTTTCTTTAGCATCTGCTCTCCATTTATACATATGTAATGGAACTGGAAGTCAATGGAATACATGTGTGTAAATGATAGCAGAACCAGGCCTCAAGTGTTTTCCTACAGTGTTGATGCCTTTCCAGATATTTTCATTTGCTTCCACAAATTATATAAATGTGTAGAGCTGAGATGCTCTCTCTCAGTGGGCATCTGCCTCTTGAAATGTGTTGTGGATCAATCAGTTCGGTGTAAGAATTTAAACAGATCTCTGAAAAAATATGGATTAAAAAAACAAAACCACACCCATCATAGATGCAGTACTGGTCATCTTCAAATTGCCTTGAGGTTTTCATGTTTAAATGTCTGATTCCCTCTTCTGTCTTGCAGACTCAAACTTTATTCATAGCTCCTTATTAAATATTATTTCCAAATCCTTGTTATTGAGTTTGCTAAATTCTTTTGCCCCTTCTACACACACACACACACACACACACACACACACACACACTTATTTCTTATTCATCTGACATTCAAAGGATTGCTTTTTTCTAACCACAGCAAACATTTAAAATCCAACCTTCTAAGCTCTTAACTTGACTGCACTTCAGTTTAATGGGAAAGCACACTTGCCGATTTGACCTCTGGTTGGATTCTGGTTGAGCGAAATAGGAAAGAGTTTCAAAGTAGACTTTCATACACAACCAGCTGCCAGTCTTTTTTCTAATTCACTGTGACTCATCCAGTCATCTATTCCCCCCCCCCATATTATTATTTTTTCACAGTTATGCTTATTTGGCTGGTTCCTAATTGGAACCCTTTAGCAGAGTCCTGTCCTTAACCACTTTGAGGATGTTGAATAAATATGTCGTTTATATTTTTAAAGGGTAAATTACGCATTTTAAAGGCAGAATCAGCAGGTTCTGGTCCGGGGGGGTATGGTATTTCATTGACTGTTAGCAGCAATCCTTGTGAAATATGTTAAGTCATAATACATAATACTGGTTTTCCAAAACATTGCAAATTCGAGTGAAAATTAAGTTCTCATCAATGTGCTATTTGTCATTTCAGATGTAAACCATGTGCAGCCAACATGGTGGCCTCCAGATGTCGCTGAACTACAACTCCCATCATCCCTGACCATTGCCCATGCTGACTGAGGCTCATGGGGGTTGGAGGGCTGCAGGCTCCCCACCCCTGTCACAGATTCTGTTACTTTTTGTGTGTTATCTTTTAAACTTATTTAACTGAGTTTTGCATTTTGTAAGTCATCCTGCCAGTCTGATTGAAGGGTAAGGTGTAAATCCCTACAATCAGGCAATTTATTAAATCTGCATGTGAATAAAATGGTAGTTCTGAAACAATAGGAACGCCCTTCCTTTGTGCTTAGATGATGCATGTGTGCGTATTGGGAGACATCATTTTAGAAGAAGTGATCCATCCCTTGTGAGAACAGGGAATGCCCCTTTTAGGATGGTGTCAGGGAACTGCCATCGGAACTAGAGGAGGAGGAGGCGAGGCTCCACAGCGATGCTGGAGAGGGGCCAAGCAGGGAGAGAGGCAGGTCTCCTGTTGGGGAAGAAAATCAGCGCAACACCAGGGATAGAGGGGGGCCAATGGGGGAAGCAGAGAGCAGGCTCCGGGACTAGACACCAGCGGGGAGAGCACAGGTCCTCCGCTACCCACGCCCTCCCTGCGCAGAAGACTTCCGCGCAGGGAGAGTAGGAGGAGACTGGGCGTCAAACAACTTTTATGTTGGAAAAGGTTTAAGAAACGCCCACTGACGGATTCTGCCAGCGACTGAACAGCCACGGAGTGGATGGCTGTCCAGTGAGAAATGGTTTAACCAGCCAACCTAGCCCAGAGCGGCGGCAACTTACGCACAAGCAACCCCTAAAGCCATCACAGATGGTGTTCTCCCAGTGCTATTCTTCTAGAAAAAGAGGTGCTGTTCTCCATGAACTTCACCCTTGTTCTCTTAGAATGGCAATGGTGCCCACCTGAGAGGTGCTGGAGCTAAGCTCCGGCTGGAAAAAAAATCCCTGGTGTTCTCCATTTTCACATTAGCTCATGGCAGTATATACCAGGACAGCATACCCCACAACTGTCCCATTTTAAGTGGAAAATCCCAGAATCACAGAAGCCATTCCTGGCTTCTGTTTACATCCTGGAACATCCAATTTTCTGGACCAGTGCTCTGGCACAAATCCTCGCGCCAGATCACCTAAACAAAAGACACTCACTCTGGCAATAATCATTAGGTTTGTGCCAAAACACATTCTGGATTCTTCTGACATGTCCCAGAGTGCCAATTGGGGGGACGAAAATATTGGAGAGCATGGGGCAGTGCTCTTGTAGAGCTTCCATTCAGTTCAATGGAGAATGTGCAGGGTAGATTGTTCTTTAAATATACCATAACTGCTTTCCTCCAACAGTTCTTGTTCTTAGTAAACTGATTGTGTTTGTTTTTCACAGTGATGGCTACCCAAATGAGTGTGCTTGACACATACTATCATTTTCTGAGAAATGAATTGCACCCAGAATTTATATACATTTCTTTACATCAGATACAGTGGTACCTCGGTTTTCGAACATCTCCGTTGACAAACATTTTGGAACTCAATGCTGTAAACCCAGAAGTAAATGCTTCCATTTTTGAATATGCCTTGGAAGTCAAACTTGCAAGGAGGCTTTCTGTTTGAGTTTTCCATACGTTTTGAGGCTTCTGTATTGAGTTTTCGGTTTTCGAATGTTTCAGAACTCAAACGATCTTCCAGAACAGATTATGTTTGAAAACCAAGGTACCACGGTATAGGGAACTTCCAGAGGTCTCCATGTATTCCAAAGGGCCTTCTCTGGCCCACATATTTTCCTCCTAGTCTTCCCTTGTCTGATACCCGCCCCTTCAGCTGTTAGGTTTGGGGGAAAATCTTTCCATTTACACCAGTGGGATGGGTGGATACGTATGAATGGATATGTGCATGTGAGAGTGGGTGTATGGAGTGCCCTTCCTATTTCTGTTTTGGTCCCACCTACTTTTTGGCTTTAGCCCCACCCATAACCTGTAAGTAGCCCCCAGAAGGTTAGACATGAATGAATATGATCCTGGGGCTGAAGAAGGTTCTCCAGTCTTGCTTTTCATTGATGCTTTCTCTACTTGTTCCTCCAGAATAAGTCATTGGCAGACCGTCACTAGTCAACCACCAGCCCTCCATTTTATTCAACACTGAGTTGCTTTAGAGACGGTGTATGTACTTTTGTAACCCCAGAAAATCTTTAATAAAAAACAATTTTTAAAAAATCCCCACTGAAGAGGACATTCTTGTTTTTCAGCTAACCACTACTATTATGTCATTGACCACATGCCATTCAGCATTATCCATTTCCTTCTGTGAAGAAGCTCTTTTGCTAATTCCCTCCCCAAGGACCAGTCTCCTCTCTGAAATACATTGCAGAAAGCGGTAACCCACAAGAAACCTCAGTGAAGTCGCAGGTATTTGGAAGTCTTCCCATCGGAAAACCATTTGAATATTGGAGTTGGCAGATTTGCACTTGTTTGGGTTATTTTTATTGCTTTGCTGTGAGTTGCTTTGAACATTTGGTTGGAAAGGTGGGATATACAATAACCTCAATTACTGGGGAATCTTAGTTACTGGGGAACAGATACAGCAGTTGAGCATACGCTTTGTATGCAAATGAGCCCATCGCATCCTCCATTACGGTTGAAAATGAGCCCCATCTGAAAACAGAGATCTACCATTAGCCAGTAAAGACAATATTGAGCTAAATGGACTTAAGATCTAACTTGGTATAGTGCAGCTCCCTTAGCCTTGGGACATACGAAGTAACAACAAAGGGAAGCATGGAAGCCCTCCAACCATATGCAGAAGTTTATCTCACCACTGAATAACCATAGCCAATTCCTTACATCTGACATTAGGAAAGAATACTTCCATGTTGGAAAGCATAAGTTCCAGGCAGGTATAAACTTTGGCATTTCTCTTTAAAAAGAAAGGGGGGGATCATCCCTGGGAGCTGGGTTGCAAAACCCAGGTCATAGAATGATCAAGAGAAATAGGATCCCAAACCTGCCATGATCTGAGAGGTGGCAACTGGGGATTTAACATTTGTCCCACCACCTTACTCTGGTCAAAGTAGAGCTGCAAGGAGGTAACCCATATCAGTTGGTCATCTAATATCATTTGAGCCTTATAAAAGCTTCTGCGTCAAAATTCTTCACTGATCTGAGCAATCAAGAGACCTGATCTCCAGACTCGTCTTTGCCCTTCTGCGCCACGCAGAAGCCAGGTTTGGTGCTCAGTGAAGGACTACGGTATATTTTGGCAATTCATCAAATGCCTGCAAACGAGGGTCATATAAACAGCCAAGCATTACAGCTGCATTTGTGATGTCATTTTGGTACCAAGCATCCTTATCAGAAGCGGTGGCATGCGGTGGAATTTTTCACAGGGGAACATATAAAATGGCTTCTGATAAAATAGCTGATGCCACACAAGTAAGGAAATGTGATTTTCTGCTGCTGCTGTCTGTTTAAAATCCGGTTACAGTTAGCTTCATGGGAGTCAAAATACTACAACTCTCATCATCCCTAGCCATTAGCTAAGCTGGCTGGAGTTTATGGAAGGCACCACAATGGCTGCCTCCAGAATAACAGAACCATTCTGCCCTGCGCTCCTGGAACAATCCAGTCACATATATCCATTAAGCATGATATTCATTCTTATAAAACCATGATGCATGGCAGCTGTGAGGCTACTGGCGAAACTAAAGCAACGCTGATGCAACTGGCTAGCTGGCACTCCCAGTGCAATGCCTCAAGAGTGTTTGCAGGCAGGTCCTATATAGACTTACTGGCTTTTGCAGCCTCTTATAGCACTGGGTCATAAGATAACACTATTGTTTTGAGCTCAGCTGTCTGAGCATTTAAAAAGCAACGACACAACAGGACGTAACCTCAGAATGAGCCCAATAGACATGTCTGCACAATTTGCTCTGAGCAGCATCTGGAGTGACAGAACACACTTTGTGAGCAGAACTGAAAAGGGAAAAGCTAACACTCCTCCACCATCTGACCTTGCCCTGGAGCGAAAATAAAAATCTCCTTAGGTTCTACTCAATGTCACCCACAAGGTTTAGACAAACAATTCCCGAGTAATTCTAGGGGAAAGGCAAATTAATACTGAGAAAAATGGTTTTCCTTTCCTTTCCTCTCTCTCTCTCTCTCTCTCTCTCTCTCTCTCTCTCTCTCTCTCTCTGGATCAGCAACCATTATTGTGATTTTAGTGCTGTCGCCATCTCCAGCCATTGGGATAAACTTTGCATCTCTACTGATTCTCAAGATGTTTTGAAAAGTGTGGCAGAATTGCTTTCGGTTCTGCTGTTCATCTAGCTACCTGCAGTGGCGTAGCGTGGGTTGTCAGCACCCGGGGCAAGGCAAGTAATTTGCGCCCCCTAACCCGTGGATTTGCGCCCCCTAACCCATGGATTTGCCCTAACCCCAGATGTTGCGCCCGGTGCGGCCCGCCCCCCCTGCACCCCCCACGCTACGCCACTGGCTACCTGCAAGCATTGAGAGAAAGCAAGAACTGGGAACTAGATAAATTAAAACCCTTCCTCTAGTTCTGTATAGATTAGAAAGTTCTGGCTTTCTGAAAACCACTCATCAAGCTTCCTCTAGGCTATTTGCTACCAATTCCATTCGCAGATGGGGTGATGAACTGGATAAGCCAGTTGCATGTTACAAAATGGCAAGCTTCATCTTCCTAGATGCTTGTCTGAAAGAATTCTTAGGAAGGTGACTTAAGCACAAATGCTTGAGCACAATTTTGCAGTATTGTGTGTGCTGTGTGCTGGCATCTATCATTCTCAAAAGACAATGGAGTGCGCCTGTGGGGGCGAAGTCAAACTGTGTTGTTTTGCTCCATTAGCAGCACTGAAATGACCTCTCTGGGGTACAAGACTGGGCAGTGTATATAGAGGTCTTGGGCGGACAACAAGACCCTCCCTCTCAGCCTCCCTGATGTGGTCCAAAGGAAATCAGAGCAATACATTTGGGACCAGCTTGGCTGCAGGAGTTGCCGGAAGGAGGCATACAAGATGCTAGCCAACTATAATAGGGACTCTACCCCATAGGTATGTCAGGTTTGCTCCTTAGCCTTTTCTTCTCCTGAGGAGCAGCTGATTTGCATACAGAAGGTCCCAGGTTCACAGGAATCTCCAGTTAAAAGCATCTCAGGTACCAGAGCTGTGAAAGAGCACCTCACCTGAGACGATGGAGACCCATTGGCAGTAAGAGTAGGAAGTTCTGGGCTAGATGCATCCATGATCTGATTCATTATAAAGCAGCTTGATGTGTGTTTATGAAAGCTGAAACCCAACTTATCCATGCAGGAAGGAAGCAAAGACATTTGCTGAGGTTAGAACCTTTTGGCAACAGAGCTACTACATTTGCTGTGGTGTGTGTGTGTGTGTGTGTGTGTGTGTGTGTGTGTGTACTATAACAATCCCAACCCTTTTAGAATCACATCCTGGATGATGTCCACTCTGCAGTAGCTCAGCATGTTCTATTAACACTTCAGAAAAGATAATGTTTCTTAAGAGATAATGTTGCTTAGGAGAGCCTCTTGAAAGCCGAGTCTTGTGAAAGCTTATTCTGTTTGACACTGGTAAAAGGCAAAAGCCCCAGTTAAAGTGAAGTGACAGCTGTTTACATAAGCAGACCCTGGTTACTTTAATTATTCCTTTTTGGCAGGCTAGTAAAAGTTTAATCTTCCCTAAATCCTACAGTAATGTCTGCTTGCTGGAGGGTTTCATTGCCCTGGGAAAATGAAAGAAGACTTCCTCAAGTACCTATCTTGAAATCAACTAAGTTCTGCGGGAAAACGAAAAGGAACTAATGTGAAATGACCGAAGGCCACGTGAAGTGAACATGGGTGAAATGGGCCAAAGCACAGGAGGCAAGTGGTTACTGAGGGAGGGGCTTAACCATGTGTATTCAGTAGGAAAAACATGACACCCAACTTGGGATAGAAATGGCCACAAATCTATTGATTACAGATGTAAGTCAGATTTGGCATAGGCCTTGGGTATGTAGCCTGAATCAGCCGGCACGTTTGCTGGCTGATAACTCCATTAAGATTGATCCTGGTGACAGGATACCCCACCACCACTATTGACGAACGTTCACAGGGTTCCTCATTCAGGCACTGATTAGATCCAGATCTACTTAGCTTCAGCAAGGTCGGGGATTTATGTGCCTTCGAGCCATACTCTTGGGACACCACAACGAGGTGCCATTCTGTTGATTTCAATTGGCACTGAGTGCAACTGGCTTTGTCGACATCCAACCCAATACAGTGGTACCTCAGGTTACATACGCTTCAGGTTACAGACTCCGCTAACCCAGAAATAGTGCTTCAGGTTAAGAACTTTGCTTCAGGATGAGAACAAAAATCGTGCTCTGGCGGCGTGGCGGCAGCAGGAGGCCCCATTAGCTAAAGTGGTGCTTCAGGTTAAGAACAGATTCAGGTTAAGTACGGACCTCCGGAATGAATTAAGTACTTAACCTGAGGTACCACTGTATACTTAACTTTGACCAGTTATTCTGAAAAGGTTCCCTATAGGAATCATAGTTAATATTGGGGAGATCATGCTGTGCGAATGAATGACGCTCCCCTCAGTTGCTTTATTTTGTGTAAAGGCTGAAAGTGGTGTAGCAATGCAAAACATATGCAAGATATTTATGCAGTATTTCACCCTTTTAAAAAGTGGCTTCCCACTCCCCACTCCCTCTCCTAGTGGAAGGTCTACCGGAGCTATTCAGAATGGCAGTTTGCATTAATGCATATTTCAGAGAGTGATAGTAATAGAATCTCTCACAGCTGAATGGTACTACTGATTGATATTCAGTGTTGCATGATAAATGTGCATGGAGGCTTATGTGTTGATGTGAAACCCTGGCAAATCATGTGGGAAGTGGAGACACTGAATGTCAAGATACAAGGCAACATAGCAGCCAGCAACAGCTGTTGAGAAGAAAATACTCTTTGGCCTGTATCTGGACTGTGATAATGCAGGCTACGTAGAAAGAAAATAGTTTTGCTGATGAGTTAGCCTTTAAAAATAAGCATGCCTACTTTTAATTTTGGGTTGCAATTTGTTTAGGAATCAAGGGCAGGCTTTTGTAAAAGGTTGAAATTGCGATATTTTTCAGGCAACCTTTAATTTGCTATGTTTTCAAGTTTCGGGGTACACAAACCAGCTGGGGATGGCAGTGTGTGAGATCATAGTTTGCCAATCCCAAATAAATCATGGTTAGAGAACTAGGTTGGATTTGGTAAACATATGAGCATGCCATCTGTACATCACACACACACAGAGAGAGGGAGAACACACGGAGAAAATGCATTACTAAAAAAGGTGGACCAAAAAGGGCTCCAACCTACATAAAAATGCATGTGCATGTGAATAAGGGCATATTGGCACTTTTTGTGGTCCCCTCTGTTTTCCTGCTCATAAATGTGGCTGCCATTTTGTGCTATGTCACCCTCAAAGCAGCCATTTTGTGACTGGTACTCAAACTTCCAAATGTGCCTACTGTCCCCTAAAGATTGGCGACCCCTGGTCTATCTGACAATTTAGGAAGCATTTGGTGCTGAGTAAAAACTTCATTTGCTTATGAGCCAAGGGCTTTTTAAAAAGGAAAAGAATTACTTTATTCAGGCTTACAAAGTTAAAAAAAAGAATTACTGGTATATTTCCTAAATAACTAGGGGGTTCAAGGATATAGAACTGCAGATATAGATGCTGGAATATGAAAAATATATACAATTTCTCTCATTAGACTTCAAGGCCTGAGCTTTTCCTAAAATAAGGAAACATCCTTCTGAACCTTTTACATAGCTCTGATTTTGATGCATGCTAATGTACATAGTTTCTTCCAGGGGTGGTAAAACTGTGGCCTGGCATATGTTGTTGGAACAGAACTCCCCTCATGCCTGACAATCAGCCATGAAGGCTACAGCTGACAGGAGCAGGAGTCCAACAACCCCTGGAAAGCCACCGGTTCCCTATCCCTGAGTCTGCATCATGGATGCAACCACTTTACTAATACAAGGTAATATCTGTCCATCTGCCTTTCTACCCAGTTACACAAATATCAAAAATACTCTGTGCTCTAATCCATGGAATGGAGACAGCAAACATTCCAAAGTTAAGCCCCATCTGATGAAGAGAGTCATTGGTCACAGTCCAGATGAAGCTGAGCACTTTGAAGTCCAGCTGATTTCAAAGAGAGAAGTCTAAGCATCTGCTTAACTCGCTCTCTTAGAAGTGCGCAACACAGCAAGCCTATCCTGATTAGCTGGCTTCTCCGTCTTCCTTGGTTAGAACTGCATGGATCCATACAATCAGAAAAAATATCTATGCCAGCATAGCAAAAGCCTTTACCAGTGGGAAGTTGTGGCTGGGGAAATCCCACCAGTGCGAGGAGCAAAAACTCAGTGAACCGAAGATGTGGCAAGGAAAAAGCAGAATTCACAAGACCCCCTTTCTCCCAGCCCAGATGATGGCATTGTCATGGCTGCAAAGAGATGTCCAAATGTAAAACATGGGATGAAGGCCATTGTTCATAGCTCAGTGGTAGAGCATGTGCTCTGCATGTTCCTCAGCATCTCCAGGGAGGATGAGGAAAGGCCCCTGTTTGAAACCCTGGAAAGTCACTGCCAGCCCATGTAGACAAAGTTGGGCTAGATAGATCAATGATCTGGCTCAGTATAAAGCAGCTTCTGACATCCACATTTTCCTAAACAAATGTGTAGTGCTATCTGACTTTGTTTTTTTTTCTCCTGCTTTGGTCTCTCCAGCTGGAATGGAGTTATGAACTCAATAACAGGGTGGCCATATAATAGTAAAGATGCGGTAGGAAACATTCTTTTGGCAACAAGCTAAGGGGAAGTGACACACTGTATGAATCAGTCATGAGTCATTAAGAGAGTTCTCCTCTGAGTTCTCCAGGTTTGTTTGTAGTGATTTGCGTTTTTAAGGCTTTAAGCTAAACAACTGTTGGGGGCCCAGGAGCATATTTGGAAATTTAAGAAACTTTTTTTGTGTGGGGGGGTACAAAATAATACAGATTTCACAGGAAAATAGTGGTTGCCCTCAGACCACCACTGCCACAAACAATAGTGAAAACGCAGAAACTCCAAGCCGAATGAAACACAGACCAAAAGAAAAAAGAGAAGAAGCAGCAGGTAGCACAAAACCAAAAATACCTGGTAAAAAATGGGAGCGGTCGGAGCCTTAGTGTGTGCCAAGGGTTTTGTTTAGAGCATCATGTGGTGCATGTTGCAAACTTTAGCTCTGAATCATCAACAGAGACAGTGTTTTGCTATTTCATCTCCAAACCAATTTTTGCCTCCCCACAGCAATTACTGCTTTTATATAGCAGTTAGAAGTAGTGTGAAATCTGAGTGTACTTCGCAGGTGAAGCCCACAGGTTCTCTGAGACCTTTGTTTTAATATAACACAATTACGGTCACAGTTTTTTTTCCCCCCTGGGATGAAACCTCCTTCTTTGTTTTTTCAAGAAACGGCTGGATCTTGTCACAATGGTTTAGGTACGAGATATTGTGTCAGACATTACCTAGTTAGTAGAGTCTGCTTACTCATGAGAAGCAATTGCTTGAGGGGTCTGTGACTAATTTCTGACATTATATGGTGTGCTGAAGCACCAAACCGAAAGGCTGGATATGGAGGGGAATAATAGGAAGAAACAAAATGACAAAAAGTCAAGTGGCACATTCCTCACAGCAACCCTCGGAGGTACAATGGTACCTCGGGTTATGTACTTAATTCATTCCGGAGGTCCGTTCTTAACCTGAAACTGTACTTAACCTGAAGCACCACTTTAGCTAATGGGGCCTCCCGCTGCCGCCGCGCCGCCGCGCAATATCTGTTCTCATGCTGAAGCAAAGTTCTTAACCCGAGGTACTATTTCTGGGTTAGCGGAGTCTGTAACCTGAAGCATCTGTAACCTGAAGCGTATGTAACCCGAGGTACCACTGTACTTTGGACTGATACATAATGATTGTCCAAGATCAGCCAGTGAGCTTTTTGGCCCAATGGTGATTTAAATCTGATTTTTCTACAGAGAAATTCTTCACTTGGCCACCACACTCGCCTAGCTCCCTATAGCAGAATGATCTAATGTACAGTGGTACCTTGGGTTACAGACCCTTCGGGTTACAAACTCCGCTAACCAGGAAGTGGTTGCTCCAGGTTAAGAACTTTGCCCCAGGATAAGAACGGAAATCGCGTGCCAGTGGCACAGCAGCAGCAGAAGCCCCCATTAGCGAAAGCACGCCTCAGGTTAAGAACCATTTCAGGTTAAGAATGGACCTCTGGAACGAATTAAGTTCTTAACCCGAGGAACCACTGCATTTTAATTTAACCAATACCAAGTTCCCCTTTTGATGTTTCCATCAACTTGTGAAACACTATCTCATACAAGTTCCTTCCTGGTATTTCACAACATATTTCAGTGCTTCTGCTTATTTTGCTATGGAGCAAGAAGAATAACAATACTATCTTTTTTTTTAAAGGACTGGGGATTTGGAATTATATAGGGAAAGGAAACTTCTTCAAGAACAGGCACTTCTTCTTTCTCACAGATGTCAGCAGCAGATGGAAGACATCATGCTTTTATTTAGCCATCTGCATCATTGTGCTCCATTGGAAGCAGTCAGGGCCAGCCCAAGACATTTTTCTGCCTGAGGTGAAGGACAAGATGGCGCCTTCCCTCATTCCATGTATAAAGCCAACCGGACTGGTAGTTGACATTTACTCTATCACCAGTGTCAAAATAAAACTCAACTACTAATCTAGTCAGCTTCTGTATGGGGATACCATCTTGCCCTTGCCTCAGGCAGCAAAATTGCTTGGACTGGTCCTGCCTAATAGTGGCATCAATCCCGTCAACAGTTGTTTAGTGGGAAGCTTTTTGTTGCTTGCAAAAGTTGAAGGATTTCCTTTTGTACATTGTCATGTAGGTTAAGAAACGCAGTCCTAAGCAGTTTGACTTGGAAGTAAGTTCCACTAAAAAACACGAGGCGGGGGGCAAAAACTAGATGTGGTCCTAGCACAAGTGACAACCCACCATCCAGTTCCCTCTCTTCCTGTAAAAGTTAGCTCCTGGGATGCACAATGTTGGCCTTTGCTTCCCTCATCCCGCTAGACATTATGGGCTGTTCTAGGAAGATAAGGAGAAACATCACAAAGCGTGTTCTCACTAACAGAGAGCACGTGTTGCGGTTGGGGAGCAGGCCACCATCATGACTAGGCGAATTTGGGAACCCAAGTAGAAAAAGGGTTAATTGAGTCGCTGGGGAGTTTTGGGTGTTGCAAAATTGGAGGAGGGGTTTAGAGTCTATAAATGGAGGAGCTAGACTAGGGACTCCCTCTTGGCCGTTTTGCATCGGATCAAGGAGCATTCCTGAGACGGTTGTATTTGTGCCTTATTCAAATTCCTATTTGTTATTTGCTGGCCTTACTTTCTGATTTTGTTCAACCCCTATTGGAATTTTCTTTCTGTTTGGGATCGTTTTCTCTTAATTTTCAGGGTCTGGGCCGTGGGTGGGGACCCCCCCCCCCTGCCGTGGGAGGCCTCCTTCCCGGCTCCGTGAAGCCCCGTGCGTCGGGGTAGCGGGGCCGTGGTCGGGCAACCCCCTCCCCCTCCCGCTCCTTCCTTGCTGCCTTTGCGCTCCGCTGCCGGGAGCCCCGGCTCCAATAGCCTTCGCCTGCGGTTCCGGGGCCGCGGAGCGCGGCTAGCGCCTTCCCACCCCCACCCCCTTACCCTCGCGCCAATTAGGCCCGTGCCCGGCCTCGTTTGCTCCGCGGCGCCGCGATTCGCGGTCGCGGAGCGCGGCCGGGCGTCCCCTCCCTGCCGCACCCCCCCCGCCATCGCGCTTCTCTGCCGGGAGCCTGCGCCCATCCCCCGATCGCTCCGCGGCTTCGCGGCTGCGGAGCGCGGCCAGGCGCCCCTTCCTTTCCTACCCTCCCGGGTCGCTGGGGGACTTACCTGCATCCCTCCGGCTCCTGGGTGGTCGCGGCCTACGTCGCGCTCCCGCTGCGTCTGTGGAAAGTAGAAAAATAAAATTAAATAAATAAATAAAAGAAAATAAAGGGATCGGCGTTTTAGCGGCTGCCCGGCTGGTGCCTGCCTGAGGTCCCTGGGGATCGGGGTAGAAGTGTGGGCCCCGCGGGTGGGCTCCTCGAGGCCCGCGTGGGCCTCCAGGGCCTTGGGCCTTGGGCCTCAAATTTGCGGACTCACCAGCGCCCTCCATCTTGTGGGAACGTGGAGAGCTGGTGAGTGTTCCTAGCTAACAGAGCTGTTGGCCCCCTAGTGGCCGTGTGCAGTCACTGCAGTTGCCTGCTCCTGAGCTCCCCTAGTGGCTTAACTGGTACTGCAGCTTCCCCCTGTTTAAGGGTCTGATTACAGTGCCACCTGCTGGTTGTTCCTGAATTACACCACTGCATATTGTTGCCGTGCAAGTTGATTTCTTTTCTTGCAGGTTCATTTTGATTGGGATTAACCAATATCCTGAGAGGCTGATCACGCCTTCCTTTTACTGGCTAGCTGGTTGGTAAAAGCATACGATAAAAGTTGCGCATTAGAGATTTTCTTCATTTAGCCATTTAATTTGTTTTGGATTCACTGAAGCCAATTACTGTGAGTGCTAATTGAGTTTGGCTGAGGGCGTTACTGCTTTACAGGCTATTTACTTTCGGAATTGAGGCAGCGGGACCTTGCGTGAAACGTGTTTGCTTGGTTACTGGTCTGTTTTTCCGACATTGCATAGTTTTATTATAATTGTTACTGCTTGTACTCACTGTTCATCTGCTTGTTTACATAGCAGGTATGGCCCCAAAGAAGGACTCAGCTCGCCCTGGTCCATCTTCCACCGCAAAACGGCCTATCAGGGGCCCATCTCAGGCGCTGCGCTCTCCCGCTCCAAGACGGCCTGAAGGGCGGGTGCAGTCCCTGGTGTCGAGCATGGCCGGCGATCCAGCTGCTTTATCCCGCTTTGCGGCTAATCTGGACGGTTTTTTACAGCAGTGTGCCAGTCAGCCGTCTACGTCATCTGGGCCGCCTCTTCCTTTGAGATCGTCGTCACCGGTTTTATCCTCATCTGACGAGGAAGAGAGTGGGGAATTATTGCTGGGGGGTGGGGGAGCTGATACCCAGCTAACCCAGCCCCAACACTTACCTGCTACCCGTGGCCGGGCAAGGAGGTCTCGGGGTTCTTCCCGGAGAGCTCCGGGGAGGGGTGCACCGTCAACGCATTCTTCCCAACAGGGGAGGATGGCGCCGCCTACGAGGGAGGCGGCTTCTGTCCCCAGTACCTCACGTGTGGTCTCTTCCTCGGCGGTCTTAGGTCCCCCTCGGCCGGATCATGAGTCCGAATCTTCTGTGGAGGACAGCTTGCCGGTTCCGGCCAGGAAGTCGTCGGGCGGGAAGCGTCGCCGCAGGAGATCTTCCCGGAAACATGCAAAACGCAGGAGGGACGACTCCTCTACTTCTTATACTGGTACGTCTTCCTCTAGTTCGGAGGATGAGGCAGGTAACACGATGGAACTTTATTGGGGCTTTGGCGAGTCGGCATCGGGGCTTCCTAAGTGGGCATGGGAGCGCCGGTCCAACTCGCACCGGGCTAGGTATGGTATCGTTCAGGAATGTTTGGATGGAGTTTTGGTGCCAGACGTTAAAGTTTCCACCAATTCTGCCAGAGACGTTATTCCCGGTTTGCACCTGGCATCAAAGATTCGCTCTAGGATTTTAGATGGGCGTTACGTGGACATGTTTAAACTAGCCCCGCCTTCCGAGGACCAAGAGAAGAGTAGCTCTTCCAAAAAGCGCCATGGGGTCTCCAACGCAGACAGGACCTTCGAACTCTGGCTCGATTGCTTTCAGGTCTTTGCAGGTGTGGTAATGGCTGCTTACCCTCGGAGGTCGCTTCATTTAATGGTCTATTTGTCCATTGTTCGCTCTGCGTTCTCCAGAGCCGGTGAGAAAGCCGCGATAAAATACGATGAGGCTTTCCGGCGCCGTGCGGCGAAAATTCCTTCTGCGCGTTGGGATCGGAAAGATCTTGACGTATGGACCACCCACGTGGCCCCACTTATCGATAAAAAGGCACCCGAACAACCGAAGCCTAAGTCGGGGGTGTCAAAAGCTGGTCGGCGCCTGTTTTGTTGGGATTTCAATAAAGGCTCTTGCAATAGACAGGGGTGCAAATTTGCTCACGCCTGTGAAAAGTGCAATGGTTCGCATCCCACTTCCTCATGTTTCGCAGGTCGGCGGCCCTTTCGTGGGGGAAAAGGGGGCTCTCAGCAGCCCCCCAAGCCTACCCCCCCCACCGCCACTGCCGGAATTGGAAAATAGCTCGCTGACCTCTCTAGCTTATACTCCGGTTCGCTCGAGCGTTTTGCAAACTTGGTTGCGGTCGTACCCCAACGGGGATGCTGCAAAATATTTGGGTGAAGGGTTTATGCATGGCTTTAGGATTCCGGTAGCCAAATCTCCCGTGGCAAGGAATCCCGCCAACCAGAAGTCAGTTCGCGAGCTGCCTCAGGTTGCTCGCAAGAAAATTGCAAAGGAGGTGGCCATGCGGAGGATGGCCGGTCCATTTGACACCCCTCCTTTTCAGCATCTACATGTATCCCCTCTAGGTATTGTGCCAAAGAAGGCTCCGGGGGAATTTCGTTTGATTCATAACTTGTCACACCCCGTGGGTACGTCGGTCAACGACGTTATCCCTCCCGACCTCTGTTCGGTCAAGTACGCATCTCTTGATCAGGCGATCAAGATGATTCGGAGTTTTGGCTATTCTGCGTTGTTGGCAAAATGCGATATCGAGTCTGCATTTCGCCTTTTGCCGATACACCCAGAAGATTTTTGGTTACTGGGTTTTCAGTTTGAGGGCAGGTATTATTTTGATAAGGCCATGCCGATGGGATGTTCGATTGCTTGTGCCGCTTTCGAATCTTTCAGTACCTTCTTGGAGTGGGCTCTGAAGGAAAAAACAGGTCTGCATGGGGTCACTCATTATTTGGATGATTTTTTACTGGCCTCGGCCCCTGATACCGGCGATTGCTCGGTGCTCTTGCGTGCATTCGCGGATCTTACACAGGAGTTGGGGGTCCCCTTAGCCGCAGATAAGACCGAGGGCCCTTCGACTCGGCTTACTTATCTGGGTATCCTTCTGGATACTGTAGCTCAAACTTCTAGCTTACCTAGTGATAAGCTGGAAAAATTGAGAAGGGTGATAGAGGACCTACTACCAATGAGGAAGGTGTCCCTTCGGCAGCTTCAATCGCTGTTGGGACATTTGAATTTTGCCTGTAGAGTGGTGGCGCCGGGGCGCCCCTTTTGCTCTCGACTGGCTCGTCTCACCTCTGGGTTGAAAGCACCGCACCATCGGGTGCGTCTTTCTAGTCAGGTGAAGGCCGACCTTTCCATTTGGTTGGAATTCCTGGAGGAATTCAATGGGGTGTCATTATGGCAAGATACGTTGAACTTGCGTAATGACTTTCAAGTGCAGTCTGATGCTGCTGGTTCCCTTGGCTTTGGGCTGTATTGGAAGGGTCGTTGGTGTGCTGAACGTTGGCCGAAGGAATGGCAAGGGGGTGAGATTACGCGGGACCTAACCTTTCTCGAGTTTTTTCCCATTGCAGTGGCAGTGCATTTGTGGGTCGAGGAGTTCAGGAACCGTCGTGTCTGCTTCTGGACCGATAATCAGGCGGTGGTGACAGTGTTGGCCAAGCTGTCGTCACGCTCCCCCCGGGTGTCGGCCTTATTGCGGGTTTTTGTGTTACATTGCTTACGCTGTAATATAGTTTTTTCAGCACGCTTTATCCCCGGGGTGTCTAACGAAATTGCTGATGCTCTGTCCCGTTTTCAGATGGAGCGGTTCAGACACCTGGTTCCAGAGGCTCGGATACGTCCGGAATGTTTCCCGGAACATCTTTGGAGCCTTGGCAGCAATTAGTTTTACAGGGAGTAGCGGCATCGGTCTCCCCTTCTACCCTACGTTCTTACACTAAAGTGTGGGGTGATTTCGTAAAATTTATGCAGCAAAATGCCTGTGAATTCAAAGGGGCTTCGCCCACTTCTTCCCAGGTGTTAAGCTACCTGGCACATCTATTTCAATTGGGCAGGGCAGCTAAGACAATTAGGATACATGCTGCCGCAATAGCATTTTTCTGCAAGGTATTCTTTGACAAGGATCCCTGTGCGAA
Source organism: Podarcis filfolensis (assembly GCF_964270895.1). Lineage (NCBI taxonomy): Eukaryota > Metazoa > Chordata > Lepidosauria > Squamata > Lacertidae > Podarcis > Podarcis filfolensis. Next base: position 26,487,849 of record NC_139614.1, on the reverse strand, counting down.
GTTCATTGTTCGCAAAGCATTGGAGGGATGGAGTCGTCTTTGTCCCCCCCGGCCTCCAAATCGACAACCCATATCTTTTGATATGTTGGAAAAAATGCGCAGGAAGCTGCGGGTGGTCTGTTGGACGGCGTATGAGGCTCGCCTGTTTTCGGCCGCCTTTTCGATTGCCTTTTTTGGTGCCCTAAGGGTGGGTGAAATAGTGGTCGAAGATCATAAGGATGGCCGTACTCGTGGCCTTCTGATGCAGGATGTGCAGCTGTCTCCTGTGGAACTTCGGATCACAATTAGACACTCAAAAACTGATCAAAGAGGCAGGGGGGCCCTAATTCGGCTCCCGGCCACGGGGGAAGCAGGTCCTTGCCCCGTGAAGGATGTCAGGAGGTACCTGTCTATCCGCACCCCGGGGGATGGTCCGCTACTTAGGCATGTGGATGGTTCCCCCCTTTCAAGACAGCAGTTTGCGAAAGTCATGCGTAAAGCAATCGTGGCGGGTGGCGGCAGGGCAACTCAATTTGCCCCACACTCATTCAGGATTGGGGCTGCCACCACAGCGGCGCATTGGGGCTTGTCGGCGGCTAGAATACAGGATTTGGGCCGCTGGAAGTCTGAAGTGTTCAAATCTTATATTCGTTGATGGGGTCTTACGATGTTTTGTTTGTTCATATTAGGTTTAGCGGCGGTCCGAGTATGGATGGTGGGACACAGCATCGTCCACTGGGCTGGTGTCGCAGCAAAGCAGCTGGGAATGGGTCCTGGTCTCGGCCTTCCTCGACATATTCAGTTGTCTTGGATATCCAGAAGGGGAATGCGCTGGTCGGAGCTCCTGCCTCGGATTCGGAGGCGGTTGCTATGGGATGAACCCCCGTCGGCCATTGTGGTGCAGCTGGGTGAGAACGACCTGGTTTCTATGAACTGTTTTTCCCTGCGTGCTACCATTCTATCGGATTTGGAGACGCTGCAGGCTATGATGCCTGACGGAAAAATCTTTTGGTCGAGGCTCCTACAACGGCGCGCTTGGAGGGGCAGTCGTTGCCCAGCCGCCATTGAGAGGGCCAGGAGCCGTGTCAATTCAGCAGTGACGAGGAAGGTCTGGGAGTTGGGCGGGGATGTGATTTTTCATCCTGAGATTTCCTCCCAGAGGCCATCATTATTCAGGGATGATGGAGTGCACCTTTCAGCTTCGGGTAATGAGGCTTGGTTAGGTGCGGTGGTGGCCAAGCTGAGGTCTTGGCTGGGGCTGTGAGTGGTTTGGCGGCGAGCCGTGGGCTCCATGGCGGTTAGGCATTGGTTAATTGGTGATTGGAGGGGTAAGGTGCCTATCCCTCCAAAATGATGCGAATGGGAATTCCGTTAAAGGAATCCAGGGGGCTTGCCACCTTTTCGTCCTTGTCCGCGGAGCCGGACTTGGGCCAGGCAAGACCCCAACGGGACATGAGGGTGAGAGGTGTTGGACTGTATTTACCCAGCCTCATTTCTCCCCAATATTTGTCTCCCCACGCTGGCTTCCGGTGGTGTCCGGAAGGGCCAGCGCTGTCCTTGGGGGGCAAGGACAGATAGTCATAACCAATGCCTAAGCAACCACTCACATTTTCTGTATTTAAATAAAGTTGTGGCCAAAATTATGCCAAAAACCTTAAACAAAAATTAACGTGTCATGTGTGAATTTTTGGGGGGTGACACTGCGGAACTCAACACGCAAAGCGTGTTCTCACTAACAGAGAGCACGTGTTGCGGTTGGGGAGCAGGCCACCATCATGACTAGGCGAATTTGGGAACCCAAGTAGAAAAAGGGTTAATTGAGTCGCTGGGGAGTTTTGGGTGTTGCAAAATTGGAGGAGGGGTTTAGAGTCTATAAATGGAGGAGCTAGACTAGGGACTCCCTCTTGGCCGTTTTGCATCGGATCACCCGCCCCCCCTCCCTTTTATAGGGTGGTTCTTGGGTTCGTTTGACCTTGCTATGCCTGTCAAGGGGTCGTTCGCCTTTGAGCGGGGGCCTGGTAGGAATTTTGCCATTTGGCTGATTGGCTGTTGCCATTTGGTTTTTGCCTACTGCGTAGCAAATCGTCACAACTTGTAAGGTTGGCGGTTAGGCATTGGTTAATTGGTGATTGGAGGGGTAAGGTGCCTATCCCTCCAAAATGATGCGAATGGGAATTCCGTTAAAGGAATCCAGGGGGCTTGCCACCTTTTCGTCCTTGTCCGCGGAGCCGGACTTGGGCCAGGCAAGACCCCAACGGGACATGAGGGTGAGAGGTGTTGGACTGTATTTACCCAGCCTCATTTCTCCCCAATATTTGTCTCCCCACGCTGGCTTCCGGTGGTGTCCGGAAGGGCCAGCGCTGTCCTTGGGGGGCAAGGACAGATAGTCATAACCAATGCCTAAGCAACCACTCACATTTTCTGTATTTAAATAAAGTTGTGGCCAAAATTATGCCAAAAACCTTAAACAAAAATTAACGTGTCATGTGTGAATTTTTGGGGGGTGACACTGCGGAACTCAACACGCAACATGATTTTCAGGAACTAAATGTTGTGGGAAGGAGAGGGGGAACCTGGATGAAAGACTGCAGTTTTTGGCAAACTCACATTTGGCATCACCTCCACTTCTGTTCTTCCTTCCAAATAAAAATGTTTAGGCCTGCAGAACTCTTCTTATTCTGGAAACATTTTTGCTTTTCAGCCAGCAGCTTTACCCTGGCCTTCACTTTTTTCCTTGGCACACTCTTGCCTTCAGTTATCATTGGTTGTTACGGATGGTGATCATGTGCTGTGATTTCAGGAAAAAGGTTAACTTTGTTTGCAAATGAGAGATAACAGAAAAGCCAATATTTTCTGTGCAGACGGAAATTGTGATTCACTAGAAATGAAACAGCAGTTCTGTTACGATGAGAGCCATGTTGAAATGCATGCTCTGTTATTTACAGATATTCAGGTTCTAAACCAGTAAATGCTATGGACTCAGTTTTATTAAGTTTAGGTGGGAATTACTGTAGACCTATCCATGTGTAACTTGTATGTAGAGCATATCCATTTTGGCAGCTAAGTGGGGCTCCATATCCATTGCACAAACCTCTGTTTACATGTAGGAGCTCTGCACAATTGGGACACATGCACTGTTTTACGTGCTGTTAATTATCATTAAGGATCAGACAGAAATACTACAAAACAAGCAACTTCCTTTAAGCAACCTTTTTTTAGCTTCTAACTCTGACTCTCCTGTGATCTCTTTATACCCGGGGTGCCAACATGAATAAAATATTGGGGGGAGGTAAGGCCCGCCATGCAAGACTGATCACATGACACAGTGTGTGTGCACATGCACACACACACACACCATTTGAATGGCAATGCCCATTAACTCTGGGGTGGTCCAGCCCCCTCAAATATTTTTTTGGGGGGGGCCAAGGGACTTGGGCCCCTAGGAGTTGGCTCCTATGCTCTAAACTTTCGGTGCTGAATTACTTCCTGGTAGCTGTTCCCTTAACCTGTGCTATCTCTCCATCTCACTAAGTTTTTATCCCTGACTGTTGTCCTAATCCTCTCTTATAAATTTGGGTGGGGGTGGTACACCCTCAAAACCTAGTTACAGATAGGTAGCCGTGTTGGTCTGCCATAGTCAAAACCAAAAAAAAATTTTTCCTTCCAGTAGCACCTTAAAGACCAACTAAGTTAGTTCTTGGTATGAGCTTTCGTGTGCATGCACACTTCTTCAGATATCTGAAGAAGTGTGCATGCACACGAAAGCTCATACCTCAAAACCTAGAAATTAATAAACCCTAGAAATAAATCTCCCTTCCCTGAGCAAGGTTCTGGAGCGAGCGGTCGCAGACCAGATCCAGACTGTTTTGGAAAAAAATGATTTTCTGGATCCATTTCAGTCAGGATTTAGGCCCAGTTTTGGCACAGAAACTGCTATGGTCACCCTGTATGATTACCTCTGTCGAGAGAAAGACAAGGGAAACATGTCCCTGTTAATTTTCCTCAACCTCTTAGTGGCTTTTGATACCATCAACCATGGTATCCTTCTGCAGCGAATGTCCGAACTAGGGGAGGGTGGCACCGCTTTGGGGTATTTCCAGTCCTACTTGGATGGTCGTTTCCAGATGGTGTTGCTTGGGGAATGATTTTCAGCCCCATGGAACCTTCAATGTGGGGTTCTGCAGGGCTCAATCCTATCCCCTCCGTTGTTTAACATCTACATGAAACCGCTGGGTGGCGTTATCCAGAGGTTTGGAGTACATTGTCAGCGGTATGCTGATGACACTCAGCTCTGTTTCTCCTTTACATTTGCAGATGAGGCAGTGGAAGTGCTGGACCAGTGTCTTGCCTTGGTAATGGACTGGATGAGAGCCAACAAACTGAAACGCAATCCAGATTAAGACTGAGGCTCTGTTAGTGGGTAGTTCCCTGGACCGGATGGGTGGGAGATCATCTGCTCTTTATGGGGTTACACTTCTTCTGAAGGAACAGGTTCATAGCTTTGGGGTACTCCTGGATCCTTTGCTGTCGCTCGAGGCTTAGGTGGCCTCAGCGGCCCAGAGTGCCTTCCATCGGCTTCGGCTGGTGGCCCAGCTACGCCCCTATCTGGACAGGGATAGCCTAACTACTGTTATCTATGCTCTGGTAAACTCAAGGTTCAAGTACTGCAATGCATTATACATAGGGCTACCTCTGAAGATGGTTCGGAAACTTTAGCAAGTGCAGAATTCAGCAGCCAGTCCTAGTCCGACTGCACTGGCTACCAATTAGCTTCTGGACCCAATTCAAAGTGCTGGTTTTAACCTATAAAGGCTTAAATGACTCGGGACCACAATACCCCAAGGACCGCCTCTTTCCATATGAACCTACCTGGACCCTGAGATCATCTTCTGAGGCCCTTCTTCGTTTGCCTCCTCCCTGAGAAGTCCGGAGGGTAGCAACATGAGAACGGGCCTTCTCTGCAGTGGCTCCCTGTCTGTAGACTGCTCTCCCCAGGGAAGTTCGCCTGGCCCCTTCATTATACGCTTTTAGGCACTAGGCAAAAATGTTCCTCTTTAACCAGGCCTTTGGTTGACATCCTATGCCCTTTTAAAATGTGGTGTGTGTGTGTTTTTGGGGGGGTTATTGGGTTGTTGTTTATATTTTGATTATGTATTTTGTGGTTTGTTTGTTTTTGTGAACTGCTCTGAGACCTCCGGGTATAGGGCAGTATATAAATTCAATAAATAATTATTTATTGTTGTTGTTATTTGGGGTGTGAAGCAAGAAATACAAGCTGCAGGGGAATTCCTCTGCACTTTGCACGCCCAAATGAATCAAAGGAGCGATCTTGCTGCCGTTATTTTTGCATGAATGCCAAGTGGCTGTTAGGATAGCATGATATCTGATGCTAAAGCAGAATTGTATTCCAAAGCAACATTCTAGAATGACACCAGTCTTAGATGTAATGACATCTAAAAATAGGGTGTTTGGGAGGAGCTATTATTTATAGAATGTGTGCTCCTGTAGTCACCAGCTTAATGTTATTATTAAACACGTATCATCCAAACTGGAAGATAGGATAATGCAGAAGAAGAAGTTTTTTTACAATTATTTGATCAAACAAGTATTTGAGCTTGACCTGGGGGTGGGGGCAGGAAGGAATGTTGACAGTTATTCCCTGTTTGTCTAGGAGGACAAATCAGGACCTGACAGTTCCATTTTCTTCTTTTTTTACTTCCGCAGCTGTATTTAGAATGTGGTGGGCTCATACGATCCTTCTTCAAGGTGCAGAAGGTCAGGAATCTGGCAAGGCACTCTGCACATAGTCGACAAGTGCATTTCCTAGACACACCTGTTAAACGGTTCAGAGGCGAAAGAGTTAACAGAATGGCAGCATTTCTGTGGTTAAAAACAGATCTAGAAGCTTCCTGTATGTCACCAGTGCTATTACAACTCATATTTTTACAGGGGTTTTTTTTTAATATTTTATTTCCATTTATAAAATAATCTACAATGAACAATGTCAAGTAATAACAACAAAAAAATTGGCAAAACGTTCAAAAGTAGCTCATTCCAATTTATTACTTTAAGATGAATGGTGTATAACTCTAGCACCATGTCTCTGTGCTACCAGCTTGGGATCTACATTGATGTTTAAAGTACTTTTATGGCAAATTAAAAATGAGGATTCAGTATATAAATATAGAACACTGGAGTTTATTATGATTATTTGGGGTAAGCTAGAAGAAGATTCTGTATTAGAAGGAAACCTTCTGTTTTAGCAAGGTTCTCTGTTGATGAAATAGACCTGGGAGACTTTTGTCCCTTCTGGGGACAACTCAGGGCTTATCTACACCTATCTTTCCTCTTCTCTTTCCAGGCACAGACCACACTTTAAAGCTCCGTATCTGAGCACTGTTTCTTTTGCCCTGGAGCTTTCCCTGCAAAACCTACTCTTCAGTGCTCCATCAGAGCAAACGTCAATCTGCAACAACCCAAATAGATATTTGCTCTGATTTTCGAGGGGGTTTTCGAGGGGGAAACTCTGGGGCAAAACAAACAAACAAACAAACAAACATGCTCTCACTTTAAAGTGGGTTTTGAGTGACTGGGGAAACCCAGCCAGATGGGTGGGGTATAAATAATAAAATTATTAATTACTATTATTATTATTAAAGTGTACTGCCTTCCTGTGCCTAGACAGAGCAGGGGGGAAAGATAAGTGTGGATAAACCTGCAGTGCCTTGCTGTTCTTTTTTAGGTCAATTTGCAGTTGGGTCCAAGGACATCCAAAGCAGTGGGAGATCTTTCAAGTGACTAGTTCTAGCCATGTATGACACCTGATCTCCTTTTGTTGTTAACCTGGTGATCCAATCAAGTTTCATATCATTCATAATTCCATTCTATATCATTTAATAATACTATTAAGCTTTGTATATTATTAAACAGAGCCATTTGTTTCAATTAAAGCCAGGATTCTATGGTTTTTATCGTGTACTCCTCTGGGTTGCTACTGAGGAAAATGGAACCTCGACTGAAATCCAATGGATTTTAGTGCCAGGATTGGCCATGGTGCACTGGTGTTGATTGGATCACCAGATTAACACATGTCTGGCACCCTTGCACATCTGTGCCATAGAACTGTGGACTTCAGGGCTTTGGGGCAGACATCCAAGGCTCTGTGCAGCAGAACAATCAGGACGACACCAAAATGAAGCAGGGTTGGGTTCTCGTGTGTCAAAGTAAGTGTCATCTTAAAAACAGGGTTAATTTGCTCAGAATAGCTTGCTCGTGTTTTCTGTTTTATCAATAATATAGAGACTGTTTCCCTTTTTCTGCTAAATCAAATGAAGTTAATATGTAATTGGTTTATTTAAAAAGATAAAGAGAGCCCTCAACCTCTTATCCAAAGTAGATTAATACAATTCCATTTCCTGAAGATAAACTCACACAAAGTCTGATGTATTCCTGGAACTGCACATTGTATTGTGAGCCTTCTTGATCTCGCTATCTTTTGTTTCACATACTGATAGAATCATGCATAAGATAATCCTGTTTTCTCCAGCGCACACTGCATAAGACAATGCATACCGAGAAACTTTTGTCTGTAGAAATAGTATGTACTGGATAAACATACGTGCTCGTTGGCCATGTCTACATGTCGTTACCCGTATGTGGTGTACAAATTCTGCTAAATAAAGTTAACAAATATATTGGCCATTCTAAACAGAAATCTTCATGATGGGAAGTGTGAATGATTGAAACAAGAGGCCAAGTTGGCATGGGGAATCCTCCTTGCACATTTTTGCATAACGGTGATGATGTAGTAAAATCCTCCCATTTGTATGATATGTTGGTATTCAGATGTAGTGAAATCAACTCTGTCCGTCATTAAGAACGTGCTCACGTTCACTAGGCAGTAAAACTGTATGTTATGTACTGAGCTGAATAGGATCCAAAAGGCAGCAGTCTGATTGGTCCTAGAACAACAGGATTCAGAATGCAGCAGTCTGATTGGTCCTAGAACAATATGGTCCAGAATGCAGCAGTCTGATTGGTCCTAGAACAAAGCAGCAGTATGATTGGACCGCAGGGGCCACCCAATCCAGCTCCAGGTGGAAGTGAATCCACAACCTGATTGGCCTACAGGAGAATCCCAGAATTAGCCAATCATGCCCATTGTGTAAAAAATGTATATAAAGCAGATATTTTGGGGGAACATTCATTCCTCACTAGTATGAGCTGAATAAAGAGCATGAAATCCACACTTGACTCCGAGTATATTTCACTATACAATGACATGTTCTGCAGAAAGCTTAGATTCTTCCAAGTATCGACATGGCCCCACTCCCTACATGATGGAGTCTGAGCAATTGCACTTCAGGCACACATCTGAAAGTTGCCTTCGTCTGATGATTTACCCTTCGCAAGGCTTCATCCTTAGTGTATCTGTTTGTATTCTTCCTCAGCATCTCTAAGGACAACATTTTATAGAACATTTGCACCGCTCTGGGCAGCAGAACATATTTTAACATTTTGTTGATTATTTTAAGCTGTGAGTTCATTCCTAAAACAATTTCTAAAATAGTTTGCTGGCTTCCCGAAGGCATCTGATTATCTATTGTGAGAAACAGGTTCCTGAAGAAGATGGACTGAACCATCAGGTATCTGCTTGTGTTTTTACCATGGGCAATAGTCAGAAGGGAAGCCTGTGTGATGGTGGCTTGTCCTCTCTCGATACTGGGATGACGCAGCAAAGGAATGACCAGCAATTTTGGTGGGCTGATGCCACTCTATATCTTAGCTAACATTATAATAAGTAGGAGCAGGAGGGTAGAAGTAACTGGTCGTTCAAGATGTGCAATCCCTCTGTGTCTCATGAAGGGTACATCAAAACAAAGGTATTTTGTCTTGATAGTGAGGGCAAGTGAGGGCAGTTCATCCTCTCAGTCACGTTGTACCCTCTGGCAAGCCCACCGGCAGAATGATGCTCTTGTTTCGTGAGGAGAGCTCTCCCTGTGTTCCAGAGTGAAGATAGATTCCCTCTTGTTTTCAGCCATAACCTAAAGGGAGCTTTCAAAATATGGAAATAAAGCAGGAGAAGCTGATGCGAAATCACAACAGTATTTGACCTGTCTGCATGCATCAACAATCCTGATTTTAGCTACTAGCAAAAGTCGGCTGTAATCATTCTTATTTGTTTGCTTTGGTTTCTGCCCTGCAGTATGTAAAAGCAATGAAGGGGATAAATATCAGATAAGGAGGGGGGAAATGAAGGCAATGCTTTTTACTATGGAAATCCTTGCCTGTGCATTCTCCTTTTCTTTCCCCGTTTCCTGCATATAGGATGAAAAGAGACTGGCATTCTACAGTGAGGTGAAAGTCATTTGAACACACATCTTTAGCCCTAAGAAGGAATGTCTTAGAATGCAGCAAATTTTTATACCACTTCCACCACACTTGGACCACTTGTTTATGCCCATGTCTTTGTCTGTAAGGCAGGCGTGGGCAGAATCCTGATCTCCTCCATCCCCAGGGGCTGAGTTTGACAGTCGGGTGGTACCACCCACTTGTCAATCACCTGACATCACAATGAGATGAAGGGACCTGAGTTTTGTCCACACCTTTGATCCGCTGATCAGTGGGGCTTGCAAAACATCACACACAGAGCTTTGTGAGCCCCAACGGTCAGCAGTCAGGGCTTGCACACTTTGTTCATTGAAGCTATGAAAGCCCCATATGCCCATTATGGCATGTTGTTTAGTCGTTTCCGACTCTTCGTGACCCCATGGACCAGAGCACGCCAGGCACTCCTGTCTTCCACTGCCTCCCGCAGTTTGGTCAAACTCATGCTGGTAGCTTCGAGAACACTGTCCAACCATCTCGTCCTCTGTCGTCCCCTTCTCCTTGTGCCCTCCATCTTTCCCAACATCAGGGTCTTTTCCAGGGAGTCTTCTCTTCTCATGAGGTGGCCAAAGTATTGGAGCCTCAGCTTCACAATCTGTCCTTCCAGTGAGCACTCAGGGCTGATTTCCTTCAGAATGGATAGGTTTGATCTCCTTGCAGTCCATGGGACTCTCAAGAGTCTCCTCCAGCACCATAATTCAAAAACATCAATTCTTCAGCGATCAGCCTTCTTGATGGTCCAGCTCTCACTTCCATACATCACTACTGGGAAAACCATAGCTTTAACTATATGGACCTTTGTTGGTAAGGTGATGTCTCTGCTTTTTAAGATGCTGTCTAGGTTTGTCATTGCATAAAGGGCATGGCATAAAGGGCATGGCATAAAGGGGATCAATTTAACAAAAGAATTTAAGAAAACATAATTTTGGAGGCATTCGGTCCCTTGGCTTGATTACGAAATCAATACATCCTGCAGCTAAATGATCACTGCATACCAGACATTTGAACAAAGTATTCTCTCTTCTCCAGTCTATAGCACAGTGCGAAAACACTTGGTTTGCATGCAAAATGGTCCCAGGCTCATTCCCTGACATCTCCAGGTGGGTCCAAAAAGGCCCTGGTCTGAGATGTCAGAGAGGTACGGTTGGTTAAAACAGACAATGCTGAGCTACATAACTTGATCTGGCAGCTTCCTGTCCTCATTTTCTTCCAGATTGCTAGATTTTTGTGTGAGAAATAAGCTGAGTGAGAAGCAGAGAACTTGGACGGTAGTTTTAATGAAAGGACTGGGTTCCTTCAGAAGGCAGGGCAGCATATAAATTGAGTAAGTAAATAAATAATGGGGGGAAAGTTGGTGATGGGGGACCTACTGCCAGCTTGTTTGAACATTATACTTTGTTGTTCTTTGTGTGCTATGCAGCAACGGACAAATCTGTCGATCTCAGTTTCTCATTTTTTCCATTCTGAAATTTTGCTTGCCACACGTTCTCTAAAAGATGCGATATTGTGCACACTTTCCTTTAATATGCATGTTGGCACACATATATTTCAATTAAGAACTGCATCATATTCAGGGGAAGTGTGATGTTTGAAGGGTAGCTGCTTTTCAGTTCATCTATTGTTTCCAGAAGCGCAAATTTGCAGGGCAACGTGAACCAAACCTAATTTCTCCCAGATCCTTAATTCTGTGCTCATGCAAGCAGTGCAAAAAGGGAAATAAATCCCAACAAACTAGAGGTGTGATAAAAAAGAGATCAAGCACAGCTGCAAACTAATGCAAAGACATATGATACATAGGAAATAATTTAGTCAGTTCTGATATGGGCCAGATAGGAATCCAAGACCACACAGTTTGAAGGTTCACTAGCCGGATTCTTTTAAGATATTTTCTCTTTTTTTCTCTAGGGGATGTGGGGAGATAGACCTGTAAATCTGAAAATAAACCACTGTATATGACATAAAAGCCCACCATACTGAACAAAAATGTCCCTTAGAGATCTGTAACTTATGTGTTATTTTTCTCTGCAATTCCAGATTTTTTTTAATACCATAAGGATATAGGCAGATTTTTAAAAACCTTTTCCACTGTTGTGCTTTATAGTGATCCTGACAGCTGGCAACATCCATGTAATTTCTTTTTTTAATCCTTTTGGTGTCCTTTTGGTGTCTTTCTGTCCTCATATTTTGTAGGGCTAACTCAGGAGAAATTAGAATATGTTTTAAACATCTTCGCTATCTCCTGATAATTTTCATTCTATAATAAAACAATCTGTTGGCATCACCACCAAAAGTCCCTTCCTTCCCACAATCTCTCCAACAGTTTGGTGGTGTATTGGAAGTAATATGAGAAAGATGATGTCACCAGTGTCAATTTTTTTAGGAACATTCCCTCACATGTGCAGGTGCTGATTTGTACCACTTTGAGTTCCAAAGTGCTTTCCAGTCCATGCCCTCTATACCTTTGTCTCCTCAATCCTGCCCACTCTTTAAGTGCCTTTTCGTCTTCACTGGGTCCAGACTGCCATGCTCTAGAACAGGGGTGTCCAACTTCCAAGAGACTGTGATCTACTCCCACTATATAAAAAAAGGTAGTGATCTACCCAAAGTTGTTGAGCTTTTTTGGGGAAGCTCTTTTCTTTCCGCTAAATCTATCAGGATCACAAGAGCGACCAGGATTGACCAGGGACACCCTGCAATCGACCAGTAGGCCTGCTCTAGAACAATGTATTCTATTATTAGAAGATGTCCATGCCCTCTATACAAATATTTAGAACCTTTTCCCAAGAGGAATTTATATTATTATATTATTCTAATTCTATAAATTTGGGACTCGGGTGGCGCTGTGGGTTAAACCACAGAGTCTAGGACTTGCCGATCAGAAGGTCGGCGGTTTGAATCCCCGTGACGGGGTGAGCTCCCGTTGCTCGGTCCCTGTTCCTGCCAACCTAGCAGTTCAAAAGCACCTCAAAGTGCAAGTAGATAAATAGGTACCACTCCAGCGGGAAGGTAAACGGCGTTTCCGTGCGCTGCTCTTGTTCACCAGAAGCGACTTAGTCTTGCTGGCCACATGACCCGGAAGCTGTACGCCGGCTCCCTCGGCCAATAAAGCGAGATGAGCGCCACAACCCCAGAGTCGGTCACGATTGGACCTAATGGTCAGGGGCCCCTTTACCTTTAATTCTATAAATTAGAAGATGTCAGGTTTCAGAGAATCAGCTTCCTCCCCCTGTGGTAGTAGATAAGCAGAACAAAGGAAAAGGGGTCTTCTTACCAGTTTGAAACTTTAATAATCACAGTGAGAGAACAAAGAACACATCTCCTAGAAATGGCGGTGCTCCCAATTAAGAATCCCACCCCCTTACGTCCCTATTAATCCACATCACTGCTCCGTCTTGTAATATGAGCTTGTCGCCTTTGTGCTTTGTGTGCTTTCTGTTCTGCCACTTTCTCAGCTCTTCTTGACCTTGAGAAGAGTAGACGAATGCTTTCCAGAGACAGTGAATCTGTTAACCCTCTGTCTCCCAGTGTTTCTTCTCCTAGCTGTTCCCCATCCAGTACCGTATTTCCCAGCTTCTGTCTTCTGAACTATGTCCCACTGCAAACCACTGTTCCAAATCGATACTACTTCTCTGCTTCTGGGAAGATTCAGGATCTGAATCAGGAGCAGGGGGAGGGGGAGGGGGAGGGGTGGCTCCCACCATTCCTCCTCAGTACAGCCCTCCTCAGCACGGTCCCTGACAGAAGACAACCACTTCCTCACTGCATTCACTTATTCCTCTTTAAAAGATTTATATGGATTATAACAGGCATGCAAGAATTGATCTTAGATATTTTAGACATATAAACTTAAACAAATACATTTTACACACTTATGTACATGTATGTGTGTGTTTACGTATATGCACATATATATGAGAAAGAATAAAATACATCCGTATTTCATTTGAGTGAGCAGAAGTGAGGCTAAGCCATTACTATATTGTTTCAACAGGCTGTGCAGTTGAACATCATCCCACATCTCATTGCGCCAGGGCATGATGAAATTGCTCCATTGTTCGATGAATAAGTTTTCTGGTTGCTTGCACTCTCTCTCTCACTTACAATATTAGTCAACCTAACCACGCAGGCTGGCTCTTATCACAAAATCTCTCCATTCATCAATCTCCTGTCTATTCCAGTGTATGATTGTCTCATTCTATGTGCTTCATAATTATGACATAAGCACGCCTACACCCCAGTCTGCTTTACATTCGGCTGCAACACCATCTTCTTGAGAAAACTGGTTTTAGATTGCTGATTTTAGAATGCTTAATAATACCAGGAAATGCAAAATTCTGGCGAATGTTAGTAGTCCACCATGTCCCGTTATGAAAAATCATGACCATTTTATTGGCTTGACCACTCGGCTGCATAAACCCAGCTCAGGCGCTCTCATAATGTGTGATGGGAGGAGTGGGTAGCCCTACCTCCAATATGCCCCGTCCTGCTGCCTCTACCCTGACCTTTGTACATGCCTGAAGGAGTAATCTTTGTGTATTTGGATGACTGTGTCTTCCCATCACCAGGAACCATGAGTGATCATAGAACATTCTAACTGCATTTAGCTAGCTCCATTCAATGTCCAAAGGATTAGGGTCGCAGCTAAAGGAGATGAGGATGTTGGCATGGGGTTAGTGTGTGCTATTCCACTTCTGCCCCCAATGTGTTTACCATGAGATCGTCCAGAGGACCACTGTTAGTTATCCTCTGTGTTACAGAGACCCAAGTAGCTTCCATTAGATGCCGTGCATTTAGGGTCACTAGTTCCATGCTGTGCAGTATTCTTCCAGCAGAGATTTGGCAGGCATCATCAGTACTGACTTTCAGGCATCCCTTGAAGACCATTCTGTGGCTTTGAAACTGCCAAGGAGTCCAGTTCACTTTGTTGTGCCTTTACAAAGTATCTGAAGATGCAACAAAGCGAACTGGACTCCTTGGCAGGTTTTGAATAAACATTCACAAACTTTTTATGGATAATAATCAGCTAAATAGTTTGAGGATCTATACAACTTTGTAACATGCAGAAAACAGCAGTCTCAGAGAAACCAAAGACTGGAACTGAGGGTGGGGTGGGGGTGGGTGGGTTTTGTGTGGGAGGGGGGGAGGGAGGAAAAATGGGGGGGGGACAAGGATGATATGTTTTTGGATAATATGTCTTGTTATAATTTTGAATAAAATAAAAAAAGAAACTGTTTATTATCCAGACACTTTCATGATTATTTGTACTCTTTTATGGTGCTTTATGTTTTATTGCTGTGCCTAAACCAAGTTGTATACATGAAACCATTAAGGATCCTCATCAACATCAAATACTGTGGGTCAATCTACACTTAACAGTCAGTGTGTAACGTTCACCAATAGCAGCTTCCCTACACTTGCAAATGGAAACAGGGTGGGGGAGAAATTTTGTTGGGATCAAAGTGCGGGAGGGAAGAGTTAACCCACTGACTGCATGCTGCAGTTCTGATCCCCACTCCCAGCTACTAGTCTCATAAGGGGGGGGGGGGTTGGGTCCACAAGTTTTAAAATGATGTGTAGTTTGGCCACATGGCATACTAAACCATTTATAAAATTGAAAAAATAGTGTTGTTTTATTTCTTAAACATTAATTAGAAATTAAACAAATGATGCAATCTTGAGCGTTTAGCTTGAAAAGAGATTTGAAAATAATAGCACATTTCACTCAGTTCCTAATAATGATTAATGGATAGCACAGACTCAGTGCCTGCCCAGCTGTGGCTGGCAACAAGACCAGAACTTCCTCCTACACCCACACACTCCCTCCCCTTGCTGGCTGGTAGTGCATTCATGGCAGTTTTCTTGCGAGGCAAATGGCTTAGGAAGTTCATTCCTTTCCAGGAGCTGCAGTTGGGGATCCATGTCACCTTTGATTTGTCCTCAGCTAAGTTGGCTAAGGATGGAGGAAGAATTTGCAGTATTGCCTGAGGGCTGCAGTACTGCCTCTTGTCCTTTCGTAAAAGGTCAGCTACCGAGCTTCATAGCTGAGTGGAGGCTTGAACCTAGTTCTCCCCACTTCTCCCTAACTTGACACACTAACCACTATGCCATGCTAAATACTTGAGGTGATGGTTCTACTTCTGCCTGGAGTTCCACATTGCCACATGTGCATGTATCATCTTCCTTGAGTCACTGTTTAGAAACTGCTGATGCGCACAGGCACTGTCGTTTTTGGTCCAGTCTTAGGGCCAAAATTGATGAGACACCATTTATACAATGAGTGGTGGCTATTTCAAGTGCATTGTAGGTGTGGGTACAAAACTGGATCAGGACCCCAGACCCCCTAAGTGTCCAGGGACAGCCCCCCAGATTTGTAGAAGCTGTCCCGGTTTCTGATTTGATCCCAGAATGTCCCACTTTTCCTTAGGACGTCCCTGTTCTCTTTGGACAAAATGTTGGATGGTATGGACTTATGCTACCCCCAAGGCAAGAAGATAAATAACTCTACAACCTTTAGAAGAAGTCTGAAGGCAGCCATGCACAGGGAAGTTTTTTTTTAATGTTTAATGTTTTATTATGTTTTATACAGTATATGTTGGAAGCTGCCCAGAGTGGCTGGGGCAACCCAGTCAGATTTGTGGGGTATAAATAATTTATTATTATTATTATGGAATAGGACATCCTTATTTTCATCAGAGAAATGTTGGAGGGTTTGGGACCCTGGGTTTAACCTTTTACCTCAATCCACATCAAGTACCTGCTATTTGCACTGGAGAGCCAAGGCTTAAGGCTGCATACTTTGCACCAGGTTGCCAATCCAGACTGCATCCCTCCACTGGCCATTGAGCTTTTAGAAGTCATTCACAGAGTTGCTAATTGCACAAATGGCATTTTGCCTAGTTTGACCCTTAGACTAGCAGCCAGCCCGAGCCCCACAAGAACTGTTGAGCATGGGGGCTGAGGAAATGTTAAAAATGAAGATTACGGCCTTCCAGAGCAGAACCAATAGCAAGCAGGGTATGAGTAGGGGAGCTTCGGGAGTTAAAAGGTGCAGATATTCATAGGCCACAGTAACACAGGAAAATGAACTTCGCTTCTCGGCCTTTTGGCTAAGATAAGTGATGTGTAGGAAAATGAACTTCAAGCAGATTTTGCCATCTTGAAAGGCAGCAGGTCCTTCTGCCATGCACCTGACAGCCATATTGAAGAGACATACAAAGAGAGGGAAGTGTTTCTTTTCTTGGTACATTCCTATCACTTTCCTAATCAGATTGACAAATATAGCAACTTCTTGTCTGGAGAGTGGTACAGTGGAACCTCGGGTTGCGAACGTGATCCATGCGGGAGGCACGTTTGCAACCTGCAGCGTTCGCAACCCACAGCGCCGTGTCTGCGCATGCGCGGGTCATGATTCGGTGCTTCTGCACATGCGCAAAGTGTGATTTAGCGCTTCTGTGCATGTCCAAGCTCTGAAACCCGGAAG